>NC_064641.1:133944107-134259802 GCF_023864345.2 Schistocerca serialis cubense
AACCAGTTATGCTGCCATTCATGAATAGCATACTAAGCTGTGTTTTACAACAGGATAATGCTCGTCCACATACCGTTGTTGTAACCCAATATGATCCACAGTGTACTGACATGTTGCCTTGTTATGCTAAATCACTAGATCTGTCTCTAATTGAGCACATATGGGACATCATTGAACAACAAATCCACCATAATCCGCGACTGGCACTAAGTGACCCTGTATTGACCAAACAAGTGCCACAGGCATGGAACTCCATCCCACAAGCTGACATGTGGCATCTGTGCAACACAATGCATGTACACTTGAATTCTTGCATTTAACCTTCTGGTGGTTACACTGGTTTTAATGTATCAGTATGTCACATTTTCAATGACTTATCTCGCACTTACATTAACCTGTGATCTTGTAATGTTAATCACTTCAATATGTTAGCTAGACAAATATATTCCAGAAATATCATTACTTACATTAATTATTTCTTGATGTCGCAATTTCTTTTTTGTCACAGTATATACAGTTCACTTCTGTACATACACGTACATCCACAAAGCTATGACAGACATTATCATGACACAACAGACTGACTTGCTGTTGCAATGCAGTATGCAACTCATGGCCCTCTGACCAAAAGATTAATTGCTGCACCATATGAGGATGTTCATCATCAGGACACAAACACTACTTACTATCAGTGATCGTTAGCCACCATGAGGCTGCATGATGAACACCCTCAGCCCTTCTCTGGGTGGCATCAGCATCTACACAGTATGAGTGCATCCTCGATCTGAGCCCTACAAACTCCACACTCTGCGATTCATTTGCCTCATGTTTCAGCATTCTGATAACTCTCTTCTTCTGAGGTATTATTCTGTAAGGATTATCAGTCGCAAATCCTGATGTGTCGAACTCCTCAGCATTGCACCTAAATTCTTCATATGGACCATAGTCTGTTAGCCAGTAGATCAAACTGTCTGTAAGTTGACACTAGCGAAGACTACAAAGAAGCCAAGGAAATGGGGTATCTTGTAAAACAAAAAGAAAACTGTATCTGTCAATCCGAAACAGTTCCGATGTTGATGCTATAGCACAAAACAAGAAATACTGCAAAATATTGAAGACTGTAATACGGACATCAAAGCAAATATATTATAAGGAAAAGATAGTCATATCAGATAACAAAATAAAGACAATATGGGATATAGTGAAGGAGGAGACTAGTAGAACCAGACATGAAGAGGGACAAATAGCATTAAGAGTAAATGATACATTGATGACAGACATGTATAGTGTTGCAGAACTTTAAAAAAATTTATAACTGTTACTGACAATATGGGGTTATCAGGGTGTGTAGATGCTGCTATGGAATACCTCAGACCAGACATTTCAAGTAACTTCCATAATATGAATTTGACCCTCACTACCCCAGCAGAAATTATATCCATCATAAAATCTTTAAAATCAAAAAATCTAGTGGGTATGATGAAACATCAGCAAAGTTAATTAAAGAACGTGATTCTGATTTAAGTAACATATTAAGCTATCTGTGTAACCAGTCATTTATCAGTGGAATATTTCCTGAATGGTGGAAATACGCTGAAGTTCAGCCACTTTTTAAGAAGGGAGATAAAGAAATAGCATCAAATTTCCATCCAATTTGACTTTTTCCAGAATTCTCAAAAATTTTAGAAAAAGTAATGTACAATCGGCTTTATAACCATCTTATCTCAAATAACATACTGTCAAAGTCACAGTTCGGATTTCTAAAGGGTTCTGATATTGAGAAGGCTATCTACACTTACAGTGAGAATGAGCTTAATTCATTAGATAAAAAATTGCAGGCAGCTGGTATTTTCGTGATCTGTCAAAGGCATTTGAGTGTGTAAATCACAATATCCTTGTAAGTGAATTAGAATATTACAGTGTAACAGGAAATGCTGCAAAATGGTTCAAATCTTATATCTCTGGCAGGAAACAAAGGGTTATTAGGAAAGAGACATGTATCAAGCTATCAAGCATCATACAACTGGGATCTAATTACATGTGGGGTCCCACAAGGTTCCATTTTAGGGCCCTTACTTTTTCTTGTGTATACCAATGACCTTTTATCAGTAACATTACCAGAAGCCAAGTTCATTTTGTTTGCCGATGCTAGAAACATTGCAATAAATAGCAAATCGAGTGTAGTCTTAGAAAGGTTAGGTACTAAAATATTTATCGACATTAATCACTGGTTTCTAGTTAATTCTTTATCACTAAACTTTGAAAAACCACACTACATTCAGTTCAGAACTTGTAAGGGGTGTCCTGCGAGTATATGCCTAACATACGACGACAAGCAGATAGAACAAGTGGACAGTGTTAAATTCTTGGGATTACAGCTTGATAATAAATTCAACTGGGAGGAGCACACCACAGAACTGCTGAAGCGTCTTAACAAATTTCTATTTGCAATGTGAATTGTGTCAGACATAGGGGATATAAAAATGAAAAAGCTGGCATACTATGCTTACTATCATTCCATAATGTCATATGGGACTATTTTTTGGGGCAGTTCATCAAGCAGGGCTAAAGTTTTCTGGGCACAAAAACGTGCAGTAAGAGTTATATGTGGTGTGAATTCAAGAACGTCCTGCAGAAGCCTGTTTAGGGAACTAGGGATACTAACTACTGCTTCCCAATATATTTATTCCTTACTGAAATTTGTCATTAAACATATATCACTTTTTCAAATCAACAGCTCAATACATGGAATCAGTACTAGAAATAAGAATAATCTTCTCAAGGATTTAAAGTCACTTAATCTTGTACAAAAAGGTGTGCATTATTCAGGAACACACATTTTCAATAACTTGCCAGCAGCCATAAAAAGCTTAACAACCAATGAAATTCAGTTTAAAAGAAGCCTGAAGGATTAATTGGTGGCCAACTCCTTCTACTCCATTGATGAATTTCTCAGTAGAACCAACTGATATATATATATGTTTAGTATAACTTCTACACAATTTCAGTGCAATAATGTGTTCATTGTAAATATGTGTGTGTGTGTGTGTGTGTGTGTGTGTGTGTGTGTGTGTGTGTGTGTGTGTGTGTGTGTGTGTGTGTGTGTGTGTGTGGTAATGTGTTCATTGTAAATAAGTATTTAGTAGTTGTATTACAAGTGTATTACCTTATAAATAAATAAAAAACTTTTTTTTATTTTAAATTCAGTGCATTAGTATTTGTAAAATGATTCTTTCATACTGCGTTCATTAAGAAATGACGTCCATGCCACTTGGGACCTGTAGAATGGTACATTAGCTTATTTGTTCGAGTTGTAAATATTGTCATGTATTGTAGTTTTTCTGACATGTTCTACATCCTGGAGGACCTCCTCACTGTGAATCAATTGGAATGAAAGTAAATCTAACTTAGTCTAATCTAATCTGGTTTCACAGACATGTAATAGAATCAGAACAGGTGACGTTTGGAGAGGTCAAGAACACATACAGTGGTACAGACAGTCTTCATGAACTCTACCGAAACCTTAGCCATCTCCACAGTGATTAGACCTTCACTGAAGATTGCGACCCACTTAAAATTTTGCCTGGGAAAGTAATCTCGTGCACAATAACGCCCATACCACCGGTAAACTAAATCAATATCGCGACAGTTTCTAACATTCTCCATGGTTTTGCCGAAAGCTGAATTATATATTTCTAAAGCCTTTTTCGAAATAACATGTCATGACAGTCCTCTGATCAGTGTTTAAATCAATATATTCCTTCAACCAGGGACACTGTTAGAAGGAAATGCTGTGGGTGATTCTAAGAAGTTGCATTCCTAACATGAGACACTGGTGAAATCTTAGGTAGTGCAGAATGTATCGGTCGTTCTGAAAGTAATGCCTCCTATTTTTATTCACGGAAACCACAGGAGATACATAAATCACAACAGCACAGCTAAACAGAGTAATATTTCAGCTGCAGACTGTCATTTTTGCACACAGTCACCAACTTTCGTTATGCACTTTTGGCAACAATGAACCAATGTCTGCATGCCGCATTTGTAAAAATTGGAACCAGCTGAGGCTAACCATTTCCTTACAGCTCTGAGAAGAGCATCTGAGCATTGAAAATGTTGTTCAGGTAGTCCATCTTTCAGAAGTCCAAAGGGATGGAAGTCTCAATGTGCTAAATCAGGACTGTACAGTGGATGTAGTAAGACAGTCCAGTCGAATTTTGCAATGAGTTGCTTTTCTGTTCCGTGCAGGTCAATGTCAAACACGACGGGAACATGGTCGGAGGACAGTGCGCAGAGTGGAGTGGCTGATGCGTCTAACTGTAGACCCTTCACTACAGCGAAGTCTATGACATCTGGTTGCCCTCTGCTTCTTGGGTAGATAGTGGGCTCGAAGGGGGCTATCACGTTGGCGTTGTTTCGGATCACAGTTCTGTGCAGTCTTCTTCCACTCACGCTTGTTAGGCGACTGTTCCAGCTGACATGCTTCGCGTTAAAATCTCCCGCGAGGAACACATTCCCCGGGATCGTGAGGAGCTCGTCGAAGTCCTGCAGGTCAAGGTTTCCTGCGGGTGGTCTGTATAGCGATATAAAGTTTATTGTCCCTCGAGTTGTCTTGACAGCTACTCCGGTGGCTTCTGTTGTTGTCAGTTGCGGAAGGTTGATGGGGTGTTGTTGTAGTGATGTTCTCACGTACACTGCGGTTCCCCCTCCAGCAGTCTGCCTGTCGGTGCGATAGCAATTGAAGTTTGCCGCCTTAACGTTGATTCCAGGTTCCAGGCTGGTTTCCTGCACTAGGCAGATGTCCACTCTCTCCTTGTGCAGGAATTGCCTGAATTCCCCCTGCTGGGCAAACAGCTTGCGCCCAGCATTCCAGGTGACGATGGTTAGTCCTTGGCATTGTGCAGCTATTATATTCTGTTGGGAGCATTGGTCATTGCCCCTAGGGCTATGTTCCTGGTCATAACCTCCATGGCGGATGCAACTGCGGCTGCGACTGCTTCTTTGAGCATGCGCATGGTGACTGGGCTGTTGTCTTCTGGCGGTGTCGGTTGAACTGTTGTCTGCATGTGGGTTGCCTTGGTTGTCGTCGGGGGAGGTGGCGCAGGTCGGTGCGGGATGTTTCGTTGCCGGGTGTCTCTCGTTGCTGCGTTCGCGTATGTGACTCCTGGTCTCCGGTTTGCTGGTGGGCGCCGTTGCCTGACAATGTGAGCCTTTACGACTTCACACCCCATGTAGTTTGCGGGGTGTTGCTTGTGACAGCAGGCACATGTGGGCGGCGCGTCTTTTTCCTTTTGGCATTCTGTGGCTGGGTGGTTTCATCTGTGGCTGGGTTTAGAGTGAGCACCAGGTACCTCGCTTTGTTCTATGATCCACGTGCTCCTGGCGAGGGATCAGGGCTTTCGGCTGCTTGCGACTGCTACGGTTGCAGGTTCGAATCCTGCCTCAGGCATGGATGTGTATGATGTCCTTAGGTTAGTTAGGTTTAAGCTGTTCTAAGTTCTGGGGGACTGATGACCACGGCAGTTAAGTCCCATAGTGCCCAGAGCCATTTGGCTTCGGCTGCTGTGTGGCTGGCACGTCTGCTTGCATCGGGCTACGCCAGTGGCCGGTTCTTCCAGCCAGTTTTTTTTTGCATTTCGTAAACACCACCATGATATACAATTGCTTTGGTAAAGTGGAATCTGCCATAGTGTACAGACAATATCCTCTTGAATTATAGATTGTTGTGCAACCGAAAAATGATAGAGTTTTTTCCGACATGTGAATAGATTGCGTGAAACAGGCTGTTCTGTGATGACTAAACTGCTTACAAAACTACAACTTAGTAATCTGCTGCTATTGCAAATTATGGTCTGCTGGGTATGGTCTTATTCTTCAAGTACAGATGACAAAAACTTTATGCACAAGTCGGTAGAGGCGAGTTATGGAGCAAATGTGTCCGAAGTCAGAACACAGACGATATTTGTTTTCCATGTATCGGTGAAATCTTGTAGGGCTCTGCTAGGAGATGTTAGGAAGTTCTATTATAAAGCATGCTCAGACGACTTGTTTTTTGTGTGTGGTAAACGCCACCATGTTATACCACTGTATTTGTAAAACAGGATCTGCCAGAGTGTAAAAACAAATCCTTTTGAATTATAGCTTGTTGTTGCCAAACGTAAAATGATAGTGTCTTTTCCGACATGTGGACAGATAGCGTGAAAGGCTGTATTCTGTAACGTTACTTCATGCGTCTCAAATTTTTGTAACAACCACGTGTACGACAATTTATTTACATATACTGACCTGAATGTCAGAGACGCTCTAAAACCATGCTGTAATTTTGTCTATCAACCTGAAAGAAATCGGTTAACACGGATGTTTCATTAGACAGTACTATTTTTCTTAGGTGTTTAATGTTCTAACTTTTTCTGTACTCTGATGAAAATTTCGAAATAAAGAGTACATTCTGCAGTGATTGATAGTTTTCAGAGCAACACAGTGGAAGTTTTTTATATGGAAGATGTGAGACAAGTTAATACATCTGTCAGATGTATAACTATAGAGTTCCAGCCTCTGCAGTTTGCTCATATGTATTCGACAGCAATGCTGTAGTTTATTCACTTTGTTGGACGTCACAAAATAACAGGAGGTGGGGAGAGGAAGAGAGATGTGAATTGTATTCTGGAGTCGAACGTAAAGACGACTGTATAGATCCTGTTCTATACTGATAATTCAGTTGTCTGAAATGAGTGTAATACCCTCATGCATGAGGAATGCTAGTAATATATCTATGAGGCTTATGCAAAAAAAAAACACATTTTTTAAAAACTCTCTAATATAAAACAAAAATTTTAGTTATATTTTTTCCTCCATCTAAAAATTTATCTATATTGAAGAACGAAATTTTCATTTAATAAAAAAAAATGAATTTATTTAAAACACAAATTTAAAAATACAAATTTTCCAAAATTTATTCAAACGCTACAACATGAACTGATTTATACTTATTTTCGTTTTTACCTCAATAAATAAAATGTGATCCAATAATTTTCTGTGATTTATCATTGTCTTCTGAAAATATGTTAGTATAATGATACGGATGATTTTTTTATATATATATATATATATATATATATATATATATATATATATATATATATATATATACCCTCCGCGCTGCCCTCCAATACTATATTGGTGATCCCTTGATGCCTCAGAATGTGGCCTACCAACCGATCCATTCTTCTAGTCAAGTTGTGCCACAAATTTCTCTTCTCCCCAATTTTAGTCAATACCTCCTCGTTAGTTATGTCATCTACCCATCTAATCTTCAGCATTCTTCTGTAGCACCACATTTTGAAAGCTTCTATTCTCTTTTCATCTAAACTATTTATCGTTGACGTTTCACTTCCACTTTTCCAAAATTTATTCAAACGCTACAACATGAACTGATTTATACTTATTTTCGTTTTTACCTCAATAAATAAAATGTGATCCAATAATTTTCTGTGATTTATCATTGTCTTCTGAAAATATGTTAGTATAATGATACGCACATCCATGCCCGAGGCAGGATTCGAACCTGCGACTGTAGCAGTCATGTGGTTCCGGACTGAGGCGCCTAGAATCGCTCGGCCACCGCGTAATGATACACTCCATACAAATACTTTCACAAAAGACTTCAAAAAATGGCTCTGAGCACTATAAGACTTAACATCTGAGGTCATCATTCCCCTAGAACTTAGAACTACTTAAATCGAACTAACCTAAGGACATCACACACATCCATGCCCGAGGCAGGATTCGAACCTGCGACTGTAGCAGTCATGTGGTTCCGGACTGAGGCGCCTAGAATCGCTCGGCCACCGCGGCAGGCAGGGCAGAAAAGACTTCCTGACACTTAAATCTACACTCGATGTTAACAAATTTCTCTTCCTCATAAACGCTTTCCTTGCCATTGACAGTCTACATTTTATATCCTCTCTACTTCGACCATCATCAGTAATTTTGCTCCCCAAATAGCAAAACTCATTTACTACTTCAAGTGTCTCATTTCCTAATCTAATTCCCGCAGCATCACCCAATTTAATTCGACTACATTCCATTATCCTTGTTTTGCTTTTGTTGGTGTTCATCTTTTGTCCTCCTTTCAAGACACTATCCATTCCGTTCAACTGCTCTTCCAAGTCCTTTGCTGTCTCTGACAGAATTACGATGACATCAGCAAACCTCAAAGTTTTTATTTCTTCTCCATGGATTTTAATTCCTACTTCGAATTTTTATTTTGTTTCCTTTACTGCTTGCTCAGTATACAGATTGAATAACATCGCGATAGGCTACAACCATGTCTCACTCCCTTCCCAACCACTGATTCCCTTTCATGCCCCTCGACTCTTATAACTGCCATCTGGTTTCTGTAAAAAATGTAAATAGCCTTTCACTCCCTGTATTTTACCCCTACCACCTTCAGAATTTGAAAGAGAGTATTCCAGTCAACATTGTCAAAAGCTTTCTCTAAGTCTACAAATGCTAGAAACGTAGGTTTGACTTTCCTTAATCTATTTTCTAAGACAAGTCGTTGTATTGCCTCACGTGTTCCAACATTTCTACGGAATCCAAACTGATCTTCCCCAAGGTCAGCTTCTACCAGTTTTTCCATTCGTCTGTAAAGAATTCATGTTAGTATTTTGCAGCTGTGGCTTATTAAACTGATAGTTCGGTAATTTTCACATCTGTCAACACCTGCTTTCTTTGGGATTGGAATTATTGTATTCTTCTTGAAGCCTGAGGGTATTTCGCCTGTGTCATACATCTTGCTCACCAGATGGTATAGTTTTGTCAGTGCTGACTGTCCCAAGGCTGTCAGTAGTTCTAATGGCATGTTGTTTACTCCTGGGGCCTTGTTTCGACTTAGGTCTTCCAGTGCTCTGTCAAACTCTTCACGCAGTATCATATCTCCCATTTCATCTTCATCTACATCCTCTTCTATTTCCATAATATTGTCCACAAAAATATCGTATTTGTATAGACTCTCTATATACTCTTTCCATCTTTCTACTTACCCCTCTTTGCTTAGAACTGGTTTTCCATCTGAGCTTTTGATATTCATGCAAATGGTTCTCTTTTCTCCAAAGGCCTCTTTAATTTTCCTGTAGGAAGTAGCTATCTTACCCCCTAGTGATATACGCTTCTACATCCTTACATTTGTCCTCTAGCCATCCCTGCTTAGCCATTCTGCACGTCTTGTCGATCTCATTTTTGAGACGTTTGTATTCCTTTTTGCCTGCTTCATTTACTGCATTTTTGTGTTTTCTCCTTTCATCAATTAAATTCAGTCTATTTTCTGTTACTCAAGGATTTTTATTAGCCCTCGGCTTTTTACCTACTAGATCCTCTGCTGCCTTCACTATTTCATCTCTCAAAGCTATCCATTCTTTTTTTACTGTATTTCTTTCCCCCATTCTTGTCAATCGTTCCCTAATGCTTTCCCTGAAACTCTGTACAACCTCTGGTTCTGTCAGTTTTTCCAGGTCCAATCTCCTTAAATTCCCACCTTTTTGCAGTTTCTTCAGCGCCAGAGTCCACATCTGCCCCTCGAAATGTCTTACAATCTAAAACTTGGTTCCTGAATCTCTGTCTTACCAATATATAACCTATCTGAAACCTGTCAGTATTTCCAGACTTCTTCCATGTATACAACCTTCTTTTATGATTCTTGAACTTCCATGTATACAACCTTCTTTCATGATTCTTGAACCAAGTGTTAGCTATGATTAAGTTCTGCTGTGTGCAAAATTCTACAAGGCGACTTCCTCTTTCATTCCTTACCCCCATTCCATATTCACCTAGTACGTTTCCTTCTCTTCCTTTTCATACTATCGAATTCCAGCCACCCATGACTATTAAATTTTCGTCTTCCTTCACTATCTGAATAATTTCTTTTATCTCATCGCACATTTCATCAATCTCTTCGTCATCTGCGAAGCTAGTTGGCGTATAAACTTGTGTTCCTTTGGTAGGCGTGGTCTTCGTGTCTCTTGGCCACAATAATGCGTTCATTATGCTGTTTGTAGTAGCTTACCTGCATTCCTATTTTTTAAATTCATTATTAAACCCACTCCTGCATTATCCCTATTTGATTTTGTATTTATAACCTTGTATTCACCTGACCAGAAGTCTTGTTCCTCCTGCCACCGAACTTCACTAATTCCCACTATATCTAACTTTAACCTATCCATTTCCCTTTTCAAATTTTCTAACCTACCTGCCCGATTAAGGGATCTGACATTCCACGCTCCCAGCCATAGGACGCCAGTTTTCTTTCTTCTGATAGCAACGTCCTCCTGAGTAGTCCCCGCCGGAGATCCGAATGGGGGACTATTTTACCTCCGGAATATTTTACCCAAGAGGACGCCATCATCATTTAACCATACAGTAAAGCTGCACGCCCTCGGGAAAAATTACTGCTGTAGTTTCCCCTTGCAGCACAGTAAGGCTGTTTTGGTTAGTGTTACTAGGCCAGATCAGTCAATCATCCAGACTGTTGCCCCTGCAACTACTGAATAGGCTGCTGCTCCTCTTCAGAAACCACACGGTTGTCTGGCCTCTCAACAGATACCCCTCCGTTGTGGTTGCACATACGGTACGTCTATCTGTGTCGTTGAGGCACGTAAGCCTCCCCACCAACGGCAAGGTCCATGGTTCATGGGGTGGGGGGTACGTCTGTATGGTTTAATTTAGTATAAAATTTTGTGAATGCAGTGATATTATTTAATCTTGTGTTTCATTCATGTTGCAAGCAATTGTTCCAATTAAACAGTGTCTTGGAAAGGCTGAAGTTCCGTGTTACAAATTATATTAAGATCCAGTACAAAGCTCTGGAATTATTCAAACTACGAATTCCGATATTTTTAGAAAAGTCATGGTCAATTAACAATGAATGAACCTTACGCAAAAAGCCTTTGTCAAGCGCGAAAAAATTGTAGAAACTGACCACATACTATTATTATTAATTATTATTATTTGCTTGTTCTTCAATATACTTAAACCAGATAGGAAAAGCTGCGATAAATGAAACTGGTATCTTCGTGTCTGGACCTTTTACTGTATTTGCTACATTGTTTTTCTTTGTTGCGTGGATAATAGGATCATATCTGACGAGCCATTGCCACTGAATATTTGTAAAAACCAAACAAAAAGACGAACCAGTGAAATTGTTGATGGAATCTGGAATCCACACTGCATATTTGGATCCTAGGTAAGACATCACATTTTTACATCAGCACACTAGTCCAAGCTCTTTCAGTAATTGTAGCTTGTTAGTAGTTTTGACAAAATTTTCCATAACCGTAGCAGTCATTTTTGCGCAAGGCTCCGTATTTCAGATTATTTTTGTCGTATAGTTTCTTACAACAACACAGTCATACCATTCCACAAAATGGCCAACTTGTGTCATGTGCGACGCAAAATGGCATGCAGCAATGAATGTTAATTTGTTCACCATTAATTGTAATTCTTGCTCAGTTAAGCCAACATTGTTGCCATACTAAATTAATTTCATGAATTAATTCTCAAACATGTTTAAGGATTTTTCTTGCAATATACATTACGTGTAGCATGGTGGTAATGCGTGAACAGTTATCAGAAATGGAAAATGTCAGAAAACAGATGCAAACCGAATCCAACTCAGAGATTGGACAAAACATTGACAATGACTCAGCAGGTAACATGCCTAGGGACGGAAATTTCGTAAATAGACCGACCGCCAGTCAAATAGCTAAATTCAGTTCAGAGCCCATTCTTGTACGTGACGTCATGCCAAACGACGTAGCGGGGGCAGAGCAGTCTCAGTTTACAAATATGGTCAGCATGTCTAACACTGTTATCAAGCAAATGACTGAAAACAAAAATCAAATGACTCAAAACAAAAAAGACATTGACGAACACATGACAGTTTTAAAAACGTGACATAATGAGATTAAGCTGAATTAAGAGCACTAAAAAGTTGTGGTGATGCTTTGTGTGAAAGAGTAGACAAGATTAACATAAGACTAAGCGGCCAAGTGTCCAAACTTGACTCAAAATTTTCCGAATTGAACTTACAGCAGGAAAAAACCAGAAAATAGGTAAAAGATATTAATATTGTTGTCAAACATTTAAACGCTACATGCGAAGCTGTTCCCACTCAAGTGAAATCTTATCCATCAGTTCATGACTCAATAAAAACACGCATTACTGTAATTGAAGGCAAAGTTAACACTATGGATAAACAAGTTACAGACAAACTGCAATTGCACACTGACAATCATTTTGCCAACACTAATAAAGAATTTTATGACTGGGTTGATCAGAAACATAAATATTTTGACCAATGTGTAGAGGAAAAATTACCATCAGTTGTGCACGACACCGTAGCCTAATTTGTTAAAAATTATAAAGATGTCATAGCTGAGGCAGCTCAGTCCAACGCAGCACGACAGAAACAACTAAGCGATGACATACGATCGGAGTGCAGTAATACTAATAAACACAGTGCTCGCTTTGGTACTGAAAACATATGTATGACACCTATTCCCCGTACAAAACACACACCTCACAGCAACGACTGTAGACACCCGTACACATGGCACCTAATTACGATAGCGACATTTATCGGCAGTACATTCCTTTCCATTAACCAGCCAATCACTACAATAATTAGAGTGAAAGCAATCGACATTACAGTGTGAAAGAAGAAGAAAGTCTGATTAAACATCGGTAATTTCAACCTTCCATCCCAGAAAATGTAGTGTACATCCTGCAATTTTATGAAAGCATTTAGAAATGCGTTCCCAAGAGCATGGAGTGACCGAAAGTGAATGTCTTACGTTGTAGGTTACGTCCAGGGTGACGCAGCTGTCTGGGCATATAATGTAGCTGAGAGATGCGTGACATATCAACAATTTGAAATAGCTCTCTTGGCCAAATTTTGGTCGCAGTCGGTACAAGAACATCTACGGAAACACATTGTGGAACCAGAGCCCTACAATGCTAAACATGGCAATTTTCGGCGGTATTTTGAGAAATATTTGAATATGGACCACTTTCTCGATGAACCTGTAGCTACGCGCGATATATTCCGTGGACTGATAGCCAGATTACCTTCAAACATCCCCTTAGAAAAATGAAGAGTAACAATGCAGGTAAACCTCTTATGTTATCTGATTTTCAAACAGCTGAGCAAAACTGAACATACTCAGACATTTCTCTCTTTACTTCTTCTGATCAACAGTAAACTGACACACTTTTTTAGCGCAACGCAATCTGACTTTCAATAATCCCTACAAAAGAATGGCCCTGACTAGCAATAACCTATACCTTTCATGAATCACTTACCTCACAAAAATCTTCGTTACTCCAACTACTGCAATACAGTGTGCACCAATACTGCCAGCTAAATAAAAGATTCTAACTACTGAACACGCTAACTACTGATAGGCATAGTTAGCAAATGAAAGATTTTGATGCAGAACAAACAATGTATTTACCTTAATAGTGTTCAAAAGTCATTTTATATATATATATATATATATATATATATATATATATATATATATATATATATATATGTCTGCTTGTGTCTGTATGTGTGGATGGATATGTGCGTGTGTGCGAGTGTATACCTGTCCTTTTTTCCCCCTAAGGTAAGTCTTTCCGCTCCTGGGATTGGAATGACTCCTTACCCTCTCCTTTAAAACCCACTTCCTTTCGTCTTCCCCTCTCCTTCCCTCTTTCCTGATGAGGCAACAGTTTGTTGCGAAAGCTTGAATTTTGTGTGTATGTTTGTGTTTGTGTGTGTCTATCGACCTATATATATATAAAAAGCGCTGGCAGGTCGATAGACACACAAACACAAACATACACACAAAATTCAAGCTTTCGCAACAAACTGTTGCCTCATCAGGAAAGAGGGAAGGAGAGGGGAAGACGAAAGGAAGTGGGTTTTAAAGGAGAGGGTAAGGAGTCATTCCAATCCCAGGAGCGGAAAGACTTACCTTAGGGGGAAAAAAGGACAGGTATACACTCGCACACACGCACATATCCATCCACACATACAGACACAAGCAGACATATATATATATATATATATATATATATATATATATATATATATATATATATATATATATATATATATATATATATATAAAAATAATGACATCCAGTCTTACAAATTTCCTTTTTCTGATGGACACACGACCAGATCATCCGCTCTCAGAACTCTGTCATCTCTCTCCCCACATCCACTACTGCTGGCGACCCACCTCCAACTGCACAATGCTACACGCTGTTCACATCCAACTCCCCATCACTACAATAGCGAATATTCCAACAATGCCAACCATCCACAGACTGCACACAGCACAACCAGTGAGTTTCATACAGAGCGCTATGTGGTGTTACCAACATAACAATCTAAACAGCCTACTTACATAGCTCCCATGCTCCCCACCAAAAATTTTACAAATTGTTTTGGGCAGTGCCCAATAGTTATTTGCTAAAAATTTTTATATCAACGCTAACAAGTATATCAAATGCACACACTTATCGATACAATGTTGGTCAAAAGCAAAAACGTTCTCACAGTCCATAAAGACAGTCCTGATCATTCATCACAGTAGTAATTGCAGTTTTTTTCTCAAATTCTGAGCAGTAAAAGAAATTGCACACGGAAGTAGTGGATTTCCATGCAGTCTTTAAGAAGTAGTGTTGTCCTTCCAATGGAAGGACAGTGCTGACTCTTGACATGCAGACAGGTAATGGGTCACAACACAGCAAACCCACAGCAGAATCAGTCGAAGTTTTGAAGAATATTGGTAAGTAGATTATCACAGAGCAGACCCACTGTAGTCCTGGTAGAGATTATGGTATTGGTGAGCCACCAGAGGTGCAGACCCACTGCAGTCCTTGTAGAGGTAATGGTATTGGTGGGCCATTAAATGTGCAGACCCGATGTAGTCCTTGTAGAGATAATGGTATTGGTGGGCCATTGAAAGTACAGACCCCCAGCAGCCATCTGTTGCGACTGTGGGGGTGCACAATCACCATTGAAGAGTCTTGCGGACAATATAGCAAGTCCATGAACCACCAATTGTGCAATCACAGAAAAAATTTTTGAAATGTTCTTAAAACCAGCAATGCTGGTAAGCAGTCCTTTGTTGAATTATCAACACATGTGCAATCACCAAGAGTCCCTTTTTTCACATATTGTGCATATACTATGACCAACAGAAATATGTTCAGTGAAATGAAACTTAATTTGAAGAACTGGTGTCTATACAATTACAAATTTACGACATGAAAATACAATTACAAAGGTACAAAATACATCATTAAAGAACATAGTAATACAGATAACATTTGTAGTAATGTGGGCTTTACAAAAGAATAGAATTAAACATATACATCAGTGTTGTAGGAACTATGACATAAGTAAATAAATAAAAAAAATGAGAAGAGCTTTTGAATGATTAACTTCACACATGACATTAAAACAGAACAGAATAAATAATGTTTAAACATCTTTACAAAGTAAATAACATAGAATTAGAAAAATTCTCCAACGTATCTCTTATCAGATAAACACATAAAGACAGGAAGAACACAAATACACAAGTGCACACAAACACATAACGGGATAACACAAAAGGAAAGGACAGGGTTTGTTTTCAGTATGACATTTGGTACTGCAGTATTTATCATATATGATTTGCAAACAAAACTTTATTTACTTCTTGGAGATCTCCCTGAATTCATCATTATTCCCAAAAAGTTCTCTCTATACCTGCTTTCTGTATTCTATTCATATCCTCTTTCAAAATAATTATTCTTCATTGTGCACTAATTTTTTCTCCCAAACCCTTTTTTTATATAACTTCTCAATGAATTTCTTCCAATTCATCGCAACTCATTCTCTTATATAGCCTACCCCCTCTTAAGCTAACTACTGAGCTTACACAAACAGCAATGACAAAAAATGCAAATTGGCAAAGCAAGCACATCTAGATTAGCAAAGGAAATGCAACATTACAACTAATTTAGGCCAATGTGCAGCAACAAGCAAAAATAAATCTGTAGTAAAATTGGGATAATACAATGTAAAATTCAGTGGAACTATGCCTGGCAAACAGCAGCAGCAAATGCAATAACTTATACCTAAACATGATAAAGCTCAACCAGAAAGAATATTACAGTAAAGATAGGAAATGTCTAATGCCTATGTCAGATCTTAACACTACAGTGATGCATCACCTTAACTTACTCTACCAAAAAGTTACCAAATCGAAAAAATTATGTATGCAATTCCTGTGACAGGAAATGTCTATTTGTCCTTCCTTTTTTTAAGAAAGTAGATCATAAAATTATTATTTAATGTATCTGTAGGCATAAAATAGTGATATTAGTACATCTATTAAATTTTATTTTAATCAGTGCTGCAGTGCAACTAGAAGCTAGATATTAAACAAAATGAGCAAATATATACATAAAGTAAGGCGTGAAACGCCATTCACTAACCATTTGGCATTTCATAAGGCAGTAAAAACTCTCTCAACTAGCAAGAAAACAGACATAAAATTTTTTTCATCATTTTATTAGGCATTTCAGTAAAAATTAGAAATTACAAGCTCCAAAGTGTAATGATGTGTTTCCAAGTATGAGTGTGTCGTATTTGCGATGCTTTCTACAAAGGAATATCAATATCGAGGTTAATGGCCTCTTTTTTCTCCACGTAATGGCTTTTTACCTGGGTGACTGTTGAGCAGCTGGGCGCCTACAGTGCATTGCGACAAGGTCACTTACCTTCCTTACCGAAATATTTACGCCAGCAGTCTCTGCTACAGTGTCAGTCTGATATATAATTTCACACGTTGAGAATTTTCGTTACAAATGTGTAGAAACGAAATCTCATGAATAGCATCGTTGTGATACTCACATTCATGCATGTCTGACAGTAGAATTCTTGGTTTCCAACATCTTTTTTACAAATCAGAGTCCCTAACCACTACTCATCATTCATATACATATAAACATGTAATCACATTTCTCATATAGTATCATCTTATTGATCATAAACATATCTCAACAGCATAATACACATAGTTGTTGCAATAATAACATCATAACACCTCATTCAAATCTCAAAAATGTCGTAGCTTTCTTCAGTACTCTCACAACCTTTAAAAAATGGTCTCTGCTCGTTTCAATAAAGTCATCTACCTCAAAAGTACTTCAAAAATCATTATCCCATACCAAATACATCATTCAAAACTCTCATAGTATCACAATGGTTCAAAAAAAATGAAGAGTTCACAAAGTACAGGCAAAATACAATTTCGTAAGTGTGAAGTTATCCAACTGAATAATTGCGTAAACATGTGTCACTGATAAGTAAATAAATGATTATCTCTCTGAGTTAAATGATCAGATAGCTGTGTAATTCTGTGTTAGAGAAATATGGTACCGATGTGTTAAGTTGTATAAGCAAATACCATATTAGCTAGGGCTCCTAGTGCTTGCCACACGCTTAGTACACAAAGTAGGCGTTTACCCCCTGAGGATTAATGTAATTATACCCTCAGGTGTTACAGATTACAGCAATGGTATGAAATGCATCATGGAAAACCTTTGTATCTTTGTAATTCAAAAATCTTTAAAAATAAATGTTTTAAGTACAAAATTAATCACTCAAATACGTGAACTGTAGCGCTAAACTGTGTGTCTTGTTGTAAGATAATCTCTGTCATTAATGAATGGTAAAAATGTGCCAAGTGCCGTAATTATCGTTGTACTTAAGCAAAGTTCTGTAGAAGTCAATGTACTTACCTCATAATGAACAAAAGTGAAGTGCTATGCATATAGATATCATAGTTATCACGTACATTACCATGATCAAGAAAGTACTATACTATAACGTATTGTTGTGCTACCAGAGAGACTGCATCATTGTAGCTATATGATAAAAGTTACTACTAAAACATGTTTTACTTTCCAGAAGAATTCAAAAAATCTGTGTAGATATAAAACAGATCTAGCGCAAAAGCAATAATATAAATTCTGTCACTTATCAGTAGCATCGCGATATAATGATGTAGCTGTCAAACAAACCAAATACTAAGTCATCTGTAATCTCTCAGAAACTACTTTAAATCCAGAATGTTTTTTCAAGTAAACCAAAATGTTGCATCAAAATCTCATTAGCAGTACTAGTATATGTTCTAATTATGTAGGCCTTATAGTCATAACGTAATCTTGCAACTAACAAGCAAGAATGTACACACACTATAATACTGTGTCGCCTGTTCACTATAACAATGCATTCGTAATTACTGTCTAAATATGTTCCCTAGGTTCTAGACTGGATAGTTAACTTCAAAACATTGTTGCATATTAGCGATTTCTAAGTGTGACAAAGCGTACTAGCAACGTGAATTAAAAAATTTTATGGCAAAGACTAAGTTAAAAAGCAGATTATCTCTCAATAAACGGTTTTACATGTGAAATGTGGTGCAAACCTTTACTCTTCCTAGTACGCAGAGTTTCAACTTCAACACAATTATCATGTGGTATACATCGGTAAAGAATGCTCAGATCTTTCTCAAGGATAGCATCTATGTTATTTTTTTCTGAGCCAGACGGCACACGTGGCTATCTGCGGTGCGAGTCATTGTCTGTTACCTTTGCTGTCGTGCATCATTACTGGTATTTGGAATCTAACTTCTACAAATTCACCTTGTTGAGAGGGCCCTACCCTGTTTGAATCCCACCAGTTCTGATGACATTCAGGCTGTCGTTATGATTATATCGTCTGTCGTCATGTCGGTAGTTTCCGTAGTTTCTTTTTGTCGGTCATGTGTGTAGGATGTCTCCCAGAATCGTAACTGCACGGTGGACCGTTACGTCTGAAGTTATTCTGTCTCCCTTGGTAATAATTATGTTGGTGCCCATATTGTCTGTTTCTCTGATTGTATCTGTCATAGTCATTACCGCTGACAGGTGAACTTTCCCTGTAATTATTATTAATCTGCCAACAGTTGTCATATGGGTGGTGTCTGTTTTGGTCACAATTTGCGTTGTAAGAATAGCTTTGTCGTGTCCAGTTGTTATTTCTGTCATTGCAGAATTGTGATGGATGTGACCTGTAATTGTTGTGTTCCTGTTTTCGCATCCCGCGATTGTCAGTGTAAATTCCCAATTCTTGTAACAGTCCCTGAAAAGCTTCGATGTCGTTTTTGCAATGTCCTGCCAAAATAATATGTCTTAAATGTTCAGGCAGTTTGATTCAGCAAATGTGAATAAGTTCTGAGGGGCTGTATGGGTTTGACAGATACTGATTCCTGTGCAACATGTCTTCAAAATATTTGACGAGACTGAAAAATTCAGATTGTTCGAAATGTTTCATGATTCTGATGCTATGTTTCACGCGATCTTGAATAGCTTGAGACCAATATGCTGAGAGGAAGGCATGATAAAATTCTACTTCACTGTGACAATCATGAAATACCGATCGCGTTCTTACAGCTGGTATTCAAATCTGTGCTCTAATCTGTGCCCCAATGACTAGTTGGGATGAAAACAATGAGAGAATTAAAGAAGCCATGCTTGTCGTTGCCAGAATTCTTAAATGTTTTGAATTTATGTGTAGTAATGAATAGCTTATATTCAAAGTCATCATGTCGGCGAGTCACATATCGGTCATTGTTACGTCGTATCGGTGGTTCCATCTCAAAATTTGGCGCACCTTGCCAATCATGAAAGAAGGTTGTATACATGGAAGAACACTGGAGATACTAGAAGATATCAGATAGATTATATAATGGTAAGACAGAGATTTAGGAACCAGGTTTTAAATTGTAAGACATTTCCAGGGGCAGATGTGGACTCTGACCACAATCAATTGGTTATGAACTGTAGATTAAAACTGAAGAAACTGCAAAAAGGTGGGAATTTAAGTGTATGGGACCTGGATAAACTGACTGAACCAGAGGTTGTACAGAGTTTCAGGGAGAGCATAAGGGAACAATTGACAGGAATGGGGGAAAGAAATACAGTAGAAGAAGAATGGGTAGCTCTGAGGGATGAAGCAGTGAAGGCAGCAGAGGATCACGTAGGTAAAAAGACGAGGGCTAGTAGAAACCCATGGGTAACAGAAGAAATACTGAATTTAATTGATGAAAGGCGAAAATTTAAAAATGCAGTAAATGATGCAGGCAAAAAAGAATACAAATTTCTCAAAAATAAGATAGACAGGAAGTGCAAAATGGCTAAGTATCGATGGCTAGAGGACAAATGTAAGGATGTAGAGGCTTATCTCACTAGGGGTAAGATAGCTACTTCCTACAGGAAAATTAAAGAGACCTTTGGAGAAAGGAGAACCACTTGCATGAATATCAAGAGCTTTGATGAAAACCCAGTTCTAAGCAAAGAAGGGAAAGCAGAAAGGTGGAAGGAGTATATAGAGGGTCTATACAAGGGCGATGTACTTGAAGATAATATTATGGAAATGGAAGTGGATGTAGATGATGATGAAATGTGAGATATGATAGTGCGTGAAGAGTTTGACAGAGAACTGAAAGACCTGAGTCGAAACAAGGCCCCCAGAGTAGACAACATTCCATTAGAACTACTGACAGCCTTGGGAGAGCCAGTCCTGACAAAACTCTAACATCTGGTGAGCAAGATGTATGAAACAGTTGAAATAGCCTCAGACTTCAAGAAAAATAAAATATTTCCAATCCCAAAGAAAGCAGGTGTCGACAGATGTGAAAATTACCGAACTATCAGTTTAATAAGTCACAGATGCAAAATGCTAACGCGAATTCTTTACAGACGAATGGAAAAACTAATAGAAGCCGACCTCAAGGAAGATCAGTTTGGATTCCGTAGAAATGTTGGAACATGTGAGGCAATACTGAGCCTATGACTTAGCTTAGAAGAAAGATCAAGGAAAGGCAAACCCACGTTTCTAGCATTTGTAGACTTAGAGAAAGCTTTTGACAATGTTGATTGGAATGCTCTCTTTCAAATTCTGAAGGTAGCAGGGGTAAAATACAGGGAAGCGAAAGGCTATTTACAATTTGTTCAGAAACCACATGGCAGGTATAAGAGTTGAGGGGTATAAAAGAGAAGCAGTGGTTTGGAAGGCAGTGAGACAGTGTTGTAGCCTATCCCCGATGTTATTCGATCTGTATATTGAGCATGCAGTAAAGGAAACAAAAGAAAAGTTCGGAGTAGGTATTAAAATCCATGGAAAAGAAATAAAAACTGTAGTTGGTCTTTGGCCTCCCCAATCAGCCTCCTCCAGTGTCCTTGGTCCGTGTATTCTTATTCAGACAGCCCCAGCATACTCATATCCTCTCTAACCTGATCAATCCATCAGAGTCGTAGTCTTCCCTGTGGTCTTTTGCCTCTAATATGGGGTATGTCCACAAAGTAAGTTCTGTTTGGTTATATAAAACAAACATGTACAGATACAGAATAAATATTTATTCTACAAAAATCTACAACTGTTAAACTACTTTTCTACATAGCTTCTGAAATTTTGTAGGCACTTGTCATAGTGTGGCACAAGTTTTTGTATGCCTTCTTCATAGAAGGTTGCCACCTGTGTATTCAACCATGTGGTAAAATGTTATTTCAGCTCATCATCATTGTTGAAGTGTTGACCACCAAGGACAGATTTTAGCTGTAAGAAGAGATGAAAGTCGCTAGGAGTGAGGTTCGGGCTGTACGGAGGAACATGTCCCAGTGAAATTCCCGTAAGAGTTGTTTGGTCACATTCACCGTGGGTACCCAACGTGAGCAAAGTTTTCGAAATTTCAGTTTTTCAGTAACAATTTCATGAATTAGCAAGGGCACTAACTGTAAACTTACAGTTGTGCTTAATCTTCTCTTCAATTGTGTGAACCAGTTCATCAGTAACTACAGATGAGGGGTCCACTTCGTTCTTCATCATGCGATTGATCACGTGCTTCATTGAACAGTCTGACCCATCTTCTAACCATTCAACCATTCATAGCATTTTGTCCATAAACCTTGCAGATTTTCCGGTGGATTTCCTTTGGTTTAACTTTCTTTGCATTTAGAAAATGCATCACAGATTTGATTTCACACGCAGCAGCATTTTCAATTATGGCTGACATTATAAAGAAGCACTACAAAGTACACATCGGCAGCAGTGATATGAAAATGATGTACATGTCTTCTCCTTGAGTCAAAGTAATTGCTGCACTTGCTCAGAACTGTGATCGTAGCACTTCTGCGAATAGAAATAGAATGGAACTTACTTTTTGGATGACCCTCGTAGTTTGCTCCACTGCCTGCCTGATGATCTGGTCTTCTCAATGCATACCACTTCAGTCTTCTTTCTTTGATCACAGCCACGATGTCCACCCACTTGTATAGCTGCTGCAATTCACAGTTATTTCTTTTCCTCCATTCATCTCCATCCTTCACTGGCCCAAAAATCTGTCTGAAGATTGCATTCTCAAATGTCAGGAGTTTTCTTTCCATCTTTTGGGTAATGGTCTAGGTCTCTGCTTCTTATAATACTGCAGGTTGTATTATTGTCTTGTAGATCTTGGTCTCTGAAGATCTTGATAGAAACCGGGACTTTAACAGCTTTCCCGGAGCAAACCTTTACATGTTTCCTGCTTGTATTCGTGCAGTAATTTCCTGGTCTATCTCATTCCTTTCATTGAGTATAGCCCCAAGATATTTAAAGTCTTTTTGCCCTTTCAAAGACTTAGTCCTCCACCTTCAGGGGTCTGTCATCATTTTCTCTGCTAACTATGAGGTATTTTTTCTTATCCATATTCAACTTCAGGCCTGCTCACATTGCCTCTTCTATTAATGTTCTTGTCATCTGAACCAGATCTTGCTCTTTCTCTGCTATTAAAACTACATCATTTGCATAGGCCGGGGTGTTGATCCTTCTTTCCAGCTGTATTCCTGTCTCTAGGCTTGCTATCTTTCTCAGGGCTCTCTCCAGTATCAGGTTAAACAGAAGGGGGGAGAGGCAGTCTCCATGTCGCACTCCAGTCCTCATCTTGAACTTCTTTGATTGTTTCCATTTACTTTCACCATACGTGTTGTCTCCTGGGTGCATATCCATGTCAGTTTTATGAGATTTCTGGGAACTTGAGCCCTTTCGAATTCTTGCCCTATTACTTTTTTATTCACACTATCATATGCTTTTTGGAAGTCCACAAAAAAACAGTGAACATTTTTGCAGAATTCCCAGCTCTTTGCTAGTACTTGCCATATTGTATGCAAATGGTCTACAGTTGCCTTTCCATTTCTGAAACCTGCTTATTGGAATCCCAGTACTTTCTCAACACGTGGTGTTAGTCGCTTCAGTAGCAACATGCTCAAGATCTTAGAAGCTGTACATAGTAATGCGATTCCTCAATAGTTGCTACATCTCATTAGGTCTCCTTTATTTAATATAGGGCAGATGCCAGACTCCTTCCATTCTTCTGGGATCCTTTCCTTCTTCCAAATTAAGCAGATTAAGTGGTATAGTCTCACTTGTAGAGTAGCTCTTCCCTCCATGAGTATCTTTGCAGGTATGCCATCTATTACTGGTGCCTTCCACCTCTTCAGCAGTTTTATGGTCACTCTTACCTCTTCCATGGTTGGTAGTTCATACTCCCCATGTTTATATCCACATTCAGGAGGTTATCAAAGTAGTTTGTTCATTCCTCCATAGCTTTCATTTCATCTGTGATTATCTGTCCTTCTTGACCTCTGATCATATCAATCCTTAGATTGTATCCTTTCTTGAAGAAACTGACTGTCCTGTAAAAGTCTCTTGTATTTCCTACTGTCCAGTCTTCTTCTGCCAGTTTTATTTTACTGTTTATGAACTCTCACTTTTCTGTTTGAAGGACTTGTCTTGCCTCTCTAGCTGTTTCCATATATCCCAACCTTGTTCTTTCATCCTGTTCATTTGTCAGCCATAACAGTTTTGCTGCTTTTCTCTTGGTGACTGCATCTCTATGCCTATCATTAAACCATCCTCCGCTCTTCCTCCACTTCTCCATTGGCACCTCACTTGTAGCATCTTTTAAACCTGTCTTGATTTGCAATCAAAACTTAAAACTTTTCAATATCATCTTCATCTGCTTCTTCTATGGAAGCAAACCTGTTTCCAATTCCAAGTGCATATCTTTCCTTAATGCGGTCCTCTTTCAGTAGGTCTGCATTTATTTTCTGGTCTGCTTCTCTTCTCCTGCTCTTATGGCTTTCTATCCTCTCCTGTATGGTTGTCACCACAAGATAATGGTCCGATCCTATTTCTGCACCTCTTTAAGATTTTACGTTCTGGATAGCATTTCTGTGTCTGGCATCCATAAGTATGTGGTCTATTTGGTTCTGAGTTTCTTGGTCAGATGACTTCCATGTTATCTTATGGACGTCTTTGCGAGGAAAGTAGGTACTCATAATTATTAATTTTTTTGAAGCTGCCAGATTGACTAATTTCATTCAATTATTGTTAGAGGAATCATGGACTGTGAAGGGCAGCATAAGGTCTCAAAATATCTTCTCTTCCTTCTATAGCATTGGTATCACCAAGGAAAACCTTCACATTGTATGATGGTGTATCTTCATACACTGATTCTAGGTCTTCATAGAAACAGTCTTTTTCACTGTCATCTTTATATTCTGCAGGTGCATGGAATGAAACCAGAGTTACGTTGCAGAATTTTCCTTTTATTCTTATCGAGCATATTCTTTCATTAACAGCCTTGAAGTCCATGATATTTCCCCTTACTCTGTCGGCTACTGCAAAGCCTACTCCAAACTGATGTTTACCTTCTTTATTTCCTCTGTAGAAGTAGCTATACCATTTATCTTTATGTATTCCTTCTCCAGGCCATCTCATTTCTTGCAGTGCCACTATGACTAGCCTGTACCTATTCAGTTCTTCATCCAGGACCTTCACCTTTCCAGGTGAGAATAGTGTTTTTACATTCCAAGTGCCATACTTCACTCTATGTTTGTCCTGTGATCTCCTGGCATTAACCATTGACTTTCTGGGGTTGTTTCCATTGTTCCATACCAAATGCGAGGCTATTTCCTGGTGTTTCATAACACTCATCTTTTTTACAGTGTGGGGGTGTTGGCCCCATGTCCAACCCCCAACCTGGAGGATCAGGGTGTCCCATTTAGTCTGGATCATCACGACAAGGTAAGGACACCATAGGGGGATATGTTACATACATCAAACTATTCTTTCATTTCCATTCCTATGACAGTTTCTTCATGGGGTTTGTAATATTATTCAGATTTTCATAATACAATGTTTATGTCTTGGATGTGAATTCTGTGAAACAGTATACCACAAGGATGCACCTGCAATTATTTGCAAACAGATTAACACCAGACTAACTGCCTCTAAAAGGAAAAGCAAGAAGGGGAAGATGAGTAAGAAGATGGTGAGGTGAGCTGTAATCATATGGTGAACATAATGGCAACAATAGCACAAGACACAGAGCAGTGGAACCAGTCAGAAACAATAGCAGTCACTAATTGCTAGTTACAAAATTAAAAAATAAACATAGACAAACAAACGAATACACCACTGAATGTCTACTCATGACTTGGATTCAATTCAAACCATTGACCTCTGGTTATGCCTGATCTAAATATGCTCATGGTGCAGATTGTGGATGAATGACAGTAACTGAGGTGTCATCAAAAAGTATGTCAGATGTAGAATATTATATCTGGTGTTGATTTATCTTTTTTGTCATGCTGATGATGATGAAGATTTTCAAAGGAATTTTCTTCAACTGCATGACCTGTCCTCCAGTGTGGGCCTGCAGCTTAATGGGATTCGGCAAACACTTGCAGTATGCAGATAAAGTGACTTGCCATCCTCATGTCTAGCATCTCTGGCACATTAATGAGTTTTTAGGTATCCTTTAGCCACACAGCAGCAATAAGCAGTAGTAAAATTTATTGTCAAAGGCTATACAAATTCACTCCAAGAATGACTATGGGAACAGAAGTTGCTCTGTATTGGGAACTGTGGATTAAATATCATTGCATGCAATGGCTGGACCTCGGAATGTCAAGGGTCTACTCCTACACTTGAGTTTTGGACCAAATAAATACACGGTAGTCAGAAAACAGATGCGTAGTAATTGTGAATATTACCAAAATATCAGTTTAATACGTTGCAAAATACTGAAACAAATTATTTACAAAAGAATGGAAAAACTGATAGGAGCCAACCTCGGGGGAACATCTATTTGGGTTCTGAAGAAATGTTGGAAGAGGTGGGACTGTACTGACTCTACAACTTATCTTATAAGATAGATTGAAGAAAAGCAAACTGAAGTTTATAACATTTTTAAACTTAGTGAAAGTTTTCAATAATTTTGACTGGAATACACTCTTTGAAATTCAGAAGGTAGCAGGGGTAAAATACAAGGAGCAAAACGCTATTTATAATCTGCACAGAAACCAGATGACAGCTACATGAGTCTAGGGGCATGAAAGACAGCAGTGGTTGAGAAGGGAATGAAACAGGCCTGTAATGTATCCATGATGTCATTCAGTCCATGAAGTGGGTGAGCAGTAAAGCAAGACAAAGAAAAATTTGGAGAAGGAATTAAAGTTTGTGGAGAAGAAGAAAAAACTTTGTTTTGTCAATGACATTGCAATTCTGTCACAGACAGCAAACGACTTGGCAGAGTACTTGAACACAATGGACACTGTCTCGAAAGGAGGATGTTGGGTGAAGATAAACTTCTGTGTTCTGGCCAATCAGACCTGGCTGACTGCCATGGCATCTTCTACCAATAGCATCATCGGGTGCAATATGGAGGAGCATGTTGTCAGCAGACTGCTCTCCCAGTCATTGTCACATTTCTTGACCTGGGAACCACTACTAAACGACTGAGTAGCTCCTCAGTTGGCTTCACAGGGCTGAGTGCAGCTTTTGAAATATAATACTACAGATGAATGCTGAAGATTACCAAGGCCATTCAATAAGTAGTGCAACACTTTTCTTTCTCGGCCAATTTCAGAATCTGTTGTGGGACATTGTGGAATATTCCTGCTTCAGACCCTATAGTTTCATGAAGTTCCAGTAGGTGGTGGTACTATATGCAGCCTTCAAAATGGCATCTGTAACATAGGCGCATTTCAAGTTGAGAGTTCTCATTGAGTTTCTTTTGGTAGAAAACCAGTGAACTGCAAATATTCATAGGTGCTTTTAGAATGATGACAGAGACCTGGCAATGAACAAAAGCATCGTGAGTCATTGGGTGAGGCATCTGCCATCACCGCAACGACGTCACGCAAACCTGTCTGATCTTCCACATGATGGTCAGCCGCACACAGCTGTGATTTCTGCAATGCTGGGATGTGCAGACACTCCCATTCAAGGTGATCAATGGATCACAATCAAACACCTTGCTGCTCAACTGAGTGCCTCTGTTGGTAGTCCTGACAGGCCTGTACATCAGTTTGGGGCACTCAAAGGTGTGTGCCTGCTGGATTCCCCGCTGCCAAACAGAAGAGCACAAAGAGGAACAATGAACCATCCGTGTGGAATTTCTTGCATGTTACAAGGCCGATCATGACAATTTTTTATCAGGCATCATCACAGGCACTGAAATGTGGTTTCACCACTTTGAACCAGAAACAAAACGACAATCCATGGAGTAGTGCCACACCACCTCTCCTGCAAAGAGAAAATTCAAAACCACACCCTCAGCTTGTAAAGCATTGCGTCAGTATTCTGGGACTCTGGAGGGGTTAATCTGTTTGATGTCCTCCCTCATGGTGCAACGATCAACTCTGAAGTGTATTGTGCTACCCCCAGGAAATTGAAGAAATGACTTTAGTGGTTCATTGCCACCAAAATTCTAATGAACTTCTCTTTCTCCATGACAACACAAGGTCTCACACAAGTCCACACACCTGATGGAATCTCACAAGACTTTGTTGGTCTGTTCTTCCTCATCTGCCCTACAGCCTGAATTTTGCACTTTCTGACTTCTATCTGTTTGGCCCAATGGAGGATGTAATCCATGGGAAGCAGTATGTGGATGATGGGGAGGTTGTTGATGGAGCACGATGTTGGCTCTGATGTCGATGGTAGAGTGGTATCATGCAGACAGATAGTCCCTCCCAGTAAGGTGGCATAAGGCCTTTGTATTGAATGGACATTATGTTGAAAAATAGGATTTTGTAGCGAGAACAGTGGGGCTAATATGGTGTATTGGACTGCTGAATAAAAAGAAAAAAGTGTTGCATTACTTAATGAATGCCCCTCATAGGTGGGCAGATTATGTAATTTATGAGGACGTATTGAGTAGAATTGCAAAGAAAAGAAAACTGTAGCATAATTTGACTAAAAGAGGGAATAATTGATACGATACATTATGACTCATTAAGGAATGAAACTTCCTGGCAGATTAAAACTGTGTGCCGGGCTAAGACTCGAACTCGGGACCTTTGCCTTTAGTGCTCTCCATCTGAGCCACCCAAGCACAACTCACACCCCATCCTCACAGCTTTACTTCTACCAGGACCTCATTTCATATCAGCGCACACTCCACTGCAGAGTGAAAATCTCATTCTGGAAACATCCCCCATGCTGTGGCTAAGCCAGGTCTCCGCAATAACCTTTCTTTCAGGAGTGCTAGTTCTGCAAGGTTCACAGGAGAACTTCTGTAAAGTTTTGAAGGTAGGAAATGAGGTACTGGCAGAAGTAAAGCTGTAAGGACGGGGTTCGAGTCTCGGCCCGACACACAATTTTAATCTGCCAGGAAGTTTCATATCAGTGCACACTCTGCTGCAGAGTGGAAATTCTCGTTCTGGAAACATTAAGATATCATCAATTTAGTATTGTAGGGAAGTGAGTTGGGTAAAAATTGCACAGGTTGACCAAGAGATGAGTGCAGTAAGGCAGTTCAAATGGATGTGGGATGCAGTAATTATTCAGGGATGAAGAGGCTCGCACAGGACATAGTAGCATGGAGAGCTGCATCAAACCAGTCTTCAGACTGAAGACCACAACAATAAATTCAGGGTAAACTAATAATAGCCTGATGTACAATACATTTATATCTGCTTTAGCTATATCCAGTACATGACTCTTTTTCCCTTTTGTTTAACAATTAGGCATTAGACATAACATGTTAAAATGTTTCATATTCTTGAAATTGGCATTTGACAATTAGGTGAAACAGGCATTGTTTTGGCGTATCATTATTAGTCACAAAGTTCACAAAACAACAACAGAAATACTATATGAAAATCACCATGCCTTGGACCAAATCTGAACTGGTGAATGACATACATATTTTAAAGAAACCAGCCATGGATACATGCCTACTATAGACATCCATCCCTTTGCTAACTACTAGCATTCAGAAACTTTACAGTGCGGTAATCAACTATTTGTTCAAATAAAAGCAAATTTCTTCAGAAATAGTTGACAACATTTTATTCAGGGACAACAAAAAATGCATGGATGGTACCTAACACAAGACAAAAGTGTCCTTGTCATGGGCAGGATTTATATCCCATCTCAAAAAAGCATGTTAGTGTCTTGGCCCATTCAGCCAGAGCCACACAGGTGTATGGGATGATTTAAACTGGCAAGAATTTCAGACTTGTATTCCTTCAGACTGTCACCACTACTGCTCCTTTTGACAGAAATACATTTACTTCATCCTTAGGCATCAGTGTACGAATGGCAAGCATAAAGAGATAAAAGATAGAAACATAACTATCTACTACAATTAGAGATTAAAAACTAAGGATAGGAAATTTTCTGTTCACGTTCACGTTTTGCCGCAGCAAATCTATAGAATTTCAGTTAGTTGTTCTTTGCTCTCTCCAGCAGTTTAACTGTAGTGTACCTCTTCATTATTTAACTAGCATTTCCAGAAAGTGGCGTAAAGTTTACATTGTTATTTCAGAAACTTTGCACTCTTGTTTTTGTTTACACATAGTTGCGTATAGGCCAAATTTGTCGAACCATATTTTCGTGTTGATCTGCAATTTAACTGACTTATTCTTAATAAACTATTACGTTTATCATGAGTAAAAATTGCTTGACTTGCCATAGAATTGTTAGATCGGGGCTTTGGTTTGATGGGTGCTGTAATTTTTTCCATGTGGGCGACTGTAGTGGCATGGGAATAGGGGAAGTAAATGAGACTCATCAGTGGTTTTGTAGGATTTGTAGCAGAGATAGAAAGATACTAGAACAGGAGTGGAAAATTGCCACCCTTCAGGCTGAGTTAGACAAGGCCAGGGGAGATCTTGACAGGTTAAGGAGGGAGAAGGGTAAAGAGAGGTGGGAAGTGACAACAGGCAACAGGAGGAACAGGCCAAGAACTTTGTCAGACAGTTTAGTGGTGAATGTGGAAAATAGATTTGACCTGTTGCTTCAGTTAGAAGCTGGTGAGCCTCAAGCAGTTGCAGGTGTAGACAGGGCACAACAAACTTTCAGCAGCAAATTGAAAAGTAAGAATGCAGGGAAATCAGTAAATAGAAAGAAAAAGAAAGTGTTGTTGTTAGGTAGTTCCCATGGAGGAGGTGTTGACCAACTTTTGCAGGATGAACTAGGGTCAGAATACCAGGTCATCAATTTTTTAAATCCTAGTGCTGGTCTGGAGCAGCTGACAGAGGATTTAGGATCACTTTGCAAAGATTTCACTAAAGAAGACACCATAGTTATAGTGGCAGGTAATAGTACTGACAGAGATTCTGGGTACAGTATAGAGTGTGACCTGGCAAAGATTGCATCAGTATCGAAGCATACTAGTGTTGAGTTTGTATCTGTTCTTGGGTGCCATGATCGACCTCATTTGAAGTCTTCTGTGAAGAGAGTTAATTTGGAGTTGGAATGGCTGCTTATGTCAGGTTCAGGGTCACACATTGGTGTGGTTCCTGTTGATTCTCTCAATAGGTGGGATTATACTAAGCATGGCCTTCACCTCAACAGGAAGGGGAAGGGTAAACAGGCTGGGAAAATAGCAGGAAAGTTAAAGGGGGGAGGCACTGTCATGAGTGATAAAATACCAGTGGTTATAGGGGTCAGAAAAGACCCTTTTTTAGGGTAGTGAGGACAGAAAGAAACCAAATTTTAAGAGAAGTTAGGACTGACACAAACCTTCAGTTTGAGAAAGAAACCAAAAAACATAATTCTAGCTTATTACATCAGCATAAACAGCTATTGGTTAATAATTTTCAACAGTCAGCAGATATTTTAACTCTACCCAATTTTAACTCAGTTAATGTGAAATGTCAGCTATCTTTATTGCATCAAAATATTCGAGGACTGAGAAATAAAATTAATTAATTAATTATCTGCACAGATGAATTAGAGTCTTCAAACCCTACTGACATAATCTGCCTCTCTGAACATCATGTGACCACTGGTATAGAACTTTTAAGTGTTACAGGATTTAGGTTAGCATCTCACTTTTGTAGATCAGAAATGGAGAAAGGAGGAGTCGCCACATTCATCAGGAACTGTCATAAATTTAAGAACATAGGCATTCATAAATTTTGCCTTGAACAGCATATGGAAGCATGTGCAACAGAAGTAGAATTTCACAAAAAATCTTTCATAATATTAAGTGTATATCGAGCACCTGCAGGTAACTTTAATCTGTTCGTAAACCACCTTGAAGCTGTACTGGCCCATTTAACAACCAAAAACAAAGAAATAGTGGTTGCTGGTGATTTCAATGTAGATTTCCTTAAAGACTCTCCCAATAAGAACTTGTTTGAGTTCGTAACACTATCATTCAACTTAATTCCCACTGTAAAGTTCCCCACTAGGGTAGCCAATTGCTCACAAACAGCTACTGATAATATCTTTATAGAAAAGTCCAATGAACAAAATTACATTACAAAACCAATAGTCAATCGCCTCTCAGACAATGACATGCAGTTCCTTCTGTTAATTGTTAATACTGAACAGGATATAAAATCTGTGAAATCTGAGCTCAAGACAGTAATCAATAAGCCAAAAATTGATTATTTTAGGACACTACTCAGAGACATTCACTGGACTGATGTTTACAGTGCTCATGGCATGAATGAAAAATATAACACTTTTGCTAATAACATGCTTACCTTATTCAAACACTGTTTTCCCCCAAAACTTACCAAGATTAGAGAAAAGTCTACAAAGAAGCCATGGATTACTCAAGGAATAGGGGTATCTTGTAAAACATAAAGAAAGCTGTATCTGTTAATCCGAAACAGTTCCGATGTTGATGCTATAGCACATTACAAGAAATACTGCAAAATATTAAAAGCTGTAATATGGACATAAAAGCAAATATATTACAAGGAAAAGATTGTCATGTCGGATAACAAAATAAAGACAATATGGGATCTAGTGAAGGAGGAGACTGGTAGAACCAGACATGAAGAGGGACAAGTAGCATTAAGAGTAAATGATACATTTGTGACAGATGTGTATAGTGTTGCAGAACTTTTTAACAAACATTTTACAACTGTTACTGACAAGATTGGGTTGTCAGGTTCTGTAAATGCTGCTATGGAATACCTCAGACCAGACATTTCAAGTAACTTCCATAATATGAATTTGACTGTCACTACCCCAGCAGAAATAATATCCATCATAAAATCTTTAAAATCAAAAACATCAAGTGGATATGATGAAATATCAACAAAGTTAATTAAAGAATGTGATTCTGAGTTAAGTAACATATTAAGCTATCTGTGTAACCACTCATTTATCAGTGGAATATTTCCTGAATGGTTGAAATATGCTGAAGTTAAGCCACTGTTTAAGATGGGAGATAAAGAAATAGCATCAAATTCCTACCAGTTTCACTTTTGCCGGCATTCTCAAAAATTTTAGAAAAAGTAATGTACAATCGGCTTTATAACCATCTTATCTCAAATAACATACTGTCAAAGTCACATTTCGGATTTCTAAAGGGTTCTGATATTGAGGAAGCTATCCACATTTACAGTGTAAATGTGCTTAATTCATTAGACAAAAAATTGCAGGCAACTGGTATATTTTGTGATCTATCAAAGGCATTTGACTGTGTAAATCACAATATCCTTTTAAGCAAATTAGAATATTACAGTGTAACAGGAAATGCTGCAAAATGGTTCAAATCTTATATCTCTGGCAGGAAACAAAGGGCGTTGTGAGGAAAGAGACATGTATCAAGCTATCAAGCATCATCAAATTGGGAACTAATTACATGTGGGGTCCCACAAGGTTCCATTTTAAGGCCCTTACTTTTTCTTGTGTATACCAATGAACTTTCATCAGTAACATTACCAGAAGCCAAGTTCATTTAGATTGCCAATGATACAAACATTGCAATAAATAGAAAATCGAGTGTAGCCTTAGAAAGGTCAGCTAATAAAATATTTTTGGACATTAATCACTGGTTCCTAGCCAATTCTTTGTCACTAAACTTTGAAAAAAAAAAAAACCACACTACATGCAGTTCTCTGTAAGGGGGTCCCACGAGTATATGCCTAACATATGATGAGAAGCAGATAGAAGAAGTGGACAGTGTTAAATTCTTGGGATTACAGCTTGATAATAAATTCAACTGGGAGGAGCACACCACAGAACTGCTGAAGCGTCTTAACAACTCTATTTGCAATGCAAATTGTGTCAGACATAGGGGATATAAAAATGAAAAAGCTGGCATACTATGCTTACTTTCATTCCATAATGTCACATGGGATTATTTTTTGGGGCAGTTCATCAAGCAGGGCTAAAGTTTTCTGGGCACAAAAACGTGCAGTAAGAGTTATATGTGGTGTGAACTCAAGAACATCCTGCAGAAGCCTGTTTAGGGAACTAGGGATACTAACTACTGCTTCCCAGTATATTTATTCCTTAATGAAATTTGTCATTAAAATATATCACTTTTTCAAACCAACAGCTCAATTCATGGAATCAATACTAGAAATAAGAATAATCTTCACAAGTATTTAAAGTCACTTAGTCTTGTACAAAAAGGTGTGCATTATTCAGGAACACACATTTTCAATAACTTGCCAGCAGCCATAAAAAGCTTAGCAACCAATGAAATTCGGTTTAAGAGAAGCCTAAAGGATTTATTGGTGGCCAACTTCTTCTACTCCATTGAAGAATTTCTCAGTAGAACCAACTGATTTTTTATAACTTCTGCACAATTTCAGTGCAGTAATGTGTTCATTGTAAATAAGTGTGTGTGTGTGTGTAAGTACAATCTAACTTCTGCAACAGTTCAGTGCAGTAATGTGTTCATTGTAAATAAATTTTTAGTAGTTGTATTACATTTTTATTACCTTATAAATAAATAAAAAACTTTTTTATTTTAAATTCAGTGCATTAGTATTTGTGAAATGATTCTTTCACATAGCATTCATTAAAAAATGATGACCATGTCACTTTGGACCTATGGAATGGTACATTAGGTTATTTGTTTGAGTTGTAAATATTTGTCATGTATTGTTGTTTTTCTGACATGCTCTACAACCTGGAGGACCTCCTCACTACGGGTCAATTGGAATGAAAGTAAATCTAATCTAATCTAATCTACGATACAAATGCAATTTACCTCTCATTTTGCTACACTGCAACAAGTCACAACTAATGTAAATATAATATGAGTCAAAACTGCCATGCATGCATTACCTAAAACTTGCATTGCAGATATTGTGGAAATGGAAAGTATTATTGATATACGGTTTTCACAGAATGGATTATTAGTCCGGGGCTCATATTGTTAACCAGTAAACAGATGGTTATATCACTTAGAAAGTGTATTTTTTGTGCAAATATATACTTTTTTAAATGGAACAATGTCTGTTGACATGAACAAACTAAATGTAAGGTAAATTCAAATTTCAGTGGTGTCTGCTGTAGAATTCTAGTGTGGACCTTTTACAATATATCATATTTTGAAAAATTTCCACACCGACACTTGTTTCTCTCATACAACCTGTGTAGTTGCTAGTTATGATGTTGTTATGTTTGCTTATGGTGCGCTTGTGGGTTCCTTGAATGCATTGGAACTTCCTAGTCTAAGCAGTAGGTTGTGAGTGGACAATGTGATTTACCGATGCAGAAAAAAACCAACATGCTCATGGTGTATGGAAAATTTAGGAAAAATGCAGTTCATTCCTGTACATTGTATGTGGCAAGGTATCCCAATAGACATCAACCATCTCAGCAATTTTTTATCAACCTTTTCAACCAGTTACCTGAAAGTGGTAGTGTATCACCTAGACAACATAACAGTAGGAGACAAGTGATGACAGAAGAAGCAGAAATTAATGTTCTTGCTGCTGTTGCAGCTGATCAGCAAGTTAGTTCCCACACACTCCTATGAGGAAGTGACATAAGTCAGGCAAGTGTCCTACACATTCTCCATTGACTTAGATTCCATCCCTATCACATCTCTCTCCATCAAGAGCAACATGGAAATGATTATGAGAACTGTGTTAACTGTTGTATGTGGGCATTAAGACAGTTTACTCCAGATGTGTCATGTATCTTGTTTAGTGATGAAGCCACAGTTACCAATCATGGCCAGGTAAACTGATGAAACATGCACTATTGGTCTGTTGACAATCCCCGTTGGCTTCGTCAGGTGGAACATCAGCATCCGTGGAGTGTAAACATGTGGTGGTGAGTAGTGAACCATTGGCTCATAGGCCCACTTTTCCCAGACAGAACACTGAATGTTTACAAGTACCATAGCCTCCTAACAGACCATTTTCTGTGGATGCTAGAAGATGTTCCTATGTAGATTAGGAGGAACCTGTGGTACCAACATGACGGTTGTCCAGCCCATAGGGCTTGAAGTATTACAGCATGTCTTCATTAATTGTTTCCAAATCGTTGGATTGGATGCAGAGAACCTGTACCTTGGCCAGCCCATTCCCTGAATTTGATGCCTGTAGAATTTTTTCTGTGGGGAAAGCTGAAAGGTGCTGTCTACAGGGACATACCAACTACACCAAAAGATATACAATAATGTAGTACTGCAGCCTGCTCAGACATCTCTGCTGAAATGCTAGCACATGTGCTGCAGTCGTTCCATACCAGAATGGAAGCTTGTGTTGCCACTGTTGGTGGTCATGTTGAACACAACCTGTTATGGCCACTTGTCTTGTTACTGGACAGAATCCACATAACTAGTGTATGCACTTGTGTTATGCTTTAGTGGTGGTGCTGGTGATGGTGGTTAGTGTTTAACGTCCCGTTGACAACGAGGTCATTAGAGATGGAGTGCTAGCTCAGGTTAGGGAAGGATTGGGAAGGAAATCGGCCATGCCCTTTCAAAGGAACCATCTCGGCATTCGCCTGAAACGATTTAGGGAAATCACGGAAAACCTAAATCAGGATGGCCGGAGACGGGATTGAACCGTCGTCCTCCCGAATGCGAGTCCAGTGTGCTAACCACTGCGCCACCTTGCTCGGTTTATGCTTTAGTGTGTGCTACCACAGGTATTGTACAAATGTCAGTGTGGGAACTTTTCAAAATATGATATCTAATAAATGACTCGGACTAGAATCCTGCAGCAAACACCAATGACATTTTAATTTACATTACTTTTAGTTTCTTAATGTCAACAGGCATTGTTCCATTTAAAAAATAATATGTTTGCAGAAAAAATACACTTTCTAAGTATTATTAAAATCTGTTTACTGGCTAACAATATGAGCCCCTGAGTACCAATCCATTCTGCAAAAATTACACATCAGTAGCGCGTTCCATTTACTCAGTGTCTGTGGTGCAAGTTTTAGGTGAGTTGGACTGTATATAGAATGCAAAACTATCCTATAGATCATTGGTGCATGCATAACATACAGATAATTATACAAAGTAATTGAAAGAAGGTTAATTTAAAATCACAATTTGTTAAAGCATTCTCACTTTTGTTTAAGTAAGCATTTTTTTCTATTTAACTATCCAAAAGTTTTGCCCACTGCTCCCAGTAGAAGATACCTCAGTATTTTGGAAGAACTTGAAATTTTTGACAGTAACAAACAACACCCTGAGCATGTTCTTAACATGCAAACTGATTTAAACCAAAAATTTTATTTCAAAATCTTTAAAACACTTGTTAGACTTCCTAGTGTGGAGTGTCACCATGCACCATTGAAAGTTTGCAGAGGTCAACAGTATCGCCTTCATCTACAGATCTTTATGGTCACACAGCACATGGGGCAGCATACTAGTCCATACAGGAATGTCTGCTGCCTTGAATAACACCTGAAGAACTGCAACCAAGATAATCTAAGATGAAACTGTGAGTAGCCTGTGCCATCTAGTGACACTGCTGCATTTCACTACCTTCCCACTACAAATTGTGCTATTTCTCATTTTTTTATATCAGTGTTATTATATTTGCTTCTTTCTCGCTACTTCGTGTTAATTTTCTTTCCATTTTCGTTTTTATTATTTCTATAACCCTGTACATAATACTTGTGTATGTGCTGTGGCAACAGTCCACTGGCAGCCTACACTTAGAATATTCCACCACTGGCAACTGCACAAGCCGGCCACCAGAGGCTGCCTGCAGTGGGTCACATGACTTGTGCACACAGTATGGCATCTGTTGCACCATCTAGCAGAGCCCTATTCTTTATAAGTGCAGTGCAGCAGCCACTAGCCCGTATATTGTGTCCATACTTATTCTCAGCAAGGGCTTGTATGAGCACTTGGGTAGTTTCTATGTTTGTATCTATGTTCTTAACTGTTGTTTGCTTGTATGTTGAAGAAGAGTATACTTTGATTCATTGTGGCCATACTGTTGGTTGTGTTTAACAGCATCATACAACTGGAGACAGGTGTGGTGTTTACTTCCACGTGCTCAGTCTATTTGGTTGTTCCCTCAGTTCTTCTGTCTATGGAGGCAGTGCTCCAATCACTCCTCAAGCAGCAGCAGGCACTTATGTTTGCTACCATGAACTTGTCAGCCACAGTGACTATGCAGGCTTCCACAACATTGGTATACATGCCACTCTTCCCCTCTTACAATGATGCGGCCAAAGACTGGGAGGCTTACGAGAAGCAGCTATGGCAACATTTTCTTGCTTTTGGTGTCACTGTTACAAACAGGTGTAAGGCTGTTTTCTTTTCTTGGACTTCTCCTCAGATCTACCAGGTGTGGCAGTTAGCCCTGCTTCAGGAAGCTGCCTCACTTTTGTTTGGCAATATGGGTAAGTTGTCCAGTTATCACTGTAAATGCAAGCTTGTCATTGCAGCACATGTAGAGTTGTGTTGATGTTATTACTATTCCCACCAGTCCTACCAGAGTTGGGTGGCTGAACTCCATGGCCCTAGTCACAAATGTCAGTTTGTCACCAATGCTCATCAGGATTCCTGTGCTGGTTCTATGATCTGTGATGCCATCCTTCGGATGGCTCCTGAGATGGAGGTGCATCAATGTGCACTATGGTGTGAGAATCCATCTTTCGCTGAAGCATAAATATTGCTCAATCTTTTGAGATGTATCATATGTATCATACTGCTAGGAATTAGATCAAGGCTCGGTGTGACATCACTGTGAATAACAGGGTTTGATAACACCAAGTAATTTATCATTTTGAGTCTATTGATTTCTCAGTGGATGTGTGGACACTTGTTTCAATAAATTGACAGAAGTTCTAGACAAAATCTCAAGTAAAAAAGTCAACATAATTTAGTATCAAGACATAAATATTAACACAAATATCATGAATGAAACTAGTAGCAAGCTCATAAATATTCTTCAGGGTTTTGGCATGTCCCTGTTGGTCAGTAGTGTAATAGGGGTTAGTACAGTGACTGCATCAGTAATTGATGGTGTTGCTACAAATACGAGGGCTATGCCGAAAGTTTTTAGCAGCCCGTAAACCGTAAGGCGAGGACAATGGGGTTGTTCTCATTCGAAAGAGCGATGTTTTTCAACCTTGGGATGTGCTCGAGCAGCCCCTGGCTAGTGGCGATCTCCCCACAGTGTGGTAAGAATGCACAGGCAGTGCTGAGTCAGAGACGGTGCAGGATGGAGCTGTCGCGCCGCGACTTTCGTGCCATGATTTTGTACAATTATAAAAAGGGCTTAAGTGCTGAAGAATGCCATTCTTCTTTGCTGCATGTTTTTGGTGAAGCTTCCCCTTCTAGGGCCACAGTTGGAAATTGGTTTCGCGAGTTTTCGAGGGGTCGGCAGTCGATTGAAGATGAACCTCGTCCCGGTCGGCCAGCGACAGCTGTGACTCCTGAAAACATTGATGCTGTGAGGAAAATGATCAAAGAAGATCCACATCTTACTTTTGTGACACTGAAGGGACCCTAAATATTGGATCAACAGCAGCACAGACCATCGTTCATAGTCACTTAGGCCTTACTAAGAGATGTGACCATTGGGTGCCACATTCCCTGACAGAAAGCCAAAAGGACGCGAGAATAGACTGGTGTCATTTCATGCTCGAAAAATTCAATGGAGGGAACTCCCAAGACACCTACAATATCGTCACAGGTGATGAAACGTGGGTCTACCATTATGACCCTGAAACGAAGAGACAATCTTCTGTGTGGTGCTTTCCAGGGTAGGAACCACCCACAAAAGTTTGACGAAGTCGGAACTCTTGAAAAAAGATGGTGGCAACTTTTTTCACAAAGATCGGGCATCTGACTCTGTGACTTTGGACACACATTTACAGTCCATGCTGAATGGTACGTGAATGATTGTCTTCCAAAAGTCATCACCACATGGAAGTCACAGCATTCAAAGTCCAAGAGTGGGCACCTTCTGCTGCATCACGACATTGCATCTGCGCACAGGGCTGCCAGAACGATGGACTTTCTGGAGAAGGAAAAAGTGCGAGTGTTACCCCATCCCCACTATTCACCTGACCTGTCTCCCTTTGACTTCTTTCTCTTCCCTAAGGAAAAAATTCGACGGCAGCGCTTCTCATCAGATGAAGAGGCCATTGTAGTGTACGAGAGTGCACTAAGTGACTTCCCAAAAGAAGCTTGTACTGACACATTTTCTAAGTGGTTTCAGAGAATGGAAAAATGTATACATGCTAATGGAGAGTATTTTGAAAAGTTGTAAACGGTTTTTTTGCAAATAAATTTTTTTCCACACATTCTGCTAAAAACTTTCGGCATAGCCCTCATATGTACAGGGAATAGTGTGATGTGGCTGTAAAAGGTCTTGGACTACCAAACCATTTCCACAATATGATAACAGAAAAACTGGGCATGGAAAAATTCCCTAAACTGTAAGCTTACAAAAGACATTTATCAGAAACCAAAACACAAGATTATTTATTTTTTTAAAAAAAACTAAGAAACGAAAGCTGGGGATGAATTCTGTACATTATTTAAATTTAATTTTAAAAAGGCATTTCCAAAAGTACCCACATCAGTATCAACGTCTCCCAAAAATACACCCCTAAGTGCCTCAGTTCCATGAAAAAGAGTAATAATGAGCCAGAGTTCTTGAATTTCAGTCATAGATACAAAAGTATTTACAGGAAGGTGCTGCACGAAAGTCATTTAATGACAAAATGATATACAACACAGAGAATAAAAGCAAAGCAGCCTGGGATCTCATAAAAAAGGAAACAGGTAGTGAGGAAGGCAAACCAACATACTGATAAGGGAGGGTGCTGAAGTATTAAATGATCCACATGACCTTACAAACTATGTGAATGAGCATTTTTCGAGTATCAGAGAGAAGTAACAGCAAAAATTTCCCAAAACAAATGTAACACTTGTAAATAATCATGCACTAAGTACAATAATGTTGCTACCAACCAAAGAGCATGAAGTCAGTAAACCAGTACGAAAAATAAAAATTAAAAACTATATTAGGTCCCAATTTATCAACTAAAACAATGCATAGGGAGTATACAAACTGTCTTAACAAACATAATAAATGATCCTTCACATCAGGGTAATTTCTAGAATACTGAAAATAGTCAAGAGTAGTACCTCTGCTAAAGATAGGTAATACAGAAAATTGAAAACTACTCGCCCGTTTCCCTGATGTCACCATTCTCAAAATAATAGAATCAATTATGAAAGACAGGTTAGTGAGTTTCTTGAATGAATATAACCCTTTAAGTGACTCAGTTTCATTTCTGAAGTGGTGGACAGTATGGAATCAACCATAACAGAATTTGCAAAAGTGGTACCTGATGCTCTTGACAAAGCTGAATGTGTTACAGGCATATTTTTAGATCTTTCCAAGGTTTGTGATATGCTGACAATAAGATTCTACTATATAAGCTAGAAGAATTAGGAATAAGAGGGGAGCTAATAACTGGTTCCAATCACACCTAGCAGATAGGGCGCAAAGGGGAGAGATAACACATATCTCAAATAAGTCTAAAGTTTTAATAGAACACTTAGCAGAGCCAAAATACACTTAGGATTTCCTCAGAGTAGCATTTTAGGACCAATTCTGTTCCTGATATACATCAATGACTTTCCCACAAGTGTGAGTCATGGGGAAAAATTCCCTTTGCTGATAACAGCAGAATTATAGTCACTGAGAAAATGAGAACTCCTTGCAGAGAAAGCCACTGAAACCCTCAAGGATGTTTACAACTGGTTGATTAGAATAAAGTGACAGTGAACGTAAACAAAACAAATGCAATGAATTTCAGTTTGAAGAGGGGAAATGACACTATTAAATTAAACATAGATGGCACCTCTATAGTAAGGGAAACAAATGTAAAATTTCTAGGAATGAATACTGATACTCAGTTGACTCAGTTGAAGGGGTGTGAATGCAAAGATACTTGCAAATAGAATGTCATCAGCATGAGTTCTGTCATCAGTGTGTAACAACCAGTGTCTTTTATCTACATGCTATTCATATGTACACTCAGTTCTTAGCTATAGCATTCTTTTATGGAGATCAAATGTACAAAATATTAACACAATTTTTGAACTGCAGTAGAGGACCATAAGAACAATAACTTTCAAAAAACTGGCGATTTTAACTGCACCATATGAGTACATTTACTAAACAGTTGACCACATCAAAAATAACATTGATAATTACTGCAAAAATAGCTCTTTCATGACCATGGAACAAAATCTTGACTAGATTTACATTTACCAAAAAAAAAAAACTCAAAATAGCATTTTCTAACAAGGAAAAAAACTGTACAATAAATTACCAAAGGATACTACTAACAAAATTGTCAAAACAAACTTATTTAAAAAGGCAGTTAAAAAGTACCTGCTACCCCAAACAGTTTATACATTGAAGGATTACTTAGAGTATTAGTTTTGTGAAAAAATTTAACACAAATAATAATAATGATTATAAAACATTTAACATTCCACATAACACTTTCACACTCTGTATTTTCCTTCTTTTTGTCCTTTTCTGGAAAAACTTACTCCCAAAGCTGTGCACTGTATAGTACTAACACATTTTTCTCTTTCTGAGCTCAACCTCTCACTTGTTACAGAGGGATGTTGACTCAGTTTATCAAGCTAGCAAACAGGAAGTTGTGGTTTACAAAATGGTTCTGACATCACCTGATAGTGTGTTTAGTGTTATGAAACAATGTGTGGGGTATAGTGTGTGCAATGATGGGAGTGAGAAATGAATGAACAATGTATCATTAGTCTTTTATCATTACTAAATATCTTATGCTTAAAACAATATTGTGCACTAGGAGTAAACCATATGAGATAGCACTGTTTTAACCAGAGAGGTCTTGTATTTGGGAGCTTGGAGGTTCCAATCTTCATCCAGCCATCCCCATTTAAATTTTCCATAGTTTCCCTAAATTATTTTGGGCAGATACCAGGATGGGCCAATGGCCTTGCCACAGTGGTAACAGATCACCAAAGTTAAGTGCAGTAAGGCTGGGCTAGGCCGGCCGGAGTGGCCGAGTGGCTCTAGGCGCTTCAGTCTGGAACTGCGCTACTGCTACGGTCGCAGGTTCGAATCCTGCCTTGGGCGTGGATGTGTGTGATGTCCTTAGGTTAGTTAGGTTTAAGTAGTTCTAAGTTCTAGGGGACTGATGACCTCAGATGTTAAGTCCCATAGTGCTCAGAGCCATTTGAACCATTTTTTTGTAGGGCTGGGCTAGCACTTGGATGGGTGATCACCTGGTTTGCCAAGCACTGTCGGCAAGTGAAGTGCACTCAGCCCTTGTGAGGCAAACTGAGTAGCAACTTGATTGAGAAGTAGCAGCTCTGGTCTTGTAAACTGACATACGGCTGAGAGGGTGGTGCGCTGACCACGTACCCTTTTATATCTGCATCCGGAGATGCCTGTGGGCGGAGGATGATGTGGCAGTTGGTTGGTACAGTTGGGCCTTCATGGCCTGTGTGGGCGGAGTTTAGTTTTTTTAGATACCAGGATGGTTCCCACCATAAGGCCACAGCTGACTACCTGTTTCATCCTTGTCATTCTAGACCTGTAAGTTTGAAAATGTCTCTGTATGTGAATTACTTTGTTTTTATTGTTCTTGATTTTAATATCAAGATACTCCAATAATGTTGTAAAAGCAATCTACACATAAATAAAACTGCTACTGCTACTACTACTACTACTACTACTACTGCCACTACTACTACTGCTACATATCACACATACACTTATATTTAGCACACCATATAGGTGTCAGGTGGTGATAAATGATCACAAAGGGCACACACATTATTTAAGCTCTCAAAGTGCAATAGAAAGCATCCAGTGTTTTCAGCACTTGTCAGACCTTTCAGATCCTGTTATTTAAATGAATGAGGATGTAATGATGTTTTTGTTGTGTGCTTAATTCATAAAATAGAAAGGCATAATTAGTAATCTGCAATTATTGCTCAATGGAGTATGGCAGACACTCATAATCATGTTCCCCTAATTCTTTTGAGTAGAGTATTATTTTTACACGGTTATGACTTGTTGCAGAGCAGCAGGATGATAGGAATATTGTGTTTATATTATATGTTGCTACTACATGCCACCACATGCTACTACATGCCACAGATAGCTAAATGCTATAATGACATTATTTTAACTTTTTGAATTATACAATAATTGTAAAAAAATTGAAAAACATTTTCTGTAGTACTAAATGTAAGTAAACTGGAAACATAAGTAAATTGGATTGAAATTAGAATATAAATGAGAATATGTTGTAGAACTAAGAAGTAAAAACGTTGAATATTTATTATCTAAATAGAAATTGTGAATATTATGAATAGCCAGAGACTACCATCCTCTACAATCACCACTTTTCAAAACAGTCACTGCAAACCATTTCTGCATGTGCCAAGCATAACCACATCTTGCAAAATTTGCAAAAGTGTTTAATTTTGTTGTCCTTTCATTTGCAGCATCTTCCACTTTTCCCTGGTTGTGGATCTTCAACTATTCTTTGCTCCTGGGGCTGGAGAGGTTAAAGGCAAGCCTGTGGATTTTGTATGGGAGGTTGGGCTGGGTTGTTCGCATTGTCAGATATAGTATTATGAGAGACATTCTTAGGGTTCTGAGGTATTCACTTCTAGCTGAAACACTCTGGTTTGCTTTGAACACAATGCAGCGATTGAGAGCTGCAGTGTTCCCGAACTGCCTTGTCCCTCTGGCTTGTTTCTTATAAGTCAGTTGGCAAAAATAGTGTCAATCCAAACACTAAAAATTGTTTACTATGGAACAGCTTATCCATTTCTTAACTATGGTATTGAACTGTGGGATTGTGCAGCAGACCTGCACTTGAATGAAATATTTGTGTTACAGAAAAAAGCCATTGGGTTAATGCATGGACTAAAGTCCAGAGAGTCCTGTCATGAAACCTTTGTTCAACAAAAATATCTAACAGTATATTCCTTGTATTTGTATAAACTTATTATATATTTTCTGAATAGTAAACACAAACTAAATAAGTGCAGTGATATACATATTTATGTTACTAGAAATAACGGAACTCCTTCAGGCAATGGACAAAATTAAAAATAACTGACAATACTTCCTATATTAATGGGCAGATATGGTTCAACAAGGTGCCACAAGCTTTGAAAACTTGTGAACCAAAGCTGTTCCAAAGGGAGATAAAAGCCTTTGTGGCATCGATCCACGGATCGATAGGCTAGAACATCATGTGCGTATTATGTCTTTGAGTTGACCTTTGTTTGGGTTACTTCCAGGACCTCAGTTCCCGCCTAGTCTTCAACCGGTACATTTGTTGTGTAATAAAAGTATTGATGATTAGAAGAGAGAACTGTGATCATTACCTTATCACCTCGTTATCTCCTTCAGTGGTGACCCCGAAGTTCGAATAATCTGTCGAAAGGAGTACAAAGAGACTACCGTGACGGCTTCTGCGTTCCTCGTGGACCTTTGTCCACTACGCAATGGCCTTCTACAGCACGCTGCAGCCACCTGGTTTTCACCAGCAACAGCAACTAAATTCAAGCATGCCAGCTGTAGTCAGTGCCCAATGGGAATTTCCGCAGTCCTATAGCCTCGAGAACCCAAGGACCTCGTTAGGTGCTGTGGTTTTGAACATGATGCCAGCGGTCTCTGCCTTCGGATTTGTTAACCCCAAAGTGCTTCAGTTTTCGCCACACAGCAGTACAAGAAACCGCTACACACTGATACCGAACTTTAATGCAAGTACTGTAAATAGTGGGGAGCATAGTTTTCATAATGTGCTACAACAGGACTCCTTTTTGAATGTGCAAGCTCCACGTTTGTATCACTCTGCACCGGTTGCACACTATGTGAATGACACTCGCCAGCCTGTTACTTCGAATGTTCATCAGTGCAGTAATTTGAGCGTGTCAGGTTCCACCAAGCTCATCAGTGACTCTGTGATGCACATTTTCACTGCAGATGTGGAGGACCAATTGCATAATAATCTATCGAGCAACCACCGTGACCACTTTGAACTTCTGCCGCAACAACCGGTCCCGCTTCTCTCCATGCTGGGCTTCCTGCTAACGGATTTCGCTTCCCCTCCAGCTACTATGAACACAGCCGGCACGTCTGCTTCCTCTGTATCGCCCTCACAATGCAGAGTTAACTTTGATTTGCCTACTCCTGCGTCCGCTAGCAGCTGCCCGCATTCTCCCACCGCCAGTTCGTCGAATCTACCGAAACTTCCGGCATTCAAACCTGCTCACCCAGAATTCTGGTTCAACTTGGTCGAGAAAACTTTCACTGTCTGTGCACTTGATGACAACGCCTGTTTCACATGCCTCGTGAACCACCTCCACGACTGTGTCGACTTAATTTATCACCTGGTTAAGTCACCTCCTCTGAACGAGAAGTATGCTATGGCTAAACAAGCAATACCGGAACGTGTCTCCAAAACAAGAAGAGAAAACGTTCGACAGCTCGTCTACGAAAAACGCTTCGGCGACAGATCTCTGTCCCAGCTGTGGCGATACCTTCGACTTCTCGTCGATGAATGCGATATGCCAGAAGCCACGCTCACCGACATTTGGACGGAAAAGCTGCCTCTGTCTGCCCAAACGGCCATCTCCACCTACAAGGATAGACCACATAGCGAATGCTTGCATGCCGCAGGCCGAGCTTACTCTGCTCTATTACGTGAACGCCGTGCCCAGCAGTCCGGCAGCTACACCAGTTTCCAACCACAACCAGGACCCCAACGTGGACGCCCCACTAAACCTAAGTCCGTCAAGCTCGCAGTACTACCGGCACCTTCACGTCTGCACAACAACAGCACATCTGACTCTGCGGAAGATTCTGGGCCGCCGCCGTCTGACCACTCACAGGAGCAGACGTCCTCCCATAAATACTGTTTCTTCCACGCAAAATTCGGGGAACAAGCACTAATTGCAAACTGCCGAGCTCCTACCCAAACTTCAACTTGTAAGGATGATGATGATGATGTTGGGGTTGTGGGGCGCTCAACGGCGTGGTTATCAGCGCCCGTACAATCAGCCAATCTTTGCTCAGTCCAATTTCGCCACTTTCCTGGATGATGATGAAATGATGAGGACAACACAAACTTGTAAGGGGTCCGTAGGCCCTTACTATAAGTTTTGCGACAGCACAGGTCGACAGGACAAACAATCGATAGTGGGCGTCGGTTTGCGAGAGCGAGAGCAAGTGTTGAGATAGGAGTAGAGTGTGGTACGCGCTGCGGGCCAAGCCGGGTGGAGGTCTGTTGCTGGAATGCAAGACCGTACCGACAAAGGGAGTGGCCATCGCCGCGGTTTAACCCCTTTGTGTTAGAAATATACTGGAAAGTGTAAAAGTATAATTAATAGCGTGATCAGTGAGATTTCTGTGCCAATATTTGTAATTACGCGTCTACCGCGCCGGCATCATCTGGATTGCAGTGTTGGATTGCAGTGTTGGATTACAGTGATTGAAATTACGTGTGACGATAATAAATAACGAAAAGGACTGTGCTGTGATTAGCCGTTATTAATTCTGTACGACGAAGGCAGTGGCTGTCTCCTTACGTTGTGTTTTTGGTGATAAATATAGGCTGTTGATTAATGAAGCTGTGTTGCTGTTCTTCTTGGCACCAGACATTCATTATTGCAGCATTCGAGAAGGACAAAATGGAATGTAACAACTCCGTAGCAGTCCAATCCGATTGCCAGCCCCATTAGGTACACGGTCACATTAATTAATATCTATTTGGGCTCCTATCAGATCCCGATCGAGCGGGATAAGTCAGTAGATTAAACCGGAGTGTTACAAACTGCAGGTAGGCAGTGGCGCCACCTACTGCGACGTAAACAACAGGCGCCGTCCCACGCTCCATTCTGTGTCCAACACTAATGCTTCAAATTGACGAGTCTACGTCCACGACTTGAACTCTGGCACAAACTTTCTCATCGACACGGGTGCAGATGTTTCCCTACTTCCATCTCGTCTTGCTACCGAAGAGATCCGACTACACAAAACTGTTATACGTGCTGTAAACTCGTCTAGTTTGTCGTGCTTAGGTTCTACTTCATATGCAGTGTACCTTTCGCCTGAGTGCAACCTGAAGTGGTCCTTCCTGGTGGGTGACATCGACGATCCCATTTTGGGCATCGACTTTCTATGACACCACAAACTGTGCCCTGACCTCGTCAAGAATACAGTGTTCTACCAGCCTACGCAGGAACACATCCCGTGTGCTTTGTCGAGTGTCAATAGTACTGCTAAGCAGGTCCACCTGGCTAGGAAGTGTAATAACCCCACCTCCGAGCTCTTGTCATGGACAAATAGGTGGCTCACGGAGCGTTTCGAGTCTACACGCCTGCGCTTGGAACAACTTGAGCGACGCCGTCGCCTCAACAGCTTAAGTAACGAGTTATCTTTGGCACGGCAGCAGCTTGCAGCAGACGACGCCTCGGCAACACACGAGGTTAGTCGGTGCCACTACAGTGTTCTCGCGCCCGAGTGCATTTGTGACCGTGTGCCACATAAATTGTACAGTGTCCGCGCTCCCGCCAGCTCTAACTGTGTTAATTCGAGCGCACATTCATCCCCCTCCTCGCTTGGGCAGCTAGCTTCCCAGGCGCAGGTTAATGTTTTTGATTTAGCGCCATCAGCTGTTCATTCATGCCCGCTACCGCCAACAAGCTCGACTGCGGCGCCTTCGATTACTAATAAACAGTGTACCAACCTTGTTTCGCGTAGCTCACTTGTTTGTCACTCCCAGCCACCCAACAGTTGGCACTTATGCAAACTTTCGCCGTCCGCGCCACAACCCAGCCTAGCGGCCGCCGCGCTCAATATACCACAGTCACCTCATGTACCGCGTCGCACGTTTCCGTGGTTACAGACGGCACTGCCCACAATCTTCGCTTGCAAGACGGACCCGCTTGTCTCTTGCCGACCACACCGCCTCAAGCCAGAACTAATGAATGTGGCTTGCGAACAAATAGACGATCTCTTAACAGCCGGCGCAATAGAACCATCTGCCGGATTCAGGGCCTCGCCTATCCTCTTCGTCGCAAAAACCGACGGCACCTGGCGTGTGGTTGGCGACTATACTAAATTGAACTTTCGTACTATCATAGAAAAGTGCCTGGTTCCTAACATCGCGGATTTTAACCATGCTCTTGCAGGCGCTAAATATTTCTCGGTAGGGGACTGTAGGAGGGCCTGTTATCAAATTCCGATGGCACCAGAGGATATTGAAAAGACAGCTGTTACAATAACTTTCAGCCTTTTCCAGTACCGGTTCATGCCCTTTGGCCTCCGCAACGCTGCACAAACTTGGCGAGATTCATAAACAATGTGTTGTTTACCTGGATTCTTGTTTCGTTTACTTGGACGAAATTCTTATTTTCAGTCCTACTTTGCAAAAGAAGACGCTCTTAACGCTGCCGGTGTTGAACTGAATAATAAGAAGCTCCAGTTGCACCAGACTTCGGTAAGATTCTTAGGCTACATCGTGTCAGCTAAGGGCCTCACTCCACCCGAGGATAAAATCAAACCTGTTTTGGATTTGCCACGCCCTCACTCATTTAAGGAGCTGCGCAGGTTCATGAAACAGTTAACTATAATAGGAAGCACTTGCCTGCCGCAGCCGAGATTCAGGCTCCCCTAACAGACGCCCTTGCTGGCAAAAATACGACCGGTATCCGCTCGGTCCCCTGGACTCCTGCCATGGAACAAGCTTTTGACAAACTGAAGCACCTACTAGCAAACACAGTGACTGTTGCCCACACCTGCATCCGGACGCTACATTTTTTATTACCGTGGATGCCGTTGCTACTGCATTAGGTGCTATCCTCAGTCAAACCGTCGGAGATACTACCTCTCCTTTGCAGTTCTTTTCTAAGAAGCTCAACGGCGCTCAAAAAAAAAGTTCTCAGCCTTTGATAGGGAGCTCTTGGCAGTTTACGAGGCTGTGAAACACTTTCATGCTGAGTTTGAGGCTAGGGACTTCTACATTTTAACCGACCATAAACCTTTGGTTGCTGCTGTAAAGAAACCCCTGACTGACCCTCCACCTAGAAGCTTCCGTCATTTGTACTTTATATTGCAATTTACCTCTGACGTACGATACATCAAGGGTGCAGATGATGTGGTCGCAGATTTTGTGTCTCGTGTCGGCGCTCTCACAACTCTGATAGACCTCTCCACCTTGCCTCAGCTGCAGTCTGCCGACACGGACACCATGGACCTTATTTCTGATCACAGCTCGTCACTCAAACCTGTGCGATCCACCTTTTCCGGTGTCACAGGCGAGGTTTAGTGTGACGAATTAACTGGTACGCTGCGTCCCTTCATACCCAAACCTCTACAGAGACAAGTGTTCGACAAATTACACAACCTATCTCATCCAGGTGTGAGAGCCTCTACCAGACTTATTGCAGCACACATCGCCCCCACTAGGCAGCTTCACCGCTCTTCCCAGCTGCTTCCAGCACGTTCACATCGACATGGTGGGTCCCCTCACCCCCTCCGAGGGTTACAGATACGTGCTATCTATTATAGACAGAACCTGTCGTCGGGTGGAAGCTGCCCCGCTACCCACTATTACATCCGAATCAGTGGTATGATCCTTCATAGAAACTTGGATTTCACGCTTTGGCTGCCCTGTTTACTTGACGACCGACCAAGGCCATCAATTTGAGTCTGCCTTGTTTTCTGAACTATGTATGCTGTGCGGCATCAAGAAAATTCATTCAACAGCATACCACCCCCAGAGCAATGGCCTCGTGGAACGTTGGCATAGGACGCTTAAGATGGCCCTACGTTGCCACGGCCTCCTTTGGACGGAAGCCCTGCAATTCGTCTTACTCGGTTTGCAGACTACTTTCGAGGAAGACCTTAAAGGCTCAGTGGCCGAGTTCGTCTACAGCCAGTCCCTTACACTGCCAGGCGAACTTGTTGCTCCTACTCCATTCGCCAAACCGTCCAAAGTGCCGTCCTTGGTAGAATGGGTGAGTTTACACTGTAACAAGCTTCAACCCCCGCCCCCTTCCAGCCACACTCCACCGCACACATATGTTAGCAAAGCGCTCAACACTTGCGAATTTGTGTTCCTTCATGACAACACTGTAAAAGACCCGTTACAACACCCTTACACAGGCCTGTACAGAGTTGTCAAACGAACCAGAAACACAATGGACATCATAATTAAGGGCTCAGTGACTACTGTCTCCCTCAACAGGGTTAAACCTTCTCGCATCGAGTTTTCCCATACCTCACCCACCGTTGAAGGGACCTCGCTCTCTGGCCACCCTCGGCATTCTTCCTCTGCTCATGATTCGAGTAAACTCACGCCTACACCGGCCCTGTCAACTAGCATGCACTCATTCCGGGGTTTCCGCCTCCCGGCTCCCATAGCAGAGGCCCCAGCTCCCAGGGCTCTAATATAACAGTTCTATCTTCGTGCGACAGCACACTGCGCTGCTCCTCTAACCGGTTCAGCCCGCAGGTTCCTGCCACGCCCACCCAGACCTCACTGTCTAACACTCACCCCTCTACTCACAGCACACCGCCCTCACCGTGCTATGGATTCCCCACTCCACCGGCTCAGAATATCTCTCCGTTAGCAGGCGCCACTTACGAGCTCTCTACCCATGTTCATCCTAATGAAATTTGTGGTTTATCTGTCGTCGTTAGTGGTGATACTGCATTAGTGCTGCTTGCGTGTGACAATTCGTGTGACTCGTTAGGTGGTGTGTCACAACGTGTAGTGAAGTGTATCAAAATCTCTCGAAGTGCTACGTGTGGCAACCTGGATGCTTATGTTAGGCCAAGTGGAAAGGTGATCATTAGGTTCCCTACTGATGACACCCTTCCGCACCAGTGCTCCCGCACCGGCTGACGACTACGACCGCCGCCGTCGTTTCAAGACTGCAGCATCAGCATTCCAGGATTTGCTCCACGCTCTCCTCCCACATGGCCCGTGCCGTCAGATGTGGAGGAGCTCACTGTAACCCACTTAAACTCTGGCCAACCTGCCCCTCCCCCACCTTCGGCTTGGGTACATACTCCATACTGCACGGGGGGGGGCTATGTGTCGTTGATCCACGGATCGATAGGCCAGAACATCATATGTGTATTATGTCTTCGAGTTGATCTTTGTTTTGTATACTTCCAGGACCTCAGTTCCAGCCTAGTCTTCAACCTGTCCATTTGTCATGTAATAAAAGTATTGATGATTAGAAGAGAGAATCGTGGTCATTACCTTACCACCTTGTTATCTCCTTCACATTCTTAGCAAATAAATGTTTATATTCAGTCAGTGAATTCTAATGTACTTGCCTCTCTGTTAACATGTAATGTAATTAGAATATTAAGACAAATGTATGTACCACTACTGTACCTAAGTGGTATCTATAGAATCTACTAAGCCAATGTATTTGCTTGATGGCGTACACTAAAAAAATGTAAATAAATAACAGTATATTCACCACACATAGCATCCATGACATCTACCCACCCTTAATTCCATTGTAGTACTTTATTATACTTGTTCTTTTCTTTTCGCCGCTGTCGCTGTCGGTTTCATCATCATGATGCACAGACGAAAAAAGCAGTACTGATCTGTTTTGTTTCGGTATGTATGAAAGTAATGTGACATCTTCCTGAAATCAAAACATGATTGAGTACTCTTTTTTCAATTTCTTTGTTAAAAATTCATCTGGAATTTAAGGCTTATGTTTTTAACCTTCCAGCAATAATAATATACTTGTGTGGCGCCGATGAGGTCGACAACAGCATCGATATGCGTTCGTCTTTGGACTCTGAGCATCGTCTTTGGACTCTGAGCATTGTCTTTGGGCGGTTCCGCCATGTTCAGTTTTTTGTGAGCCTTGTATTTGTTTAGGGGAGTAAATGAACTACTGCTAAATGGGTGTTGTCTGGTGTAACCAACCCGAACTTATCCCCTCACTGGTGACCTCGAGTTGTAGTGTCTTCTGTTTTCATCGTTTTACTGTGTCCGCGGCCTCTGCGTCGGTTATTTTCGCGTGTATTACATCGACGCAGCATTTCAACAATGACTATGGCCCAGCGCCTAACGCCAAATTTTGTGATCGACATGCATTGTGTGGTGGGCGATGTACACCCAAAAGGACTGCAACACGATGCCTTTCACTCGACGACTCCACCGGATGTTTTCGAGCCTGCAACAATAAGTGAGGTTAGGAGTGTGCACGACTCTGGCTATGAAACGCCTTTGTTCCCGCCACATGTGCCCTCCCTCATCGACTGTGCAGTTACCTCTTACGGATCTCCGTGCAGTGCGGGACCAATGCCGATTTCTGCAAATGCTTCGTCGGACAACCTACTACCGCCAGGACAACTATTTGCGACGCCAAAATCCGTGAATCCGTGCAGTACCACGTGAATACCTGCCACGTGGCCAGAACAGCTTCGTCCACAGGTCAACCTCCTCAGCATCCGACCATGCCCTCGCCTGCCTTGGTTCAGCATCACCACATGCATTCCTACTTCGATACCTCGGCCTGCAACAGGAACAATTACTTGTTCTCTGTGCCTGACCCCCACCTCTGTCCCACTGCTATGCCTCAGTGTTTTTTGCCACGACATTCACCTTATCCGCACACCGTTTTGAGTAGAGTGACTATGAGCAGTGAACATTCACACATTCCATCCCATGTACGACATCATTTCCCACACTGCTTCTGGACAGCCCACACCTTCGCAGCCTCCCTGCAACACAGGTGGCCCCGGCTCTGATCATACATCGAGCTTTCCATGGACTGACACGCGTTCTCAAACTTTGAACTTTTTCTCACCTGTCGCCCCTGCGCCGGCTCCAGTCGAGCTTCCGCTACTGTTCTCGGCACATCTTGGAGCTTCATCCGCATCAGTCTTCCACGACGTGTCAGTCCGAACACACCCGCAATGTGTTGAACAACCGCAATCAACACATTACGATGTCTCACACCCATCGGCTTTTCTGTGTCGCAACGGATCACTCTCAACCTTAACATGTCACATACACGCTGCCGCATAAACAGCCGTCATTGAGACATCCCCTGGAGGCACACTCTCCTGGAGTATTACAGCTCGATTCAGGCAGTGCCCCGATGAACTCAACTCAACTTGTTCTTCCGAACATTCTACAATGCTTACCGACACTGTCACCGTTGAATCCTGACAGTGCAACAACCTGGTTAAAAATTGTGGACGAGGTGTTCGACCATTACAAACTCGATGAGTCAACCAGGTTTCTGTGCCTCATCACCCACCTGCACGACCAGGAGGACTTGATTGCTGACCTGGTCGATGCCCTGGACTCATCTACCTGGTACACTCTAGTCAAAAAGACAGTTCTACGTCGGCTTGCATGCTCAACTGAGGCAGCAATACAGCAAGTGCTCCACGCCGAGCAACTAGGCAATGATAAACCTTCCCTGCTCTGGAGACGACTACATGCCCTGCTCAGCGCCGACCTATTTTCTGAGACAGCTCTCCTCGCCATCTGGTCAGATAAACTATCTCCTCACATCCGCTTTGGACTGGCTCAAAGGTATCCTGAAGCTGTTGAGCAAAGAATGACAATTGCTGACAAGCTACACAATGAATCACTGCTCTATTTCGCCAGTCACTGCCTACTTGGCAACTCTCAGGTTCAGGCTCATCACCCTGCGGCCGGATGTGGCCGGGGCAATACTGTGCCGACCATTCCGTTCGCTTCTGGAAGCAGTAAACAAGCAATTGGGATGTCACTGGCTCTGCCCACGGTCACGCCCCCTCATGCAACCGAACCTGCTGCGGCCACCGAACCTCGGCCGCCACCACTGGCAACGAACTTTCCACAGGAAGTGCAAACGCACTACCCGTGCTGTTACTTCCACACATGGTTTGGTGAGACGGCAGGGAACTGCAGACCACCCTGCTACTTCCCAAACGTCAATCGCAGGTAGGTCCGGGTGCCCCCTCCTGCGCACATCATGACAGACACCCCCTAGTGCTCCATTCTGACCGGAAATGACCGGATAATTGCGGACCACTTTACATTAAAGACATTTCGTTGGGATACCTTTTCCTAGTGGACACAGGCGGCGATGTTTCACCGCTGCCTACGTCCTTAGCGTCGTCAAACATCCGCCCTCATCATACTTCACTGCAAGCCGTGAATTCAACTAACCTACAATGCTAGGGTTCAACTTCCTGCGCCATCTCACTCCCCATGAACTGCAAACTCAAGTGGACTTTTTTAGTGTGCGAAATTAACGAACCTATACTAGGCATTGACTTCTTGCGAAAACTTTCACCGGACCTAGTGTGAAACACCGTGTTTCATCATCCGTCCAAGACTCACTTCCCCTGTGCTTCGTCGAGCTAACCCCCGCTGACACATTGGTCTGGGCTCATCTCATCCATACATGCTCATCTCTGTCGACGACATTACAGGAAACCATGACAAGTGCCTTGTCAAGCTTGAACACGTCGCTCGCCTGTGCAAGAAAAACCATGAGCACTCCATCAGGCTCCACAAAACACAGTTCCAGCTCCTTGTTGCAGCGAAGGAATTACAGACACTACATCAAGGACAAAGCAAGGTCACTAAGTGCGCCAAATCTGCTTGCAGTCCCAGCAATCGAGCCTCCATGTGTTTACCTTCCGCTACCCCTCTCAACTGTGCTATCAAGACTGCGATAACCTGTACTGAAAGTTCGGCAGGGGCACACCCTCCTAACATGGTGCAACGAGTGTCAAGTGTTCCTGAACTGACGGCTCCTACCCCGCCCCTCACGGACAACACATCAGTCTATGCAACTTTGGCTCCTGCGCGCCGCCGTGCGACCGCCACTGACAACACAAATAGTACATTCGCACCTAGCGTTTCGCCCACAACCGTGCTACCACAGACCACACCCTCAGACTATGGACTCACTAACACCCAACGAGCTCTACCGAGCTCACCTGACCACAGTGCCACTGCTTCGGGCCGGCGGCCATCTTGTCGCGTAGACTCCTGGGACACTTCACCGCCTTGGCTCCCAACGGATCCCCCGAGTGGCTCCAAACACCACGACCACGCCTCGCCTGCCCAGCCCGCCACACATTGTGAACAAACTGCTTCCCGTGCTGCCGGAAACATTTCCGTCATCACCAACGGCACGGTTCACAAGTTTCGCCTCACGCCAGGTCCCCCAATCTTCAGTAAGCCACGTCGACTTTGTCCCGAGAGCCTCTCCGAACTTAAAAATCAGATTTCTGAACTACTAAACTATGACGTCATTGAACCCTCTCCCAGTGGCTGGTCTTCACCCATACAAATGACACCCAAGAAAGACGGGTTCTGGCGCATGTGTGGAGACTACCGTCAAGTAAACGCACAAACAATTATGGACACCTACCCCATACCCAACATTGCTGACATTACCAGTTCCCTAGCAGGTGAGACCGCGTTCTCTGTCATTGATTGCAAATGGGCCTACAAGCAGATCCCCATAGCACCTGAAGACATCGAGAAGACAGCAATCACCACCCCGATTAGGTTATTTCAGTTTCGATTCATGCCCTTCGGTCTAGAAAATGCAACCCAAACCTGGCAACGCTTCATCAACGAAGTACTATTCGACCTAAAATTCTGCTTTGATTATCTTGATGGCATTCTTGTGTGCAGCTCCTCCGTCGAGGACAACGTTCGACACGTGCAAACTGTTGAACACTCTCGCGGCAGCAGGCATCGAGACCAACCAGGACAAATTGCAGCTACATCAAACCGCTTCACTTTTCTTGGTTCTCGGGTCTCTGCCGACTGCACTTCACCACCCCCTGAGAAAGTACAAACAATACTAAATCTACCCAGACCTTCGTCATTCAGTGAGCTCCAGCGCTTTCTGAGGACGGTTAATTAATATCGCCGACATCTACCTCGGGCTGCAGAGATTCAGGCTCCACTGATGGACGCCTTGGCAGGTACCAACACTTCTGGATCTCGGCTTGTTCCATGGACCCCTGCTATGACTGACTCTTTCACTGCCCTCAAAAATCTTCTTGCCAAGGCCTGCACCATCACGCATCCTCATCCCAATGCGCAGCTTTTCATCACCACAGACACATCGTGTCTCGATGAAGCGTAGTTGGGATGAGGGGGCGTAACATGCCCGTACTGTCGTCGCACCAGATCTCACCAGAAATGCCAGGGAAGGTGGTGCGGATGAAGTGTAGTGAAGAAGTAGAGTCTGAAATCAGGTTTTGTGTTTCCTCGTCGGAGGGTTGGAGGTTAGGCAGTTCAGAGAGGTCTAACAGCGAATGGACGGCGTCGACTCGTGAATGGAAATCAGCAACTATATTGTCAGCACCCTTTATGTGTCTGACATCGGTGGTGAACTGAGATATGATGTCCATGTATCTGAAGCGGCGAGGAGGCAGGTCAGCTGGCGGTTTTCTAATGGCCGCAGCCAGGGGTTTGTGGTCCATTAAAACATAGAAAGTGCGTCCCTCAACGTTGGTCTTAAAATGCTTGATCGCTTCGTAGACCGTGAGCAACTCCCTGTCAAACGCAGAATATTTCCGTTGTGCATTGATGACCTTGCGCGAGAAGAACTGCAGAGGCGATGTTTGGCCGTCGATTGTCTGGCTAAGGACAGCGCTGATGGCAGTATCACTCGCGTCTGTGGTGATGAAAAACTGCGCATTGGGATGAGAATGCGCAATGATGCGGGCCTTGGCAAGAAGATTTTTGAGGGCAGTGAAAGAGTCAGTCATAGCAGGGGTCCATGGGATGGGCTGAGATCCAGAAGTGTTCGTGCCTGCCAAAGCGTCCGTCCGTGGAGCCTGAATCTCCGCAGTCTGAGGTAGATGTCGGCGATAGTAATTAACGTTCCCCAGAAAGCGCCGGAGCTCTTTGAATGACGAAGGTCTGGGTAGGTTTGTACTTTCTCAGGGGGTGGTGAAATGCTGTCAGCAGCTGAACACAAGAATGTCATCAAGATATGCAAAGCAGAATTTTAGGTCGAATAGCACTTTGTCGATGAAGCATTGCCAGGTCTGGGATGCGTTTTTCAGACCGAAGGGCATGAATCCTAATAGAAATTACGCGATTGGGCCGGTGATTGCTGTCTTCTCGATGTCTTCACGTGCCATGGGTATCTGGTGGTAGGTCTGTTTGCAATCAATGACAGAGTACGTGGTCGCACCTGCGAGGGAATTGGTAAAGTTGGCACTGTTGGGTATGGGGTAGGTGTCCATAATTGTTTGTGCATTTAGTCGACGGTAGTCTCCGCACATGCGCCAGGACCCGTCTTTCTTGGGTGTCATATGTCTGGGCATAGACCAGATACTGGCAGAGGGTTCAATGACGCCAGAGCTCAGTAGTTCAGAAATCTGATTTTTAAGGTCGGAGAGGCTCTCGAGACAAAGTCGACGTGGTTTACTGAAGATTGGGGGACCTGGCGTGAGGCGAGGCTTGTGAACCGTGCTGTTGGTGACGACGGAAATGTTGCCCTCGACACGGGATGCGGTTTGTTTACTAAGTGTGGTGCGCGCAGCAGGCTAGGCGAGGTCGTGGTGTTCAGAGCCACTTGGCGGATCTGACGGGAGCCGAGGCAGCAAAGTGTCACAGGAGTCAAAACGACAAGTTGGCTGACGGCCCAAAGCAGTGGCACCATGGTCGGGTGAGATCGGTGGAGTTCATTGGGTGTTAGTGAGTCCATTGTCTAAGGGCGCAGCCTGTGGCAGCACGGTTGTGGGCGAAACGCTAGGCGCGAATGCACTGTTTGTGTTGTCAGTGGCGGTTGCACAGTGGCGCGCAGGAGCCGAAGTTGCATAGTTTGAGGTGTTGTCCGTGAGGGGCGGGGTAGGAGCCGTCAGTTCAGGAACACTTGACACTCGTTGCACCATGTTAGGAGGGTGTGGCCCTGCCGAACTGTCAGTACAGGTTATGGCAGTCATGATAGCACGGTTGCGAGGGGTAGCGGAAGGTAAACACATGGAGGCTCGATTGCTGGGACTGCAAGCAGATTCGGCGCACTTAATGACCTTGCTTTGTCCTTGCTGTAGTGTCTGTAATTCCTTTGCTGCAACAGGGAGCTGGAGCTGTGTTTCGTGGAGCCTGAGGGAGTGCTCATGGTTTTTCTTGCATAGGCGAGCGACGTGTTTAAGCTTGACAAGGCACTTGTGCATGGTTTCCTGTAATGTCGTCGACAGAGACGAGCATGTATGGATGAGATGAGCCCGGACCAATGTGTCAGGGGGGGTTAGCTCGACGGAGCACAGGGGAAGTGAGTCTTGGACGGATGATGAAACACGGTGTTTCACACTAGGTCCGGTGAAAGTTTGTGGTGTCGCAGGAAGTCAATGCCTAGTATAAGTTCGTCACTTTCGCACACTATAAAATTCCACTCGAGTTTGCAGTTTGCGGAGAGTGAGACGACGTGGGAAGTTGAACCCGAGCATTGTAGTTTAACTGATTTCACGGCTTGCAGTGAAGTATGATGAGGGCCTATGTTCGACGACGCCTAGGACGTAGGCAGCAGTGAAACATCGCCGCCTGGTTCACTAGGAAAAGGTATCCCGACGAATTGACTTTAATGTAAAGTCGTCCGCAGTTATTCGGTCGTTTCTGGACAGAATGGAGCACTGGGGGGTGCCTGTTGTGTTGTGCGCAGCAGGGGGCACCTGGACCTACCTTTGATTGGCGTTTGGGAAGTAGCAGGGTGGTCTGCAGTTCAGTGCCGCCTCACCAAACCGTATGTGGAAGTAACAGTACAGGTAGTGTGGTTGCATTTCCTGCAGAACGTTCGTTGCCAGTGGCAGTGGCCGAGGTTCAGTGGCCGCAACAGTCTCGGTTGCAGGAGGGGGCGTGACCGTGGGCTTAGCCGGTGATGTCTCAGTAGCTTGTTTACTGCTTCCCGGAGCGAGAGGAATGCACAGTGCTGCCCCAGGTGTGTCCGGCCACAGGGAAATGAGCCTGAACCTGAGACTTGTCAGGTAGGCAGTGACTGGCGAAATAGAGCAGTGATGCATTGTGTAGCTTGTCAGCAATTGTCATTCTTTGCTCGACAGGTTCTGGAGACCTCTGAGCCAGAGCAAAGCGGATGTGAGAAGTTAGTTTATCAGGCGTTTTTTATTCCGGAGATCGACCAGTGCCCCAGTAAAATACTGCCTGAAATAAAAACCCAAAGCCACATAATATCTCACAGAAGTAACAGTAGAGATGATAGTTATATGCCCATAGTTACAGCAGTTATTAATATAAAGTGTTTAAGTAACAAGGTGGACCTTCTATCATTCTTTGTAGAAGAAGTCAAACCAGATGTTTTATGAAACTTCCTGGCAGATTAAAACTGTGTGCCCGATCGAGACTTGAACTCGGGACCTTTGCCTTTCGCGGGCAAGTGCTCTACCATCTGAGCTACCGAAGCACGACTCACGCCCGGTACTCACAGCTTTATTTCTGCCAGTATCTCGTCTCCTACCTTCCAAACTTTACGGAAGCTCTCCTGCGAACCTATGTTCTGTAAAGTTTGGAAGGTAGGAGACAAGATACTGGCAGAAGTAAAGCTGTGAGTACCGGGTGTGATTCGTGCTTCGGTAGCTCAGATGGTAGAGCACTTGCCTGCGAAAGGCAATAGGTCCCGAGTTCGAGTCTTGGTCGGGCACACAGTTTTAATCTGCCAGGAAGTTTCATATCAGTGCACACCCCGCTGCAGAGTGAAAATCTCATTCCAGATGTTTTATGTATCTGTGAACACTGGTTAGATGAAGCAGAAGGTGACTATTACAGAGCCATTGAATATTTGGACAGGGTAAAGTCATGGTATCGAACTACTACAATTCATGTTGGTGTATCTGTATATGCAAGCATGACTCTTAGTGTAAAAGAAATAGGCTTATGGAAACACTAAAGAGAGAGTCTTCATGACTTTGATAAATAGCTGTGGGCTGTTTGTTGCAAACTGACTGCCAACAAGATGTGATGCCTGCCGAGACACAGTTATCACAAACCTCAATATCTGGGACTATAATGTCAGTGTAGTTGAACCAATGATTGCTGACCATAGTGCATTAGTAATGGAAATAAGTATGAAATGCTTGAGTCAACTGCAACCAAGATCATGGCACTCCAGTTACACATTTAGTAAAAGTCACATGAGAAACATAACCAGTAGCACTTTTGAAAACTGGAAGGAAGTGCGCCCTAAGGATATTGTAAAAATAGTTAAGTCATACAAGAACTCAGAGAAAGAAGATATCTATTGTATGTCTTGCACAATGCTGAAGAAAATTATTCTGGAGCTTGCTCAACCATCATCTATAGCAATCAACAAATGCTTACAGTTACAGAATTATTTTGAAGTAAATAAACTCTTCCAGGACACGCAGCATGGTTTTTGCAAGGGAAAGTCAACGTTTATGGCAACACTGGACTTAACCAGAAAAATAAGGCAAGGATTCAAAGACAGAGAAAGTGTGGCACTGACACTCTGTCATCTTAGCAAGGCATTTGACTGCATTTCCCACAAGATACTGTACAATAAATTGAAGTGTTACGGTGTCAGAGGTGTTGTTCTGGCAACTTTTCAGTCTTACCTGGAAAACTGGAGACAAGTGGTATCAATTCATGGAGCAACATCACAAGAACAAAAGCTGGAACAGTATATTATGCCCTATTCCATAGCCATATCAATTACGGCCTACAGTTATGGGGACATTCTGTAGGTAGTAAGGATGTGCTAATTCTATAGAAAAAAGCTCTCAGAATAATCACATCAAGTAAAAGACATGAGCACTGCAGGCCTATATTCAAGCAGTTAGGAATTATGACGGTCTTCAGCCAGTATGTGTTTTTATGTCTCATCAGCGTGAAAGAAAACCATGGAGTCTTCAGCATGAGGCAAGATATACACAATCACAATACCCGTAACAAGAGGAGGATCGAAATACCCAGGTGTCGACTGACGGGAACGCAAGACAGCTTTCCAGTGGTTGCCCTAAAGATGTTCAACTCACTGACTCAAGGAGTGCCATGCCACTAGGAACATTCAGAAGGAGAGTAGCACAGGACCTGAATGAACGCCCATTGTACTCCATTGGTGAATTCTTTAATAGTGACCAAAGTGAATGGGCAAACAAATATTTTTTCTATTAAGTATAAATGTCTAAATTTTGTGAATATTTCTTTAAATGTATTTATGTAATTAATCTTGACGCAGTCTGTCCAGTCATGACTGGTAAACGACACAGATCTAGTAATAAAGTAATATCTGACCAGATGGCAAGGAGAGCTGTGTCAGAGAGTAGATCGGTGCTGACCAGGGCACGTAGCCCACTCCAGAGCTGGGAAGGTTTGTCATCGCCTAGTTGCTTGACGTGGAGCGCTTCCCATATTGTGCCTCAGTTGAGAGTGCAAGCCGACGTAGAACTGTCTTTTTGGCTAGAGTGTACTGGTTAGATGAGTCCGGGTCGTCGACCAGGTCAGCAATCAAGTCCTCCTGGTCGTGCAGGTGGGTGATGAGTCACAGAAACCTGGTTGACTAGTCGAGTTTGTAATGGTCAAACACTTTGTCCACAATTTTGAACCAGGTTGATGCTCTGTCGGGATTACGCGGCGGAGTGTTGGTAAGCGTTGTAGAATGTTCGGAAGAACAAGTTGGGTTGAGTTCGTCGGGGCACTGCCTGAATCGAGCTGTTGTTGCTGTAGTGTTCCAGGAGAGTGTGCCTCCAGGGGATGTGGCAACGATGGCTGTTCGGGTGGCAGCGTGAAGGTGACACATTGTGGTTGACCGCGATCTGTCGCGACGCGCAATGCCGACGCAGGTGAGACACCGTAATGTCTCGATTGCGGTTGCGGAATATCAACATGTTGCGGGCGTGTTCGGACTGATGCATCACGGAAGACCGACATGGATGAAGCACCGAGATTTGCCGAGAGCAGTAGCGGAAGCTCGACTGGAGCCGGCGCAGGGGCGACAGGTGAGAAAAAGTTCAAAGTTTGAGAATGCATGTTAGTCCACGGGAAGCTCGACGTATGATCAGAGCTGGGGCCACCTGTGTTGCAGGGAGGCTGCGGAGGTGTGGGCTGTCCAGAAGCACAGTGTGGGAAATGATGTCGAACGTGGGATGGAATGTGTGAATGTTCACTGTTCATAGTCACTCCACTCAAAACAGTGTGCAGATAAGCTGAATGTCATGGCACAAGACACTGAGGCATAGTAGTGGGACGTAGGTGGAGATCAGGCACAGATAACAAGTTATTGTTCCTGTTGCAGGCCGAGGTATCGAAGTAGGAAGGCATGTGCTGATACTGAACCGAGGCAGGCACAGGTGTGGTCGGATGCTGAGCAGGTTGACCTGTGAACGAAGCAGTTCCGGCCACGTGGCAGGTATCTGCGTGGTACTGCATGGATTTCGGCATGGCAAACCATTGTCCTGGCGTAGTAGGTTGCTCGACAGAGCATTTGCAGAAATCAACACTGGTCCCGCACTGCATGGAGATCCGTAAGAGGTAACTGCACAGTCGATGAGGGAGGGCAAATGTGGCGGGAACAAAGGCATTTGATAGCTGGAGTCATGTGCAATCCTAACCTCACTTATTGTTTGCAGGCTCGAAAACGTCTGGCGAAATCGGCGGAATCATCGAGTGAGAGGCATTGTGTTGCAGTCCTGGCAGGTGTTCATTGCCCGCGACACGATGCGAGTCGATCACAAAATTTGGCGTTATGTACTGGGCTGAAGTCATTGTTCAAATGCTGTGTCGATGTAATACACGCGAAAATATCCGACGCGGAGGTCGTGGACACAGTAAAATGGTGAAAACGGAAGACATTACAACTGGGGGTCACCAGTGATGGGAGTGTTCGGGTTGGGTACACCAAACTACACCCATTTAGCAGTAGTTCATTTATTAACCTTAAGACGTACAAGGATCACAAAGAACTGATCTGAACATGGCGGAAGAGCCAAAGATAATGCTTAGAGTCCAAAGGTGGATGCATATCGATGTTGGTGTCAATTTCATCGGCGCCACAAATTACTGCTAAAAGCGTGTGATTATTGGTGCAACGTCATCGACGCCACAGCCTAATGGTAAGACGACCATTCGTGATAAGCAGGAACCCATGTTTGAGTCCCAGTCCGGCACAAATTTTCATTGTCCTCACTCTGTTATACAGCTGATGGTTGTCCCTATTATCAACTGGGAATACATTTCATGTAACTCAGAAAAAGTTATGAGACCAAAATCTGTGGTTCATACATCAAATTATTCCCACAAGATCTGTTAAAAGTTGGTAACCATTGCACTGGCTTAAACTCTTATTCTTTGAGCTACATATTTCGAAAACTGACAAATTTTTCAAGATTTCCCCTTGTCTTCCCTCTTCATGAACCAGTCCCCTTAAAGAAATAGCAAAATGAAGACACAGTATACTAGTTCTTCAGCCAGATTGGAACCAGCAACTAATTAAGCCTTTGTTTCAGACAGCAGCCACATGGCCACTGGGATAGTAAGCCATGACTCTGTTCTCTTCTCTGACACTGCCATAGTGATGGCTACATTAGGTAATTAATAGTTAAAGGGCGGGAATAGATGAACTTTATGCATGGAACTACCTTCATGGGCTCAACACCATTAATTTGATAACTACATGTCATTCATGTTAAGTGGATGTCATTCAGTTTATTTAATGGAATTTAGAAGAACATATCAAGTGAATTTAGCAAGATAACTTTGTGCCATTCTATGGTGTCATCCTAGGACTGCAGAGTTGCCATAAATATTATATAATGTTGCCATCTGTATTAGTCATAGGAAGGATATATTTCTATTGTCGATGGATTTCTTGAATGGGCCAGGAAGTGAGGAGTGCAGCTCATGTTTCAGAGATGTGGCCATTGAGGTAACCCAGGCCAAAAAAACAAAAGTTAAAGCTGATGACTCTTTCTCTCATTCCTGTAACTAGGTGTAAGTGTAATCATAGTTACTAATAATACCCAGATGCACTGAATGCTATCTGAGCATCATAAATCAATAGCTGTCACAATTACTACTGATTTTCATTCTTAAGTGTACTGCAAATTAAAAATCTCATTCACCTGATGCAGTTAATGTTTTTTAGCTTCTTCAGTGGCTCTAGTGAAAGCACTATACATAACACATCTTTTGATACTTATAGACTTAAGGAGACTTGTACATGAAGAACTGTCAAAAACTCGATTTTTAAATTTTTGTCTTAAAAAGCTCTGGTGTCTGAACGCCTGAAGATGGCAAGAAGTCGGCTTGCCAAAATATCGCACCTTTTAGATGACGCTACCTGGCTGAATACCCAAGAAATTTTCAAGATAGTGTAAGTCTCTCTTTTTTCTGGTATTATAATCAGGAATGTCACTGTTGTTTTTAAACTGGTCCATGTTGTTCAGAACAAATTTCATTAGTGAGTAAATGTAGTGTGAGGCTGTTGTAAGAATTCCCAATGTTTTAAAAAGATGCCTACGAGATGTGCGACTATGGACCCCACGCATTATTCTAACCACTTTCTTTTGAGCAGTGAATACTTTTTCTCTAAATGTTGAGTTACCCCAAAATATTATTCCGTATGACATCAGAGAGTGAAAGTATGTAAAGTATGCTAGCTTACTAATTTCTATATCTTCAAAATTGGCAATTATTCTGATTGCAAAAGTTGCTGAACCTAGTTGCTTTAGAAGATCCAAAATATGAATTTTCAAATTAAGATTCTCGCCTATGTGTACACCCAAAAACTCAGTCTTTTCCAAAGACCTTATTTGTATCATTTTCAATTGGAGTTTCTTTTACCAGATTAATAATGATGCTTGTATCATCAGCAATCAGTGTCAGTTCAGCTTCCTGTTTCAGATAGGAACGGAATTGGTTCACATATATCAAGAACAGAAGGGGACCCATGATTGATCCCTGTGGAACACCTAAGGTAATTTCACCCCAGTTAGATGTAGTGGCAAACTTTTTTAAATCACTTGACCCATAAGGAAACTTTTTGCTTCCTATTCTGTAGGTATGACTTAAACCACTCATATGCTATTCCATTTATACCATAGAACTGTAATGTCATGGTTCACACAGTCAAATGATATGGACAAATCACAGAAAATTCCTATTGGTGACATTTATTATTTAAAGATTCTACTATGTGGACAGTGAAATTGTATATGCTGCCTCAGTGGAACAGCATTTTTGAAATCTGAACTGTGATTTACTAAGTATCCCATTACTGTTGAAATGGCTAACCACTGTTGAGTACATTACTTTCTCGAAGATTTTTGAAAATGCTGTAAGTAAGGATACTGGCTGATAATTATTAGCAGCATTAGCCGATTTAGGAAAAAAAAACTTTTTTCCAAGTAATAATGATTAATTTTGCACTCTATTTCAAAATGTATTCATAGAACTATAATTTTTATCACACATTTATTTTTTCATTTTTGTAAACATAAATGCAGGACATCATAAACTTTAATCTTGAAAAACCGTAAATAATGAGCCAAAGTTGGCCCAGTTTATGGTTCTACCTGAATTAATTACCATGTCCTGCAGCCATGTGGCTACTAGGACCTCTCTGCTATCTTTGACAAGAGAAAGCAACTGACTCGTTGTCAGTGGTCACTGAACTATTTTAAGATCTATGCATTTTAATTATTTGGCTCTGAACCTACAGTTTGTCTGGAATCTTGCTGCACCCACTGGCCTTTGTGATATTCTAGCCTCCTATGCCATCAAAAGGACTATTCTATAATGGTTGTATGTATGTATTGAACCGAGTACAAAGAAACGAAGAAGAGTCTTCATCCCGCTGTAGCCTCCAGTGGTTCACAACCCCACAATAGGCCACAGCAGTCCACCCACCCACCTCACCACTGCCCCACACAAAACCCAGGGTTATTGTGTGGTTCGGACCCCAGTGGACCACCTTGGGAATGTCTCATACCAGACGCGTGTAACCCCAAATGTTTGCGTGGTAGAGTAATTGTTGTGTACGCATATGTGGAGACAGTGGTTGCACAGCAATTGCCGACATAGTGTAACTGAGGTGGAATAAGGGGAATTAGCCTGCATTTGCCAAGGTAGATAGAAAACTGCCTTAAAAACCATCCACAGGCTGGCCGGCTCACTGGACCTCGACACTAATCTGCCGGGTGGATTCATGCTGTGGACCGGCACAACTTCCCACTTGGGAAGCATTATGTTATGTTAGACCGCATGACTAGCAGTGTGGGTTTCTATAATGTACTGCATTCTGATTTAAACTCAACTAACTCTTTCACCATATACATCAGAAAAGTTCTCATGATGCCATAGACACCTTCACATCAAGTCCAGAACAGCTAATAAAAGTGGGGTTCCATCATTAATGGCTGTATACAAATGGAGACATCCAGCTTCAATACCATCCTCAGGCCCACAGATCATTCCATTGTTAAAATCAGAAACTGATTGCGACAAATTACTCTTCTACCTATTCATTCCTATAGGCCAGTAAATTACATTTTGCAAAATAAGTCTGTAGCATCCAACTATGCCTACTTCCAGAAGATAAAGAATCAAGGTCGTCAGGGTACTTATGAGTAGTCATATATGCCACAAGAGAAAAACAGTCTGTAGCTCTGGGAGTGTGACCCAAAAGGAAGAAATGACCTGTATTTTGAACTTTTCATACTGGTACCTTATAAGTTAAGCACCAGATTCACAATGTCATGAAATATTATCTACCATATTCAGTTAATTCAGTGGAGCCAGCAGTTGAAATAACAGTAAACCATCCTAGTCTGTTTAAGACAACACATTCATGGCTTTCTGGTAATGTGTATTACTCATTCAATAGTAGGGTAACATACTCTAAGGTGAATTCCTGTGTCATCATTGTGATAAATAATCTGAAATGGTTGCATATTTGTATGTATGTAAACAACATCCTGTATCAGCTATTCTGATTGGGTGTTCTCTATTTTCTCTGACGATTAAATGAACAGCTAAGGTAAATGCGTATACTGGGTGTGGAAAACATGCTTCCTTTCTTCCAGACCCAGGATTTTAAAAAAATTCTGTGTGTGCAGTTTGAGTCGGCATGATAAATTTTTCACAAAAATGTCAGGATAAAATCATAACAAGTGTTTTGTATTAATATATAATTTAATTATCAATCCCTTGAATATAATGGTTATATAGTGTAGTATAATGGTTACAGAATAGATAAACCACAAGTGGGGACTGTTGCTGACCACCTTATGCCTGATGGACTGACTACATGATCGATTTGCGATGTTTTTCCATTTCCTTTTCAGTGCTGCCATAGCTCTTGCATTTGCTTGTGAGTGTACTTGTTAGGCTTTTTTGATTTTTTTGACACAAGCTTTCCTCTGATGTGTGTATGCTATAATTCTGAACATATTTACAAATCATATGAGATGACATCTTTCATTTTTTACAATTTTTGGTTTAATACCAATTTTCACTCATATTTTGGCGAATATTTTTATAGTCCCACTTTGGGTGCTTGTAGTATTCTGAAAGCTCTTCATAGTGACACCTGAATCAATGTCTCAGTTAAATGTTTTTCCATGTTACATCAATTTATAGTTTTATGTAAAACTAGTAATTTGTGATTCCAAACTATCATTGTTTTTAACAATGGTGCATACTGATAGATATGAGCTGCAGTTTTGCTTGGAATCAATAATCATTGTAAACTATACTACTCAGTTATTTGTTCACAGTAGATTTTCTGTCACTTATTTTCACTACTTTTGACATGAAAACGTCTTTTCACACATCAGCTGAACATTCTTGAGTGACAAAAAACCATCGCTAATAACTATGATACTGGAATGAGATTTTCACTCTGCAGTGGAGTGTGCACTGATATGAAACTTCCTAGCAGATTAAAACTGTATGCCGGACCGAGACTCGAACTCAGGACCTTTGCCTTTCGTCGGCAAGTGCTCTACCAACTGAGCTACCCAAGCATGATTCACGCCCCATCCCTCCTACTTTCCAAACTTTACAGAAGCTCTCCTGCGAGGTACTGGCAGAAGTAAAGCTGTGGGGACGGGGCGTGAGTCGTGCTTGGGTAGCTCAGTTGGTAGAGCACTTGCCCATGAAAGACAAAGGTCCCAAGTTTGGTAGTTAGGTTTAATTAGTTCTAAGTTCTAGGGGACTGATGACCTCAGAAGTTAAGTCCCATAGTGCTCAGAGCCATTTGAACCAATTTTATTATTACCATAATCAATTGGATGTATTCATTAATTGAACTTTCCTAGTTTATTCACACCATTTCTTTGCCTGCCTCTTGTGAGTGGTGTCTGGAGCATTTCTCTGTAGCATCTAGCAGAAATGATCCAACATAGCAGTCATGCACCATCCTGTGTACCGCTGTTTCATGAGAGAAATGTTCTGGCGGAACCATTCACCATGCTCATCACAATCTGAACCAAACGCACACATCAAGGAAGTGCATTTTCAGGGTCATGTTGCAGCCAGTGACATTATAAGCATGAATGAGTTCATCCACAAGGTCCCTGTAATTTTTGCCTCTCCTGTTTCCGAAGAGCAATGTTGTCACATTATGAAAATAATGTCATATGTGCAGCTAACCAGAAGTTACAGTGGGCTCAAAGTATATATCCTCCAACAGTTGACATATTTGTGGACTAATGAATATCCCATACGTGATCTTCTCTGTGCTGAGTCATGGAAACGTCTGACACAAATACTGAAATGCTGTTTCATCTCTGTGCCTTAACAAAACCTGTAATGAGTCCCAACTTAATGTGCACAAATGGGAGAACAATTTAACTACAGGTTCTTTGGCACTATTTCTACACCCAGAGCTGTTTTTGGAGTCCATTTTCTCTGTGGGTAGCATTTTTCTCTTATGTGACTGTCCCACTCACACAGGTTGCAACAATAATGAATGTAATCCTCTTACAAATCCAACTGCATTGAATCAGTTTGAAATCTCCATGTACCAGCCACTCATGCTTACTGTAATTAACAAAGTGTTTAATAGATTTTAACATGGTATAATTTTCTTTAACTAAGGCAGCATATATGACAGGGATGGATGGCATTTCATTACTACATTGCAGCAGTACTATGTTCAGGCTTGTTTTTGAACCATCTATAAAGAGACTTCACCTGTCTGATTTGTATGTAATGTTCAGGTCGTCCAACAAACCATCAAAGTAATGGCACCTTCCATACTGAAATGACACTCAATTTTTTTCTGGCTCTTCCAAAACACAAATACACATATTGTGTCATCAAGGAGATTCCACTGCTGCAGCCATGGGGCCAAAAGTATAGCTTTACACTTCGGTAGAGCTAAATTCTTAATCACATAGCTGAGTTCACACTGTGTGATTGTGCCTGGCCCTCTAGATGACAAAGTTGGTGTAAATGTAGCTCCAGTGTCACTGGTGGACAACTACAATTTATTGGTTGTATGTGTTGGTTCAGTGTCATTGCTATCAATACTTGAGGGTGTTACATCTGGTGGAACAGGAACTAACAATTCTTTGCCATGAGCCACAGGAAAATAGCAGATATGATATCAGGGAATGGAAAATTCCTTTTCCTCTTGGTATTAACTCTTTTCCTCAAGGGACATACATACAAAAATAGCAATCCAATGCATTGTTAATGGGTTCACACCTAATAGCAGGCACACCAAACTTCATGGAAGTGTTTTTACCATGCATCCAAGCATTCAGTGCAGATGAACATAAGGTATATACATGCATGGAGCCTAAAATTTATCTTGACCTCTAACTCATTACTGAAACACAAGACATATGGTTGTTTCACTGCTTCAGTCAATTTTCACCTTCTTGAACCACAAATAACATCTGCACTTATGTAACAAAAGTTACCTGGTTTGTTACTGCAAGTGTGGGGCATTTTTGTGCAAGCATAAATGTACACAATGACACAATTCTTCAATTGCAACACTTCACGTCACATACATTCACTGCTAACTGCCATGGCACTTGTTCCGGTAACAGCAAAAGACAAGTGACAATAACAATCACATGTTTCCTATATTTGATAATTCTCATGCAACTTTATGGTGCACACATGAGTCATGATGTAAAGCAGTGTTGCCATATGGTACTGAAGCACTCATCTCACTCACTTATGGCAGAGTGTCCCTTGACACAATGCCTTTGCGTGTAGCTCTCATAATGTCCCATAAGTGTGACTGTGAAACATAAACATCTTATTTAATATAATCCTAGGAGACAATTTTAACCTTGATATTCTTGTTTATCACATCTAAATCTATAAATTACAGCTACTTTCATTTCTGTAAAAGGAAAAAGTGATAATTTTTGGACCAGTGTTAGCAGCAGCTGGTTAGCCTCCCAACATTGCAACACCAACAGCCCATTGGCACCTTTACCCATCTGTGCATCATATAACGAGGCCTAAAGCTGTATTTCACTGAGACCTCTACACATTACAGTCAGTCTCAAAGAGGATGCGAGTGACATGTATTAGGAGTAATTTCATCGTCCAGGATCAAATCAAAGTGGAAAACTTAATGAAGCAATACATTTTGTTTACATACTGAAATATTTATTTTGTTCCTTCCCCATATCATCAAAATCTGTAGCTTTACCATTTTTCAATTTCTTAATGAATTTTTAGGTTTTCAGAGTGATATCAGTAGGATATCAGGACCAGTTAAAATCCTGACAATGGTCTTTCCCGAAGTCACTCATGTGCAATTGTGTATGATACATTCAAGGTCAAGATATAACCTGATACCTGTCACATGTTCTTCAAACATCACCCATGCCTGTAGGACAATGTTGTGACATAAAAATAATAGGACAATTAAGGTCACATATTCACTGTACCAATTCTGGCTCAGAAAATGATCTAAAACAAGGTCACTCTCCCTCAATTGATCTAGACCAATAGAAATACTTAAGAAAGGTGGGAAATCAAGTCCTCCTCCCCTTTTATTTCTGTAGATCAGCTGTGTGAGCCTTGTGATTCTTGGTCAGATAACCACAGTGAAAGGAATGGCTACCAGGTTTCTTAAAAATAACTTTTCTTTGCCAACAACTTTTTGCAATGCATATAATTTTTATTAACAGTTTTTTAGTACAGAGAGATGCTTTAATATAAAACTTAAATTTATATATACACACAAATTATTATTGTGGGGTTTCAATGTAAATTTTCTGAAAGAGTCTGGTAGATAGAATGACCTTGAAGTATTAATTGCTTCTTTCAATTTGACATCAGTTATTGATTTTGTTTTTACTACTTGGGTAGAAGAGGAAAGCAGCACACTGATAGATAATGTTTTTATATAACAAGGTAATTTTAACCAAATAAAATATTTTCCTGTTAAGAATAGTCTTTCTGATCATGATGCACAGCTAGTTACATTATCTGATGTAGCTCCATACTGTAATGCAAAACAGTTCTTGAAAATAGTGCATTCAATTAATGATTTAACAGAAGCAAATTTTAGGGAAAGCATGCAACAGTTAGACTGGGATGAGGTTACAGAAACCTGATGCTAATTTAAAATTTAACCTGTTTCATGATATGGTTGTGAGTATATTTGAAAACAGTTTCCCTCAGATAAGCCATGGCTTACTAAAGGGGTAAAAAAAAATTGTAAACAGGAAAGGGAACTTTATCTTATAGCTAGAAGGAATAATTATTCAGAAAGACTCAAACATTTTAAAAACTACTGCACTGTATTAAGAAAAGTTATTAAAAAGGCCAGAAGTATGTGCATTATGTCTGAGATTAGCTTGTTTGATAGTAAAATTAAAACAGTTTGAAATATTCTTAAAAGGTGAACAGGGCAACAAGAGCATTGGAAGACTGTATTTCGATCAAATTCAATGAAAAGTTTGTTAATAAATGTCAGAAGCAGAAAATATTTTAATTATCTTTTTTAAGTGCTGTAGAGAAAATAGAATCCAGCTGTTCATAAGAAATTGCTAGGCTGTATTGGAAGAGGCAATACCTGTACAATTTGATAAAACTGAAATTCAACCTACCTATCCTAGTGAAATTACAAACGTAATAGAGTCACTCAAAAGTAAATGCTCACATGGAGTTAGTGGCATTTCTAATAGAGTACTTAAAGCTTGTTCCCAACAGATAATTAGGATTCTCAGCTACAGTAGCTAACTGAAACAGGGCACTTTTCCGGATAGACTGAAATATGCCACTGTTAAACCATTGCATAAAAAGGACAGGTCTGATGCTAACAGTTACCACCCAATCTCACTTCTCACAGCTTTATCGAAAATTCTTTAAAATAATGTATTCAAGACTAGCTTCACATATTTGTGAAAATGAAGTACTAACAAATAATGTCAGTTTAGTCTCACAAAGGCTCTTTACAGAAAATGCTATATATGCTTTCACTGATCAAATATTAAATGCTCTGAATCCAAATGGGATTTTTTGTGGTTTCTCAAAGGTTTTTCACTGTGTGTGTCATGAGACTCTTCTAGATAAGTTCAAGTATTGTGGTATGAGTGGGACAGTGCACAAATGGTTAAATTCATATTTAACTGGAAGAATCTAGAAGGTTGAAATTAACAGTACAGTTACTCTATAAAAATCAGCAGCATTCTCTAACTAGGGAGGTATGAACAATTGTTCTTAATATACAGTGAAGAGGCAAAGAAACTGGTACATCTGCCTAATATCGTGTAGGGCCCCCATGAGCATGCAGAAGTGCCCCACCATGATGTGGTATGGACTCAACTAATGTCTGAAGTAGTGCTGGAGAAAATTGACACCATGAATACTGCAGGGCTGTCCATAAATTCCTAAGTGTACGAGGGGGTGGAGATCTCTTCTGAGCAGCATGTTGCAAGGCATCTCAGATATGCTCAATAATGTTGATGTTGGGGGAGTCTGGTGGCCAGCAGAAGTGTTTAAACTCAGAAGAGTGTTCCTGGACATGTGGGGTGTAGCATTGTCCTCCTGGAATTGCCCAAGTCTGCCGGAATGCACAATAGACATAAATGGATGCAGGTGATCAGAGAGGATGCTTTGTACATGTCACCTGCCAGAGCTGTATCTAGACGTATCAGGGGTCCCATATCACTCCAACTACATATGCCCCACACCATTACAGATCCTCCACCAGCTTTAACAGTCCCCTGCCAATATGTAGGGTCCATGGATTCATGAGGTTGTGTACATGCCCGTACACATCCATCCCCTCAATACAGATTAGATTAGATTAGATTAGATTAATACTAGTTCCATGGATCATGAATACGATATTTCGTAATGATGTGGAACGAGTCGAATTTTCCAATACATGACATAATTAGGTTAATTTAACAACATACTTAAGTTAATATAACAACTTTATTTTTTGTGTTTTTTTTTGTTTTTTCTTTATTTTTTATTTTTATTTTTTTATTTTTTTTATTTTTATTTTTTTTATATTTTTGTTTTTTTTCTTTTTTTCTTAATTTATATCTAAAAATTCCTCTATGGAGTAGAAGGAGTTGTCATTCAGAAATTCTTTTAATTTCTTCTTAAATACTTGTTGGTTATCTGTCAGACTTTTGATACTATTTGGTAAGTGACCAAAGACTTTAGTGCCAGTATAATTCACCCCTTTCTGTGCCAAAGTTAGATTTAATCTTGAATAGTGAAGATCGTCCTTTCTCCTAGTATTGTAGTTATGCACACTGCTATTACTTTTGAATTGGGTTTGGTTGTTAATAACAAATTTCATAAGAGAGTATATATACTGAGAAGCTACTGTGAATATCCCTAGATCCTTAAATAAATGTCTGCAGGATGATCTTGGGTGGACTCTAGCTATTATTCTGATTACACGCTTTTGTGCAATAAATACTTTATTCCTCAGTGATGAATTACCCCAAAATATGATGCCATATGAAAGCAATGAGTGAAAATAGGCGTAGTAAGCTAATTTACTAAGATGTTTATCACCAAAATTTGCAATGACCCTTATTGCATAAGTAGCTGAACTCAAACGTTTCAGCAGATCATCGATGTGTTTCTTCCAATTTAATCTCTCATCAATGGACTTACCTAAAAATTTGGAATATTCTACCTTAGCTATATGCTTCTGATTAAGGTCTATATTTATTAATGGCGTCATACCAGTCACTGTACGGAACTGTATGTACTGTGTCTTATCAAAATTCAGTGAGAGTCCGTTTACAAGGAACCACTTAGTAATTTTCTGAAAGACAGTATTGACAATTTCATCAGTTAATTCTTGTTTCTCAGGTGTGATTACTATAATTGTATCATCAGCGAAGAGAACTAACTTTGCCTCTTCATGAATATAGAATGGCAAGTCATTAATATACAATAAGAACAACAAAGGACCCAAGACTGACCCTTGTGGAACCCCATTCTTGATAGTTCCCCAGTTTGAGGAATGTGCTGATCTTTGCATGTTACGAGAACTACTTATTTCAACTTTCTGCACTCTTCCAGTTAGGTACGAATTAAACCATTTGTGCACTGTCCCACTCATGCCACAATACTTGAGCTTGTCTAGCAGAATTTCATGATTTACACAATCAAAAGCCTTTGAGAGATCACAAAAAATCCCAATGGGTGGTGTTCGGTTATTCAGATCATTCAAAATTTGACTGGTGATAGCATATATGGCACTCTCTATTGAAAAACCTTTCTGGAAACCAAACTGACATTTTGTTAGTACTTCATTTTTACAGATATGTGAAGCTACTCTTGAATACATTACTTTCTCAAAAATTTTGGATAAAGCTGTTAGAAGGGAGATTGGACGGTAATTGTTGACATCAGATCTATCCCCCTTTTTATGCAAAGGTATAACAATAGCATATTTCAGTCTATCAGGGAAAATGCCCTGTTCCAGAGAGCTATTACACAGGTGGCTGAGAATCTTACTTATCTGTTGAGAACAAGCTTTTAGTATTTTGCTGGAAATGCCATCAATTCCATGTGAGTTTTTGCTTTTAAGCAAGTTTATTATTTTCCTAATTTCAGAGGGAGAAGTGGGTGAGATTTCAATTGTATCAAATTGCATAGGAATGGCCTCTTCCATTAACAGCCTAGCATATTCTAATGAACACCTGGATCCTACTATATCCACAACATTTAGAAAATGATTATTAAAAATATTTTCAACTTCTGACTTTTTGTTCGTAAAGTTTTCATTCAATTTGATGGAAATACTGTCTTCCTCTGCTCTTGGTTGACCTGTTTCTCTTTTAATAATATTCCAAATTGTTTTAATTTTATTATCAGAGTTGCTGATTTCAGACATGATACACATACTCCTGGATTTTTTAATAACTTTTCTTAATATAACACAGTAGTTTTTATAATTTTTGATAGTTTCTGGGTCACTACTCTTTCTTGCTGTCAGATACATTTCCCTTTTCCGGTTACAAGATATTTTTATACCCTTAGTAAGCCATGGTTTGTTACAAGGTTTCTTACGAGTATATTTAACTATTTTCTTGGGGAAGCAGTTTTCAAATGCATTTACAAAAATGTCATGAAATAAATTATATTTTAAATTGGCATCAGGTTCACGGTACACCTCATCCCAGTCTAACTGCTGTAGGCTTTCCCTGAAATTTGCAATTGTTAAATTGTTGACTGAACGTACTACTTTGGAGGACTGTTTAGTATTGCTGAATGGAGCTATGTCATATATTGTAACTAGCTGTGCACCATGATCAGAAAGACCATTCTCAACAGGCTGAGCATTTATCTGGTTAAACTTATCTTGGTCTATAAAGAAGTTATCTATCAGTGAGCTGCTATCCTTTACCACCCGAGTAGGAAAATCAATAACGGGTGTCAAATTGAAAGAACCGAGTAGTACTTCAAGGTCATTTTTCCTATTACCCTCTTTCAGAGAATCTACATTGAAGTCCCCACAAATAATAATTTGCTTCCCCCTGTCTGACAGATAGCACAACAAGGAGTCCAAATTTTTCAGAAATAGATGAAAATTTCCTGATGGGGACCTATATACAGTTACAATTATAAATGTGCCTTTATTTAATTTAAGCTCACAGGCACATGCTTCTATATGTTTCTCTACACAAAACTTTTTTGTTTCTATACTTTTTGCACAATGATAACTTTTTACATATATGGCAACTCCTCCTTTCTCCATATTTTCTCTCATTACATGCGTAGAGAGCTTATAACCACTTACATTTACCTTATCCATATCAGTAACAATGTGATGCTCAGACAGGCATAGTATATCTATTTCATTCTCAGCTTCTAAATCTTCTAAACAAACCAGAAGCTCATCTACTTTATTCTTTAAACTCCAAATATTTTGATGAAATATACTTACATTATTTTTAATTATACTTTTATGAGAACTTTTCCTTATTCTAACATTTGCAGTACTCTCCTGTCTGAGTTTCTCATTGTGCTTAGGCCTAGTTTCTATACCAGTGGTCACATGGTGCTCAGAGAGGCAGATTATGTCAATTGGGTTGGGTGATTTTAGTTCATCAATGCAATTACCTAGGACTGAGATACAACTTGGTGGAGATAAAATTTCTGGTGATTGGTGAAAATTTATAATTGATAGCTGTGATTGGTGATCCAATGTGCTAGAATTGTGCTGTTTAATTTCTTTCCTAAACTGAAGATTTGTTTCAATCCTGACCTCTCGTAGAACTTGACATCTTTCTGTCTTACCTATCCTAAAAAAGGTGCTGCTCCAACACCTGTAACCACTGGTATTTTACCATTCATGGCAGTGCCTCCCCCCCTTAAATTTCCTGCTATTACCCCAGCCAGTTTCCCCTTCCCTTTCCTGTTGAGATGTAGGCCGTGCCTGGTATAGTCCCACCTACTGAGATAATCAACAGGAACCACACCAATATGAGCCCCCGCACCCGACCCAAGCAGCCGTTCCAACTCCAAATTAACTCTCCCAACAGAAGAGTTCAAATGAGGCCGGTCATGGCGTCTCAGGACAGATACAAATTCAACATTGGTGTGCCTCGATGCCGACGCAATCTTTACCAGGTCACACTCTATACTGTACCCAGGATCTCTGTCGATGCTGTTCCCTGGCCCTCCCACAATAACCACGGTGTCTTCCCTGGTAAATCCTTTACAGAGTGAACCTAAATCCTCTGCCACCTGATCCAGACTAGCACTTGGTTTGAAAAAATTTGTGACCTGGTCTTCTGGTCCTAATTTCTCCTGCAGAAGTTGGCCTACACCTCTGGCATGAGAACTGCCTAACAACAAAACTTTCTTCCTTTTCGATGACTTTCCTACATTCTTTTTCAATTTCCTATTGAAAGTTTGTTGTGTCCTGTCTACACCTACCTCTGCTTGAGGCTCATCAGTTTCTAACTGAAGCAACAGGTCAAACTTATTTTTGACATTCACCACAAAACTGTCAGACTTAGTTCTAGGCCTGTTCCTTCTGCTACCTGTTGCCACTTCCCACCTCTCTTTGCCCTTATTTGAAATAAGACTCGTCTGATCAGGCAACATGTTTCCAGTCATCAACAGCCCAGTGTCGGTGTTGATGGGCCCAGGTGAGGTGTAAAGCTTTGGGTTGTGCAGTCATCAATGGTACACAAATGGGCCTTTGGCTCCGAAAGCTCATATCGATGATGTTCCATTTAATGGTTCACATGCTGATATTTATTGATCACCCAGCATTGAAATCTGCAGCAATTGGTGGAAGGGTAGCACACCTGTGATGTCAAATGATTCTCTTCAGTCATCATTGTTACTGTTCTTCCAGGATTTTTTTCCAGCCACAATGATGATTATAGAGCAGGGTGAAGGTCTGTTGTGTTTTCTGATGAAACCTGGTTCTGTCTCGGTGTCAGTGATATCCTTGTGTTGTTTGGAAGGAGGCCAGCTAAGGACCTGCAACCAACCTGTCTCCATGCGAGACACACTGAATCTACACCTGAAGCTATGGTCTGGGCTATGATTTTGCATGGCAACAGGTGCACTCTATTAGTTATCCTATGCATCCTGACTGCAAATTTGTACGTCAGTCTGGTGGTTCAACCAGTTATGCTGCCATTCATGAATAGCATACTAAGCTGTGTTTTACAACAGGATAATGCTCGTCCACATACCGTTGTTGTAACCCAATATGATCCACAGTGTACTGACATGTTGCCTTGTTATGCTAAATCACTAGATCTGTCTCTAATTGAGCACATATGGGACATCATTGAACAACAAATCCACCATAATCCGCGACTGGCACTAAGTGACCCTGTATTGACCAAACAAGTGCCACAGGCATGGAACTCCATCCCACAAGCTGACATGTGGCATCTGCGCAACACAATGCATGTACACTTGAATTCTTGCATTTAACCTTCTGGTGGTTACACTGGTTTTAATGTATCAGTATGTCACATTTTCAATGACTTATCTCGCACTTACATTAACCTGTGATCTTGTAATGTTAATCACTTCAATATGTTAGCTAGACAAATGTATTCCAGAAATATCATTACTTACATTAATTATTTCTTGATGTCGCAATTTCTTTTTTGTCACAGTATATACAGTTCACTTCTGTACATACATGTACATCCACAAAGCTATGACAGACATTATCATGACACAACAGACTGACTTGCTGTTGCAATGCAGTATGCAACTCATGGCCCTCTGACCAAAAGATTAATTGCTGCACCATATGAGGATGTTCATCATCAGGAGACAAACACTACTTACTATCAGTGATTGTTAGCCACCATGAGGCTGCACGATGAACACTCTCAGCCCTTCTCTGGGTGGCATCAGCATCTACACAGTATGAGTGCATCCTCGATCTGAGCCCTACAAACTCCACACTCTGCGAGTCATTTGCCTCATGTTTCAGCATTCTGATAACTCTCTTCTTCTGAGGTATTATTCTGTAAGGATTATCAGTCGCAAATCCAGATGTGTCAAACTCCTCAGCATTGCACCTAAATTCTTCATATGGACCATAGTCTGTTAGCCAGTAGATCAAACTGTCTGTAAGTTGACACTAGTGAAGACTACAAAGAAGCCAAGGAAATGGGGTATCTTGTAAAACAAAAAGAAAACTGTTTCTGTCAATCCGAAACAGTTCCGATGTTGATGCTATAGCACATTGCAAGAAATACTGCAAAATATTGAAGACTGTAATACGGGCATCAAAGCAAATATATTATAAGGAAAAGATAGTCATATCAGATAACAAAATAAAGACAATATGGGATATAGTGAAGGAGGAGACTGGTAGAACCAGACATGAAGAGGCACAAATAGCATTAAGAGTAAATGATACATTGATGACAGACATGTATAGTGTTGCAGAACTTTCAAAAAATTTATAACTGTTACTGACAATATGGGGTTATCAGGGTGTGTAGATGCTGCTATGGAATACCTCAGACCAGACATTTCAAGTAACTTCCATAATATGAATTTGACCCTCACTACCCCAGCAGAAATTATATCCGTCATAAAATCTTTAAAATCAAAAAAATCTAGTGGGTATGATGAAACATCAACAAAGTTAATTAAAGAACATGATTCTGATTTAAGTAACATATTAAGCTATCTGTGTAACCAGTCATTTATCAGTGGAATATTTCCTGAATGGTGGAAATACGCTGAAGTTCAGCCACTTTTTAAGAAGGGAGATAAAGAAATAGCATCAAATTTCCATCCAATTTCACTTTTGCCAGAATTCCCAAAAATTTTAGAAAAAGTAATGTACAATCGGCTTTATAACCATCTTATCTCAAATAACATACTGTCAAAGTCACAGTTCGGATTTCTAAAGCGTTCTGATATTGAGAAGGCTATCTACACTTACAGTGAAAATGTGTTTAATTCATTAGACAAAAAATTGCAGGCAGCTGGTATTTTCGTGATCTGTCAAAGGCATTTGAGTGTGTAAATCACAATATCCTTGTAAGTGAATTAGAATATTACAGTGTAACAGGAAATGCTGCAAAATGGTTCAAATCTTATATCTCTGGCAGGAAACAAAGGGTGTTATTAGGAAAGAGACATGTATCAAGCTATCAAGCATCATACAACTGGGATCTAATTACATGTGGGGTCCCACAAGGTTCCATTTTAGGGCCCTTACTTTTTCTTGTGTATACCAATGACCTTTCATCAGTAACATTACCAGAAGCCAAGTTCATTTTGTTTGCCGATGCTACAAACATTGCAATAAATAGCAAATCGAGTGTAGTCTTAGAAAGGTTAGGTACTAAAATATTTATCGACATTAATCACCAGTTTCTAGTTAATTCTTTGTCACTAAACTTTGAAAAACCACACTACATGCAGTTCAGAACTTGTAAGGGGTGTCCTGCGAGTATATGCCTAACATACGACGACAAGCAGATAGAAGAAGTGGACAGTGTTAAATTCTTGGGATTACAGCTTGATAATAAATTCAACTAGGAGGAGCACACCACAGAACTGCTGAAGCGTCTTAACAAATTTCTATTTGCAATGCGAATTGTGTCAGACATAGGGGATATAAAAATGAAAAAGCTGGCATACTATGCTTACTTTCATTCCATAATGTCATATGGGACTATTTTTTGGGGCAGTTCATCAAGCAGGGCTAAAGTTTTCTGGGCACAAAAACGTGCAGTAAGAGTTATGTGTGGTGTGAATTCAAGAACGTCCTGCAGAAGGCTGTTTAGGGAACTAGGGATACTAACTACTGCTTCCCAATATATTTATTCCTTACTGAAATTTGTCATTAAAAATATATCACTTTTTCCAATCAACAGCTCAATACATGGAATCAGTACTAGAAATAAGAATAATCTTCTCAAGGATTTAAAGTCACTTAGTCTTGTACAAAAAGGGTGTGCATTATTCAGGAACACACATTTTCAATAACTTACCAGCAGCCATCAAAAGCTTAACAACCAATGAAATTCAGTTTAAAAGAAGCCTGAAGGATTTATTGGAGGCCAACTCCTTCTACTCCATTGATGAATTTCTCAGTAGAACCAACTGATATATATATGTTTAGTATAACTTCTACACAATTTCAGTGCAGTAATGTGTTCATTGTAAATAAGTGTGTGTGTGTGTGTGTGTGTGTGTGTGTTGTAATGTGTTCATTGTAGTAGCTGTATTACAAGTGTATTACCTTATAAATAAATAAAAAACTTTTTTTTATTTTAAATTCAGTGCATTAGTATTTGTAAAATGATTCTTTCATACTGCGTTCATTAAAAAATGACGACCATGCCACTTGGGACCTGTAGAATGGTACATTAGCTTATTTGTTCGAGTTGTAAATATTGTCATGTATTGTAGTTTTTCTGACATGTTCTACATCCTGGAGGACCTCCTCACTGTGAATCAATTGGAATGAAAGTAAATCTAACTTAGTCTAATCTAATCTGGTTTCACAGACATGTAATAGAATCGGAACAGGTGACGTTTGGAGAGGTCAAGAACACACACAGTGGTACAGACAGTCTTCATGAACTCTACCGAAACCTTAGCCATCTCCACAGTGATTAGACCTTCACTGAATATTGCGACCCACTTAAAATTTTGCCTGGGAAAGTAATCTCGTGCACCATAATGCCCATACCACCGGTAAACTAAATCAATATCGCGACAGTTTCTAACATTCTCTATGCTTTTGCCGAAAGCTGAATTATATATTTCTAAAGCCTTTTTCGAAATAACATGTCATGAGAGGCCCCTGATCAGTGTTTAAATCAATATATTCCTTCAACCAGGGACGCTGTTAGAAGGAAATGCTGTGGGTGATTCTAAGAAATTGCATTCCTAATATGAGACACTGGTGAAATCTTAGGTAGTGCAGAATGTATCGGTCGTTCTGAAAGTAATGCCTCCTATTTTTACTCACGGAAACCACAGGAGATACATAAATCACAACAGCACAGCTAAACAGAGTAATATTTCAGCTGCAGACTGTCATTTTTGCACACAGTCACCAACCTTCGTTATGCACTTTTGGCAACAATGAACCAACGTCTGCATGCCGCATTTGTAAAAATTGGAACCAGCTGAGGCTAACCATTTCCTTACAGCTCTGAGAAGAGCATCTGAGCCTTGAAAATGTTGTTCAGGTAGTCCATCTTTCAGAAGTCCAAAGGGATGGAAGTCTCAATGTGCTAAATCAGGACTGTACAGTGGATGTGGTAAGACAGTCCAGTCGAATTTTGCAATGAGTTGCATGGTCGCAAAACAGGTGTGAGGCTTGGCGTTATCGTGTTGCAGGTGAAAGTTGGCCTTCTTCTCTGGTTTTACCCTGGAAATTCGGGCTTTCAGCTTAGTCAGTGTTGTCTTGTAGCGTGCTGAATTGACAGTTTCTCCAGTCTCCAGGACATTCAAAAGAACCATACCCTGGATATTCCAGAAGACTGTGCACATCACTTTGCCTGCGGACAGCTGTGTCTTAAGTTTCTCCTTTGACAGAGAATTCGCATGTCGCCATTCCTGGGACTGTCTTTTGGATTCCGGCTCGTAGTGGTGACACTATGTCTCATCTCTGGTGACGGTGCCATTCAGAAAATTGTCACCTTCAGCTTCATATTGGTCCAGAATGGCCCGACAAATTTCCATTTGATGAGTTTTTTGTTCTTCTGTAACCATCTGCAGGACCCATCTCCCACAGACTTTGCGAGAACCAAGATGTTACAACATTGTTCCCAAGGCATTACAGCCGACATTCAGCTTTGCACACAAGTCTGTGTGCGTTATCCTCCGATCAGCAAGGATGAGTTGATCAAGACGCTCTTCATTGCAAGGGATGACAGCGGTGCAGGGTCGACGGGGCTGTGGCTTGTCATACACACTCTTTTTCCTACCTTGAAAGTGCCGTATCCAACGCCTCACACTGCTCGACCTGTAGTATCGTCTCCATCCACCTTTAGCAAGCGTCGATGGATTTCAATCGGAGCAGTTTCTTCAGCAGTGAGGAATTCAGTCACACATCGCTCTTTTACACGCGCGTCCATATCAGACTCCAGTTTGGAACACTCATCTGCTAGCGTCAACCATCGCAGAACAACGGAACTACCTGCAAATGAAAGAGGAACGTTCAACCATTAGCACTACACCAACGACATCTGGCGCGGACATCCAAAGTCATCACAAAAAATAGGAGGCATTACTTTCGGAATGACCCTTGTATGATCCATGTGGTGGAGTGTATAGATAGCTTAACTGCACAGGTATAGGAGACTGTCTGGTATACTTTGGTGCATATGTCCAACAATTAATCCGAATGGATGTGCTACACAGTCATCTATCTATCAGTCTATGCTTGCATATAGCAGTGACGTCTTAGTCGAGAAATTCGTATAATCTGCGAAAGTTGTGCGAGTAAATATACGTTGGAAACGTGTAGCATAAAGCTTGAATGTACTAACACAAATTCAACTGACAAGCTCAAAATTGGCCATCCGGAAAACAACACTGTGGAAGTATGAAAGAGGCGAAGAAACGGTCGGCCCCGCCCAGTCGTTAAGTGTGACAGGTTTGTTAAATAGAAGTCTGTCCTCGATTCTGATTGACTGGAAGACTTATATGTTAAATCATTTCATGGAAGTGGCGAAGTCGAGGAACCTCGTGGGGGGGGGGGGGGGGGGGGGGGGGGGGAGGGTAATATATCTGAGGGTGAGGTGATGTTTTCATAGAAGTTAACTAGACCCTCCAAGATACTGCTTCTACAAAAAGCGTGTTAATTCCTCCTGATCTGGCATACGCCGATTATCGTGCAGAAATGTGCGTAACATAAATAAAAGACAAGAGGGGTTTTTAATTGTAATTAAACCCTTTATTCCTCGATAAATATGTGATAACATCGATGTGGCGGGAGGGTTTTGCTACTGGGCCGTGTGAAACGATAGTCAGCTGTTGTGAGTATGGACGTACCATAATTTTTCTGATACTATACACCTGTTGTTGTTGTGGTCTTCAGTCCTGAGACTGGTTTGATGCAGCTCTCCATGCTACTCTATCCTGTGCAAGCTTCTTCATCTCAAAGTACCTACTGCAACCTACATCCTGCTGAATCTGTTTAGTGTATTCATCTCTTGGTCTCCCTCTACGATTTTTACCCTCCACGCTGCCCTCCAAAACTAAATTGGTGATCCCTTGATGTCTCAACACATGTTCTACCAATCGATCCCTACTTCTAGTTAACTTGTGCCACAGACTTCTCTTCTCCCCAATCCTATTCAATACTTCCTCATTAGTTATGTGATCTACCCATCTAATCTTCAGCATTCTTCTGTAGCACCACATTTCAAAAGCTTCTATTCTCTTCTTGTCCAAACTATTTATCGTCCATGTTTCACTTCCATACATGGCTACACTCCATACAAATACTTTCAGAAACGACTTCCTGACACTTAAATCTATACTCGATGTTAACAAATTTCTCTTCTTCAGAAACGCTTTCCTTGCCATTGCCAGGCTACATTTTATATCCTCTCTACTTCGACCCTCTTCAGTTATTTTGCTCCCCAAATAGCAAAATTCCTTTACTACTTTAAGTGTCTCATTTCCTAATCTAATTCCCTCAGCATCACCCGATTTAATTCGACTAATTCCATTATCCTCGTTAAATGGTAATTGGAAATCTTATGCTGTTGGAGTGTAACGTTACTGTTGTTAGTGTTCCGCCGGCCGGAGTGGCCGTGCGGTTCTAGGCAGGTTCGAATCCTGCCTCGGGCATGGATGTGTGTGATTTCCTTAGGTTAGTTAGGTTTAATTAGTTCTAAGTTCTAGGCGGACGTGGGTGGGACTATGTCTGGTCGTAAGGGACACAGTTGTGTTTTTTAATAGGTCACTTATAAAGGGAAGCTGACATTAAATACAACTGCTTCAATGAATTTTCTATCGCAGAACAGCGAACCCAAGCGGAGGCTTCTATAGTGGGTAGCAGGAGACGCAGGACTTGCAGGAGCCCATTTTAGAAAAAAGGAAATAAAACTCTACGTGTGTCTCTTCTTTGTTCTGTAGAGTGAGCACCAGGTATCTCGCTTTGTTCTATGATCTACGTGCTCCTGGCGAGGGATCTGGGCATTCGGCTGCTTGCGACTGCTACGGTCGCAGGTTAGAATCCTGCCTCGGGCATGGATGTGTGTGATGTCCTTAGGTTAGTTATGTTTAAGTAGTTCTAAGTTCTAGGGGACTGATGACCACGGCAGTTGAGTCCCATAGTGCTCAGAGCCATTTGACTTCGGCTGCTGTGTGGCTGGCACGTCTGCTTGCATCGGGCTACACCAGTGGCCGGTTCTTCCAGCCAGTTTTATTTGCGTTTCGTAAACGCCACCATGATATACAATTGCTTTGGTAAAGTGGAATCTGCCATAGTGTACAGACAATATCCTCTTGAATTATAGATTGTTGTGCAACCGAAAAATGATAGAGTTTTTTCCGACATGTGAATAGATTGCGTGAAACAGGCTGTTCTGTGATGACTAAACTGCTTACAAAACTACAACGTAGTAATCTGCTGCTATTGCAAATTATGGTCTGCTGGGTATGGTCTTATTCTTCAAGTACAGATGACAAAAACTTTATGCACAAGTCGGTAGAGGCGAGTTATGGAGCAAATGTGTCCGAAGTCAGAACACAGACGGTATTTGTTTTCCATGTATCGGTGAAATCTTGTAGGGCTCTGCTAGGAGATGTTAGGAAGTTCTATTATAAAGCATGCTCAGACGACTTGTTTTTTGCGTTTGGTAAACGCCACCATGATATACCACTGTATTTGTAAAACGGGATCAGCCAGAGTATGAAAACAAATCCTTTTGAATTATAGCTTGTTGTTGCCAAACGTAAAATGATAGTGTCTTTTCCGACATGTGAACAGATAGCGTGAAAGGCTGTATTCTGTAACGTTACTTCATGCGTCTCAAATTTTTGTAATAACCACGTGTACGACAATTTATTTACATATACTGACCTGAATGTCAGAGACGCTCTAAAACCATGCTGTAATTTTGTCCATCAACCTGAAAGAAATCGGTTAACACGGATGTTTCATTAGACAGTACTATTTTTCTTCGGTGTTTAATGTTCTCACTTTTTCTGTACTCTGATGAAAATTTCGAAATAAAGAGTACATTCTGCAGTGATTGATAGTTTCCAGAGCAACACAGTGGAAGTTTTTTTATATAGAAGATGTGAGATAAGTTAATACATCTGTCAGATGTATAACTATAGAGTTCCAGCCTCTGCAGTTTGCTCATCTGTATTCGACAGCAATGCTGCAGTTTATTCACTTTGTTGGACGTCACAAAATAACAGGAGGTGGGGAGAGGAAGAGAGATGTGAATTGTATTCTGGAGTCGAAAGTAAAGATGACTGTATAGATCCTGTTCTATACTGATAATTCAGTTGTCTGAAATGAGTGTAATACCCTCGAGCATGAGGAATGCTAGTAATATATCTACGAGGCTTATGCAAAAAAAACCACATTTTTAAAAACTCTCTAATATAAAAAAAAATTTTAGTTATATTTTTTCCACCATCTAAAAATTTATCTATATCGATGAACGAAATTTTCATTTAATAAAAAAAAATGAATTTATTTAAAACACAAAATTTAAAAATACAAATTTTCCAAAATTTATTCAAACGCTACAACATGAACTGATTTATACTTATTTTCGTTTTTACCTCAATAAATAAAATGTGATCCAATAATTTTCTGTGATTTATCATTGTCTTCTGAAAATATGTTAGTATAATGATACGGATGATTATATATATATATATGGAAGAGTATATATATATATATATATATATATATATATATATATATATATATATATATATATATATATATATGAGACAAAACCTCACTGGGCATACTCATAGTAGCACACAGCAACAGAATTAATGTAAGCGTCTGTTGTTGTTGTTGTTGTTGTGGTCTTCAGTCCAGAGACCGGTTTGATGCAGCTCTCCATGCTACACTATCCTGTGCTAGCTTCTTCATCTCCCAGTACCTACTGCTACCTACATCCTTCTGAATTTGTTTAGTGTATTCATCTCTTGGTCTCCCTCTACGATTTTTACCCTCCACGCTGCCCTCCAATACTAAATTGGTGATCCCTTGATGCCTCAGAATGTGGCCTACCAACCGATCCCTTCTTCTAGTCAAGTTGTGTCACAAATTTCTCTTGTCCCCAATTTTAGTCAATACCTCCTCGTTAGTTATGTCATCTACCCATCTAATCTTCAGCATTCTTCTGTAGCACCACATTTTGAAAGCTTCTATTCTCTTTTTGTCTAAACTATTTATCGTCGACGTTTCACTTCCATACATGGCTACACTCCATACAAAAACTTTCACAAAAGACTTCAAAAAAATGGCTCTGAGCACTATGGGACTTAACATCTGAGGTCATCAGTCCCCTAGAACTTAGAACCACTTAAATCGAACTAACCTAAGGACATTACACACTTTCTAGCCCGAGGCAGGATTCCAACCTGCGACTGTAGCAGTCATGCGGTTCTCGACTGAAGCGCCTAAAATCGCTCGGCCACCGCGGCAGGCAGGGCAGAAAAGACTTCCTGACACTTAAATCTATACTCGATGTTAACAAATTTCTCTTCTTCATAAACGCTTTCCTTGCCATTGACAGTCTACATTTTATATCCTCTCTACTTCGACCATCATCAGTAAATTTGCTCCCCAAATAGCAAAACTCATTTACCACTTTAAGTGTCTCATTTCCTAATCTAATTCCCGCAGCATCACCCAATTTAATTCGACTACATTCCATTATCCTTGTTTTGCTTTTGTTGGTGTTCATCTTTTGTCCTCCTTTCAAGACACTATCCATTCCGTTCAACTGCTCTTCCAAGTCCTTTGCTGTCTCTGACAGAATTACGATGACATCAGCAAACCTCAAAGTTTTTATTTCTTCTCCATGGATTTTAATTCCTACTCCGAATTTTTATTTTGTTTCCTTTACTGCTTGCTCAGTATACAGATTGAATAACATCGCGATAGGCTACAACCATGTCTCACTCCCTTCCCAACCACTGATTCCCTTTCATGCCCCTCGACTCTTATAACTGCCATCTGGTTTCTGTAAAAAATGTAAATAGCCTTTCACACCCTGTATTTTACCCCTACCACCTTCAGAATTTGAAAGAGAGTATTCCAGTCAACATTGTCAAAAGCTTTCTCTAAGTCTACAAATGCTAGGAACGTAGGTTTGACTTTCCTTAATCTATTTTCTAAGACAAGTCGTTGTATTGCCTCACGTGTTCCAACATTTCTACGGAATCCAAACTGATCTTCCCCAAGGTCAGCTTCTACTAGTTTTTCCATTCGTCTGTAAAGAATTCGTGTTAGTATTTTGCAGCTGTGGCTTATTAAACTGATAGTTCGGTAATTTTCACATCTGTCAACACCTGCTTTCTTTGGGATTGGAATTATTGTATTCTTCTTGAAGCCTGAGGGTATTTCGCCTGTGTCATACATCTTGCTCACCAGATGGTAGAGGTTTGTCAGGGCTGACTCTCCCAAGGCTGTCAGTAGTTCTAATGGCATGTTGTCTACTCCTGGGGCCTTGTTTCGACTTAAGTCTTCCAGAGCTCTGTCAAGCTCTTCACGCAGTATCATATCTCCCATTCCTTCTTCATCTACATCCTCTTCTATTTCCATAATATTGTCCACAAAAATATCGTATTTGTATAGACTCTCTATATACTCTTTCCATCTTTCTACTTACCCCTCTTTGCTTAGAACTGGTTTTCCATCTGAGCTTTTGATATTCATGCAAATGGTTCTCTTTTCTCCAAAGGCCTCTTTAATTTTCCTGTAGGAAGTAGCTATCTTACCCCCTAGTGATATACGCTTCTACATCCTTACATTTGTCCTCTAGCCATCCCTGCTTAGCCATTCTGCACGTCTTGTCGATCTCATTTTTGAGACGTTTGTATTCCTTTTTGCCTGCTTCATTTACTGCATTTTTGTGTTTTCTCCTTTCACCAATTAAATTCAGTCTCTTTTCTGTTACTCAAGGATTTTTACTAGCCCTCGGCTTTTTACTTACTATATCCTCTGCTGCCTTCACTATTTCATCTCTCAAAGCTACCCATTCTTCTTTTACTGTATTTCTTTCCCCCATTCTTGTCAATCGTTCCCTAATGCTTTCCCTGAAACTCTGTACAGCCTCTGGTTCTGTCAGTTTGCCCAGGTCCAATCTCCTTAAATTCCCACCTTTTTGCAGTTTCTTCAGCGCCAGAGTCCACATCTGCCCCTCGAAATGTCTTACAATCTAAAACTTGGTTCCTGTATCTCTGTCTTACCATTATATAATCTATCTGAAACCTGTCAGTATTTCCAGACTTCTTCCATGTATACAACCTTCTTTTATTATTCTTGAATTTCCATGTATACAACCTTCTTTCATGATTCTTGAACCAAGTGTTAGCTATGACAAAGTTCTGCTGTGTGCAAAATTCTACCAGGCGACTTCCTCTTTCATTCCTTACCCCCATTCCATATTCACCTAGTACGTTTCCTTCTCTTCCTTTTCATACTATCGAATTCCAGCCACCCATGACTATTAAATTTTCGTCTTCCTTCACTATCTGAATAATTTATTTTATCTCATCGTACATTTCATCAATCTCTTCGTCATCTGCGAAGTTAGTTGGCGTATAAACTTGTGCTCCTTTGGTAGGCGTGGGCTTCGTGTCTCTTGGCCACAATAATGTGTTCATTATGCTGTTTGTAGTAGCTTACCTGCATTCCTATTTTTTAAATTCATTATTAAACCCACTACTGCATTATCCCTATTTGATTTTGTATTTATAACCTTGTATTCACCTGACCAGAAGTCTTGTTCCTCCTGCCACCGAACTTCACTAATTCCCACTATATCTAACTTTAACCTATCCATTTCCATTTTCAAATTTTCTAACCTACCTGCCCGATTAAGGGATCTGACATTCCACGCTCCCACCTGTAGGACGCCAGTTTTCTTTCTTCTGATAGCAACGCCCTCATGAGTAGTCCCCGCCGGAGATCCGAATGGGGGACTATTTTACCTCCGGAATATTTTACCCAAGATGACGCCATCATCATTTAACCATACAGTAAAGCTGCATGCCCTCGGGAAAAATTACTGCTGTAGTTTCCCCTTGCTTTCAGCCATTCGCAGTACCAGCACAGTAAGGCTGTTTTGGTTAGTGTTACTAGGCCAGATCAGTCAATCATCCAGACTGTTGCCCCTGCAACTACTGAATAGGCTGCTGCTCCTCTTCAGGAACCACACGTTTGTCTGGCCTCTCAACAGATACCCCTCCGTTGCGGTTGCACCTACGGTACGTCTATCTGTGTCGTTGAGGCACGCAAGCCTCCCCACCAACGGCAAGGCCCATGGTTCATGGGGTGGGGGGGTACGTCTGCATGGTTTAATTTAGTATAAAATTTTGTGAATGCAGTGTTATTATTTAATCTTGTGTTTCATTCATGTTGCAAGCTATTGTTCCAATTAAACAGCGTCTTGGCAAGGCTGAAGTTCCGTGTTACAAATTATATTAAGATCCAGTACTAACCAAAGCTCTGGAATTATTCAAACTACGAATTCCGATATTTTCAGAAAAGTCATGGTCAATTAACAATGAATGGACCTTACGCAAAAAGCCTTTGTCAAGCGCGAAAAACTTGTAGAAACTGACCACATACAATTATTATTAATTATTATTATTTGCTTGTTCTTCAATATACTTAAACCAGATAGGAAAAGCTGCCATAAATCAAACTGGTATCTTCGTGTCTGGACCTTTTACTGTATTTGCTACATTGTTTTTCTTTGTTGCGTGGATAATGGGATTATATCTGATGAGCCATTGCCACTGAATATTTGTAAAAACCAAACAAAAAGACGAACCAGTGAAATTGTTGATGAAATCTGGAATCCACACTACATATTTGGATCCTAGGTAAGACATCACATTTTTACATCAGCACACTAGTCCAAGCGCTTTCAGTAATTGTAGCTTGTTAGTAGTTTTGACAAAATTTTCCATAACCGTAGCAGTCATTTTTGCGCAAGGCCGCGTATTTCAAATTATTTTTATCGTATAGTTTCTTTCAACAACACAGTCATACCATTCCACAAAATGGCCAACTTGTGTCATGTGCGACGCAAAATGGCATGCAGCAATGAATGTTAATTTGTTCGCCATTAATTGTAATTCTTGCTCAGTTAAGCCAACATTGTTGCCATACTAAATTAATTTCATGCATTAATTCTCAAACGTGTTTAAGCATTTTTCTTGCAATATACATTACGTGTAGCAAGGTGATAACGCGTGAACAGTTATCAGAAATGGAAAATGTCAGAAAACAGATGCAAACTGAATCCAACTCGGAGATTGGACAAAACATTGACAATGACTGCAGAGTTGGCCCCAGTAGTAACGATTAATCAGCAGGTAACATGCCTAGGGACGGAAATTTCGTAAATAGACCGACCATCAGTCAAATAGCTAAATTCAGTTCAGAGCCCATTCTTGTACGTGACGTCATGCCAAACGACGTGGCGGGGGCAGAGCAGTCTCAGTTTACAAATATGGCCAGCATGTCTAACACTGTTATCAAGCAAATGACTGAAAACAAAAATAAATGACTCAAAACAAAACAGACATTGACGAACACATGACAGTTTTAAAAACGTGACATAACGAGATTAAGCTGACTTAAGAGTACTAAAAACTGGTGGTGACGCTTTGTGTGAAAGAGTAGACAAGATTAACAAAAGACTAAGCGGCCAAGTGTCCAAACTTGACTCAAAATTTTCCGAATTGAACTTACAGCAGGAAAAAACCAGAAAATAGGTAAAAGATATTAAAACTGTTGTCAAACATTTAAACGCTACATGCAAAGCCGTTCCAACTCAAGTGAAATCTTATCCATCAGTTCATGACTCAATAAAAACACGCATTACTGTAATTGAAGGTAAAGTTAACACTATGGATAAACAAGTTACAGACAAACTGCAATTGCACACTGACAATCATTTTGCCAACACTAATATAGAATTTTATGACGGGGTTGATCAGAAACATAACTATTTTGACCAATGTGTAGAGGAAAAATTACCATCAGTTGTGCACGACACCGTAGCCTAATTTGTTAAAAATTATAAAGATGTCATAGCTGAGGCAGCTCAATCCAACGCAGCACGACAGAAACAACTAAGCGATGACATACGATCGGAGTGTAGTAATACTAATAAACACAGTGCTCGCTTTGGTACTGAAAACATATGTATGACACCTATTCCCCGTACAAAACACACACGTCACAGCAACGACTGTACACACCCATACACATGGCACCTAATTACGATAGCGACATTTATTGGCAGTACATTCCTTTCCATTAACCAGCCGATCACTACAATAATTAGAGTGAAAGCAATCGACATTACAGTGTGAAAGAGGAAGAAAGTCTGATTAAACATCGGTAATTTCAACCTTCCATCCCAGAAAAACGTAGTGTACATCCTGCAATTTTATGAAAGCATTTAGAAATGCGTTCCCAAGAGCATGGAGTGACCGACAGTGAATGTCTTACGTTGTAGGTTACGTCCAGGGTGACGCAGCTGTCTGGGCATATAATGTAACTGAGAGATGCGTGACATATCAACAATTTGAAATAGCTCTCTTGGCCAAATTTTGGTCGCAGTCGGTACAAGAACGTCTACGGAAACACATTGTGGAACCAGAGCCCTACAATGCTAAACATGGCAATTTTCGGCGGTATTTTGAGAAATATTTGAATATGGACCACTTTCTCGATGAACCTGTAGCTACGCGCGATATATTCCGCGGACTGAAAGCCAGATTACCTTCAAACATCCCCTTAGAAAAATTAAGAGTAACAATGCAGGTAAACCTCTTACGTTATCTGATTTTCAAACAGCTGAGCAAAACTGAACATACTCAGACATTTCTCTCTTTACTTCTTCTGATGAACAGTAAACTGACACACTCTTTTAGCGCAACGCAATCTGACTTTCAATAATCCCTACAAAAGAATGGCCCTGACTAGCAATAACCTATACCTTTCATGAATCACTTACCTCACAAAAATCTTCGTTACTCCAACTACTGCAATACAGCGTGCACCAATACTGCCAGCTAAAAAAAGATTCTAACTACTGAAGGCGCTAACTACTGATAGGCATAGTTAGCAAATGAAAGATTTTGATGCAGAACAAACAATGTATCTACCTTAATAGTGTTCAAAAGTTATTATATATATAATGACATCCAGTCTTACAAATTTCCTTTTTCTGATGGACACACGACCAGATCATCCGCTCTCAGAACTCTGCCATCTCTCTCCCCGCATCCACCACTGCTGGCGACCCACCTCCAACTGCACAATGCTACACGCTGTTCACATCCAACTGCCCATCACTACAATAGCGAATATTCCAACAATGCCAACCATCCACAGACTGCACACAGCACAATCAGTGAGTTTCATACAGAGCACTATGTGGTGTTACCAACATAAAAATCTAAACAGCCTACTTACATAGCTCCCATGCTCCCACCAAAAATTTTACAAATTGTTTTGGGCAGTGTCCAATACTTATTTGCTAAAAATTTTTATATCAACGCTAACAAGTATATCAAATGCACAAACTTATCGATACAATGTTGGTCAAAAGCAAAAACGTTCTCACAGTCCATAAAGACAGTCCTGATCATACATCACAGTAGTAATTGCAGTTTTTTTCTCAAATTCTGAGCAGTAAAAGAAATTCCATGCAGTCTTTAAGAAGTAGTGTTGTCCTTCCAATGGAAGGACAGTGCTGACTCTTGACATGCAGACAGGTAATGTGTCACAACAGAGCAAACCCACAGCAGAATCAGTCGAAGTTTTGAAGAATATTGGTAGATAGATTATCACAGAGCAGACCCACTGTAGTCCTGGTAAAGATTATGGTATTGGTGGGCCACCAGATGTGCAGACCCACTGCAGTCCTTGTAGAGGTAATGGTATTGGTGGGCCATTAAAGGTGCAGACCCGATGTAGTCCTTGTAGAGATAACGGTATTGGTGGGCCATTGAAAGTGCAGACCCCCTGTAGTCCTTGTAGAGATGTCCAGCAGCCATCTGTTGCGACTGTGTGGGTGCACAATCACCATTGAAGAGTCTTGCGGACAATATAGCAAGTCCATGAACCACCACTTGTGCAATCACAAAAATTTTTTTTGAAATGTTCTTAAAACCAGCAATGCTGTTAAGCAGTCACTTGTTGAATTATCAACACATGTGAAATCACCAAGAGTCCCTTTTTTCACATATTGTGCATATATTATGACCAACAGAAATGTGTGCAGTGAAATGCAACTTAATTTGAAGAACTGGTTCTATACAATTACAAATTTACGACATGAAAATACGATTACAAAGGTTCAAAATACATCATTAAAGAACATAGTAATACAGATAACATTTGTAGCAATATGGGCTTTACAAAAGAATAGAATTAAACATATACATCAGTGTTGTAGGAATTATGACATAAGTAAACAAATAAAAATGAGAAGAGCTTTCGAATGATTAACTTCACACATGGCCATTAAAACAGAACAGAATAAATAATGTTTAAACATCTTTACAAAGTAAATAACATAGAATTAGAAAAATTCTCCAACGTAACTCTTATCAGATAAACACATAAAGACAGGAAGAACACAAATACACAAGGGTACACAAACACATAATGGGATAACACAAAAGGAAAGGACAGGGTTTGTTTTCAGTATGACATTTGGTACTGCAGTATTTATCATATATGATTTGCAAACAAAACTTTCTTTACTTCTTGGAGATCTCTCTGAGTTCATCATTATTCCCAAAAAGTTCTCTCTATACCTGCTTTCTGTATTCTATTCATATCCTCTTTCAAAATAATTATTCTTCATTGTGCACTCATTTTTTCTCCCAAACCCTTTTTTTATATAACTTCTCAATGAATTTCTTCCAATTCATCGCAGCTCATTCTCTTATATAGCCTACCCCCTCTTAAGCTAACTACTGAGCTTTATATATATATATATATATATATATATATATATATATATATATATATATATATACTAAGGGACAAGGCAATGTAGCAGCACAAAACAATTAACACAAACAGCAATGACAAAAAATGCAAATTGGCAAGGCAAGCAGCAGTCTATCTAGATTAACAAAGGAAATCCAACATTACAACTAATTTGAGCCAATGTGCAGCAACAAGCAAAAATAAATCTGTAGTAAAATTGGGGTAATACAATGTAAAATTCAGTGGAACTATGCCTGGCAAACAGCAGCAGCAAATGCAATAACTTATACCTAAACATGATAAAGCTCAACCAGAAAGAATATTACAGTAAAGATAGGAAATGTCGAATACCTATGTCAGATCTTAATACTACAGTGATGCATCACCTTAACTTACTCTGCCAAAAAGTTACCAAATCGAAAAAATTATGTATGCAATTCCTGTGACAGGAAATGTCTATTTGTCCTCCCTTTTTTTAATAAAGTAGATCATAAAATTATTATTTAATGTATCTGTAGGCATAAAATAGTGATATTGGTACATCTATTAAATTTTATTTTAATCAGTGCTGCAGTGCAACTAGAAACTAGATTATAAACAAAATGAGCGAATATATACATAAAGTAAGGCGTGAAACGCCATTCACTAGCCATTTGGCATTTCATAAGGCAGTAAAAAATCTCTCAACTATCAAGAAAACAGACATAAAATTTTTTTCATCATTTTATTAGGCATTTCAGTAAAAATCAGAAATTACGAGCTCCAAAGTGTAATCATGAGTTTCCAAGTATGAGCGTGTCATATTTGCGATGCTTTCTACAAAGGAATGTCAATATCGAGGTTAATGGCCTCTTTTTTCTCCACCTAATGGCTTTTTCCCTGGGTGACTGTTGAGCAGCTGGGCGCCTACAGCGCATTGCGACAAGGTCACTTACCTTCCTTACCGAAATATTTATGCCAGTAGTCTCTGCTACAGTGATAGTCTGATATATAATTTCACACGTTGAGAATTTACGTTACAAATGTGTAGAAACGAAATCTCATGAATAGCATCGTTGTGATACTCACATTCATACATGTCTGACAGTACGATTCTTGGTTTCCAACATGTTTTTTACAAATCAGAGTCCCTAATCACTACTCATCATTCATATACATATAAACATGTAATCACGTTTCTCATATAGTATCATCTTATTGATCATAAACATATCTCTACAGCATAATACACATAGGTGTTTGCAATAATAACATCATAACACCTCATTCAAATCTCAAAAACGTCGTAGCTTTCTTCAATACTCTCACAACCTTTAAAAAATGGTCTCTGCTCGTTTCAATAAAGTCATCTACCTCAAAAGTACTTCAAAAATCATTATCCCATACCAAATACATCATTCAAAACTCTCATAGTATCACAATGGTTCAAAAAAAATGAAGAGTTCACAAAGTACAGACAAAATACAATTTTGTAAGTGTGAAGTTACCCAACTGTATAATTGCGTAAACATGTGTCACTGATGTAGTAAAAAAATGATTATCTCTCTGAGTTAAATGATCAGATAGCTGTGTAATTCTGTGTTAGAGAAATATGGTACCGATGTGTAAAGTTGTATAAGCAAATACCATATTAGCTAGGGCCCCTAGCGCTTGCCACACGCTTAGTACACAAAGTAGGCGTTTACCCCCTGAGGATTAATGTAATTATACCCTCAGGTGTTACAGATTACAGCAATGGAATGAAATGCATCATGGAAAACCTTTGTATCTTTGTAATTCAAAAATCTTTAAAAATAAATGTTTTAAGTACAAAATTAATCACTCAAATACGTGAACTGTAGCGCTAAACTGTGTGTCTTGTTGTAAGATAATCTCTGTCATTACTTAATGGTAAAAATGTGCCAAGTGTCGTAATTATCGTCGTACTTAAGCAAAGTTCTGTAGAAGTCAATGTACTTACCTGATAATAAACAAAAGTGAAGTGCTATGCATATAGATATCGTAGTTATCACGTACATTACCATGATCAAGAATGTACTATACTATAATGTATTGTTGTGCTACCGGAAAGACTGCATCATTGTAGCTATACGATAAAAGTTACTACTAAAACATGTTTTACTTTCCAGAAGAATTCAAAAAATCTGTGTAGATATAAAACAGATCCAGCGCAAAAGCAATAATATAAATTCTGTCACTTATCAGTAGCGTCGCGATATAACCATGTAGCTGTCAAACAAACCAGATACTAAGTCATCTGTAATCTCTCAGAAACTACTTTAAATCCAGAATGTTTTTTCAAGTAAACCAAAATGTTGCATCAAAATCTCATTAGCAGTACTAGTATATGTTCTAATTATGTAAGCCTTATAGTCATAACGTAATCTTGCAACTAACAAGCAAGAATGTACACACACTATAACACTGTGTCGCCTGTTCACTATAATAATGCATTCGTAATTACTGTCTAAATATGTTCCCTAGGTTCTAGACTGGATAGTTAACTTCAAAACATTGTTGCATATTAGCGATTTCTAAGTGTGACAAAGCGTACTAGCAACGTGAAGTAAAAAATTTTATGGTGAAGACTACGTTAAAAAGCAGATTATCTCTCAATAAACGGTTTTACATGTGAAATGTGGTGCAATCCTTTACTCTTCCTAGTACGCAGAGTTTCAACTTCAACGCAATTATCATGTGGTATACATCGGTAAAGAATGCTCAGACCTTTCTCAAGGATAGCATCTACGTAATTTTTTTCTGAGCCAGTCGGCGCACGTGGCAGTCTGCAGTGCGAGTCATTGTCTGTTACCTTTGCTGTCGTGCGTCATTATTGGTATTTGGAATCTAACTTCTACAAATTCACCTTGTCGAGAGGGCCCTACCCTGTTTGAATCCCGCCAGTTCTGATGACATTCAGGCTGTCGTTATGATTATATCGTCTGTCGTCATGTCAGTAGTTTCCGTAGTTTCTTTTTGTCAGTCATGTGTGGAGAATTTCTCCCAGAATCGTAACTGCGTGGTGGACCGTTACGTCTGAAGTTATTCTGTCTCCCTTGGTAATAATTATGTTGGTGCCCATATTGTCTGTTTCTCTGATTGTACCTGTCATAGTCATTACCGCTGACAGGTGAACTTTCCCTGTAATTATTATTAATCTGCCAACAGTTGTCATACGGGTGGTGTCTGTTTTGGTCACAATTTGCGATGTAAGAATAGCCTTGTCGTGTCCAGTTGTTATTTCTGTCATCGCAGAATTGTGACGGATGTGACCTGTAATTGTTGTGTTCCTGTTTTCGCATCCCGCGATTGTCAGTGTAAATTCCCAATTCTTGTAACAGTCCCTGAAAAGCTTCGATGTCGTTTTTGCAACGTCCTGCCAAAATAATATGTCTTAAATGTTCAGGCAGTTTGATTCAGCAAATGTGAATAAGTTCTGAGGGGCTGTATGGGTTTGACAGATACTGATTCTTGTGCAACATGTCTTCAAAATGTTTGATAAGACTGAAAAATTCAGATTGTTCGAAATGTTTCATGATTCTGATGCTATGTTTCACGCGATCTTGAATAGCTTGAGATCAATATGCTGAGAGGAAGGCATGATAAAATTCTCCTTCACTGTGACAATCATGAAATACCGATCGCATTCTTACAGCTGGCATTCAAATCTGTGCTCTAATCTGTGCCCCAATGACTAGTTGGGATGAAAACAATGAGAGAATTGATGAAGCCACGCTTGTGGATGAATGTCGTTGCCAGAATTCTTAAATGTTGTGAATTTACGTGTAGTAATGAATAGCTTATATTCAAAGTCATCATGTCGGCGAGTCGCATATCGGTCATTGTTACGTCGTATCGGTGGTTCCATCTCAAAATTTGGCGTACCTTGCCAATCATGAAAGGAGGTTGTATACATGGAAGAACACTGGAGATACTAGAAGATATCAGATACATTATATAATGGTAAGACAGAGATTTACGAACCAGGTTTTAAATTGTAAGACATTTCCAGGGGCAGATGTGGACTCTGACCACAATCAATTGGTTATGAACTGTAGATTAAAACTGAAGAAACTGCAAAAAGGTGGGAATTTAAGGATATGGGACCTGGATAAACTGACTAAACCAGAGGTTGTACAGAGTTTCAGGGAGAGCATAAGGGAACAATTGACAGGAATGGGGGAAAAAGTACAGTAGAAGAAGAATGGGTAGCTCTGAGGGATGAAGCAGTGAAGGCAGCAGAGGATCACGTAGGTAAACAGACGAGGGCTAGTAGAAACCCATGGGTAACAGAAGAAATACTGAATTTAATTGATGAAAGGAGAAAATTTAAAAATGCAGTAATTGATGCAGGCAAAAAAGAATACAAATTTCTCAAAAATAAGATAGACAGGAAGTGCAAAATGGCTAAGTAGGGATGGCTAGAGGACAAATGTAAGGATGTAGAGGCTTATCTCACTAGGGGTAAGATAGATACTGCCTACAGGAAAATTAGAGAGACCTTTGGAGAAAGGAGAACCACTTGCATGAATATCAAGAGCTTTGATGAAAACCCAGTTCTAAGCAAAGAAGGGAAAGCAGAAAGGTGGAAGGAGTATATAGAGGGACTATACAAGGGCGATGTACTTGAAGATAATATTATGGAAATGGAAGTGGATGTAGATGAAGATGAAATGGGAGATATGATAGTGTGTGAAGAGTTTGACAGACAACTGAAAGACCTGAGTCGAAACAAGGCCCCCAGAGTAGACAACATTCCATTAGAACTACTGACAGCCTTGGGAGAGCCAGTCCTGACAAAACTCTAACATCTGGTGAGCATGGTGTATGAGACAGTCGAAATAGCCTCAGACTTCAAGAAAAATAAAATATTTCCAATCCCAAAGAAAGCAGGTGTTGACAGATGTGAAAATTACCGAACTATCAGTTTAATAAGTCACAGCTGCAAAATGCTAAAGCGAATCCTTACCGGCGAATGGAAAAACTGATAGAAGCCGACCTCAAGGAAGATCAGTTTGGATTCCGTAGAAATGTTGGAACATGTGAGGCAATACTGAGCCTAAGACTTATTTTAGAAGAAAGATCAAGAAAAGGCAAACCTACGTTTCTAGCATCTGTAGGCTTAGAGAAAGCTTTTGACAATGTTGACTGGAATACTCTCTTTCAAATTCTGAAGGTGGCAGGGGTAAAATACAGGGAAGCAAAAGGCTATTTACAATTTGTACAGAAACCACATGGCAGTTATAAGAGTCGAGGGGTATAAAAGAGAAGCAGTGGTTGGGAAGGCAGTGAGACAGTGTTGTAGCCTATCCCCGATGTTATTCAATCTGTATAATGAGCATGCAGTAAAGGAAACAAAAGAAAAGTTCGGAGTAGGTATTAAAATCCATGGAAAAGAAATAAAAACTTTGACGTTCGCCGATGACATTGTAATTCTGTCAGAGACAGCAAAGGACTTGGAAGAGCAGTTGAACGGAATGGACAGTGTCTTGAGAGGAGGGTATAAGATGAACATCAACAAAAGGAAAAAGAGGATAATGGAATGTAGTCGAATTAAGTCGGGTGATGCTGAGGGAATAAGATTAGAAAATGAGACACTTAAAGTAGTAACGAAGTTTTGCTATTTGGGGAGCAAAATAACTGATGATGCTCGAAGTAGAGAGGATATAAAATGTAAACTGTCAATGGCAAGGAAAGTACTTCTGAAGAAGAAAAATTTGTTAGCATCGAGTATAATTTAAATGTCGGGAAGTCGTTTCTGAAAGTATTTGTATGGAGTGTAGCCATGTATGGAAGTGAAACGTGGATGATAAATAGTTTAGATAAGAAGAGAATAGAAGCTTTCGAAATGTGGTGCTACAGAAGAATGCTGAAGATTAGATGGTTAGATCACATAACTAATGAGAAGGTATTGAATATAACTGGGGAGAAGAGGAGCTTGTGGCTCAACTTGACTAGAAGAAGGGATCGGTTGGTAGTACATGTTCTGAGACATCGAGGGATCACCAATTTAGTATTGGAGGGCAGCGTGGAGGGTAAAAATCGTAGAGGGAGACCAAGAGATGAATACACTAAGCAGATTCAGAGGAATGTAGGCTGCAGTAGGTCCTGGGAGATGAAGAAGCTTGCACAGGATAGAGTAGTATGGAGAGCTGCATCAAACCAGTCTCTGGACTGAAGACCACAACAACAACAACAGCTCTAATCTGTGCCCCAATGACCAGTTGGGAGGAAAACAATGAGAGAATTGATGAAGCCTCGCTTGTGGATGAATGTCGTTGCCAGAATTCTTAAATGTTTTGAATTTACGTGTAGTAATGAATAGTCATAGTCATCGTGTCGGCGAGTCGCATATAGATCATTGTTACGTCGTGTCGGCGGTTCCATCTCAAAATTTCGCAGCACCTTGCCAATTTCTTTCATAATTTCCGAAATGCCCTGTGTTATTATTTTGTGGCTTTTCCGTATTTCTAAGTCCCTCTTCCTGTGTCGGAGCGCGAGTCTCCTCTGAAATATGTAATTCTTGTATTACTTGTGCCAACTGATCTTGTACTTCCCGGATTTCTGTTTTGTGTTTCGTATTAATTTGATTTTGATTTTGTTTGAATTTCCTAATTTGTTCGTAAACTTCTGTGTCATTAAAGACGACCGGTCTTCACATTATAATCTACCTTCGTAGATAAATTATTTTGCTGATGCTAAAGTTCGACTACTTTCTCTGAGAATGAACTAATTTCCTCCATGTGTCTTTCTGAACCAATTTTCAGAGTATCTACTGTGTCCTTTAAGTTTTCCTGAGTTTTTGCAAGTTGCGTAACGGAATCAGTAGATGCAACTGAGTCAATTTTAGCCCGCAAGGTTTCTTGATTTTCGTGAACAATAGTTTGCAGTTCTTTTATGGCTGCCTCGTGATTCTGTAAAGCATTTTCATGCCGCGAAAAAACAGGTTGAAAATGCTCACAAATTTGTGTTTTTACGTCATTACAGACTTTTTGACATTTCGATTCGATGTTATGTAACTCAGTAGATAAATCTTCACGTGTTTGTTGAAGTGTTTCTTTAATGTGTTTCTGATTTTGTTCCATTTGTTGCTGTGACTGTTTCTGATATTGTTCCATTGCGTCTAACTGTTGCTGTGTTTGTCTCTGGTGTTGTTCCATTGTCTCTAACTTTCTACACCATTATTTGCCACCTGGTCCATTTCCCTATGCGCAATTACCAAATTACTACGTTGAACATTAATTAAATCATTACATGGTGGCGCTAACACACTACTCTTGTCTTCACTGTCCTTTCTCATTTTACTTTGGAGCCTAGTATTACGTTTTTCACACGCCATAATTGACACAATATTTCACACGATAACACAGAAAAGCACAATTTGAAGAGTAAAGTAAGATAACACATTAAAAGAGCACTGAAAATAATATCTAATTAATTGAAAAGCACAGCTGCGAAGTATTTGGTGCAAATCTACATGCATGCCACAACTGTTTTACTGTACAACAATGAAAAACTACAACTACAAAGAAGATTCTCTCTACAATTTCGCGCTAGCAATAAACAATAGCTACACTAATTACACAAACTACAAGAAAAAATCAGAAGATTGTAGTGAGGGATCCTCGACTAAGGGTCGACATATGAAACATTCCCTTAGAAAAATTAAAAATGACAGTGCTGGTAAACCTATTACGTAATTTGATTTCCAAACAGCTGAGCAAAACTGAATGTACTCAGACATTTCTCTCTTTACTTATTCTGATCAACAGTAAGCTGAAAAACAATATTTTTTTTTAGCGCAATGAAGTCTGACTTTCAATAACCCCTACAAAAGAATGGCCCTGACTAACAATAACCTATATCTTTCATGAATCACTTACCTCTCAAAAATCTTCGTTACTCAAACTACTGCAATATAGCGTGCGCCAATACTGCCAGCTAAATAAAAGATTCTAACTACAGAAGGCACTAACTACTGATAGGCATAGCTAGCAAATGAAAGATTTTGATGGAGAACAAACAATGTATTTACCTTAATAGTGTTCAAAAGTCATTATATATATATATATATATATATATATATATATATATATATATATATATATATATATAAGTTCATGACATCCAGTCTTACAAATTTCCTTTTTCTGACGGACACACGTCCAGATCGTCCGCTCTCAAAACTCTGCCATCTCTCTCCCCACATCCACAACTGCTGGCGGCTCACCTCCAACTGCACAACGCTACGCGCTGTTCACATCCAACTGTTCAACACTACAATAGCGAATATTCCAACAATGCCAACCAGCCACAGACTGCACACACCACAGTCAGTGATTTTCATACAGAGCGCTATGTGGTGTTACCAACATAAAAACCGGAACAGCCTACTTACAACCTTTTGACATTAAAGAGAAGTTTCTGCATATTCCAGAAAATGATGTAGAATATTTTGTGACTGTGCTTGATTCTGTGCATATGTTATATGAGGATCAACGTTCCGCACGGCAAAACAGTTGCCACAATGTTTACATCAGTGGCACGGTAATGCGCGGTCTAGGCAACTTATTCCTGGCGTGCCAGGCACTGTTAGTTACGTAGTGCAGCAGAATCAACAGCCTCCTTTCGTAAACCAATACACGTACCATAATTAGCAGCCACACACCATTATGAATAATAATCAGAACATATCATACATAACAACAGGCAACCCGTACAAGAGACGCTGCAACAATTGTAATGGAAATAACAGAAACGGAAACAACAAAAACGGGAACAAAAGCAGAAACAATTATCAGCCTGTACAAAATCAGCTGCAAAACTGGAACAGTAACTACGGTAAAGCGTACCAAAATACTGGTCCACCACCTGAATACCACATCAACACAGGTCCATGTGAAATACCACCACAGCATGTACAAAATCAGAATTGGGCTTTACCTACAAATCAGCAGGTAAGTCAAGGTGCTCCACCACAAAAGCCACAACAGATTGGAGAGTGGAATACAAATAACCTAATGTAAACGAAATACAAGTGTCAAGTGAAGCTTTACCTCCGCCTGTGTCATCACCAGCAGCAATTACGACGACGTCAAACTAAAGACAGTCGCTACTGGGCCCCAGGTCGTGATTGAAGAGGGTTGGGGGGGGGGGGGGGGAGACTTCAATATCAAATCATTATCTAATACACCCACTGATGAACAACACAATGATCATGTACCAAATAGTTTCAAGCAGCAACCACTGTTATTTATACGCTACAATCATGATGAGAGCGTATCTGGTGAACTATTGCAGGAAAATACACAATATCGTTCATCTAGCACTGAAATAGTTTTAGCTACAACTAATGATATAGTAGGAGGTATTCCAACCAGTATTGTTTTGGACACAGGAGAGGCTGTGAGTATTTTGTCGTATAATATGTATAAGAAAATGACTGAATTTGAACCTTTTCCAGAGTTGCCTGTTCAAAAGTGTAAGATTTAACTGCTGTAGGTAATAAGTCTAGTAGAGTTACGAAACAGGTTTCTGTGACCATTAAGACAGGTAATGGAACCGTACAATGGCCATTCCTCGCGGTCCAGAATCTAGTTACTAATTGTATTATAGGTTTAGATATGTTATGTGAGAAGGACGGTATTATTGACTTCTAGAAACGTAAATGTTTCCTTAGACATAAGGGCAGTGAAATCACGATTGGCTGGGATACCAGGACTTTCAAACAAGACAAGTACTGTACAGGGTAGAAAATCCCATTTCTGCAAGAGAGCGACGAAACAAACTACAGACACTCGCATCTGAAACGAATATTATGACTTGAAAACACTGATTAGCCATAAGCTAAGTGAAACCCCTACTATTACTGGTGATGAATGCAATGAGATTTATCAAGTACTATCTAAGTATATACAGGTCTGTAGCAAACTTCCATGTGCCCTTAAGAACAGATGTTAAGAGTGGAAGATAATCGAGCCTTCCACATCTCCCTACTATAGGCCATTAGTTGTCAAGAAACCGAACTGAAATATTACAGCGGTGTTGGACACACGTGCCATAAATGAAATTATATTACCAATACGTACTAAACCAGGAAATTTAGAGGAACAATTACAGAAATTTTTAGACGCTAAGTACTTTTCCACCGCCGAGTCGACAAATTAGTTTTGGCAAGTCGCAATCACTCCTGATTCTAGAAAATATACTGATTTCATATTCGGGGGCAAACATATCAATTCTGTGTTCTTCTTTCGGATTGAGCGTCAATGAGGCGTATTCATTACTGTTTTCGATACTGTGCGTGCTTGGTGACGAGTTAGTTGAGACTGTTACACATTATGTCGATGATCTTTCTATAGCTACTAATACTTGGAATGAACATTGTGATGCTCTTGAAAAGATTCTGGATAAATTTGCACAAGGTGGTATAATAGCTAACCTAAAGAAGTCAAAATCTGCTTGTAGTGAGATTAGGTATCTTGGACAACAATTAATGTACAAGGTATACGCCCTTATCCAATTGGACACTATTAGGAATTTTCCTAGTCCTCGTACTAAAAAGCAACTGAAGTCATTTCTAGGACTCTGTTCTTTCTTTCGCCATTTCCTGTCACAACAACTATTGAACAGTAAGCATCTCCTAGATTTACTTAAGAAGAATCAGGTATGGATCTGATCTGAGTAGTGCCAGCAAAATTTTGATAGCATTAAGCACACATTGGCGAATGCAAACGTTTTAGACCATCCAGAATTTAGTTTAGATTTTCGTATGATGTGTGACGCGTCATGCAGTGGCTTGGGTTGTTGCCTATTTCAAGTATTAACAATGGGGAAGATAGACAGGTTAAAATCATTTGATCTGCAGGCCATACTTGAAGTGAATGTGAACTTACTTATTCAACCACTGAACTTGCCATATACACTCGCTACACACACTCGTAATGCGAGAATTCTATAGGCTTGATTCTAGTGTGTTGCTTTAGACGTTTGTCCAACAGTATAAGTGCTTGGTCTTGTTCTCTGCTGTATCCAGATGTTGTGTCTAATCTTTTCACTTTCAGGTGACATCATTGCGTGAATGCAAAATTTGGTTCAAAAATCTGTAATGTCTGTAAAATTATATAAATACTTGTATTCCGTATAAAGCCAAAATGTAATATATGTATTTATGTGTAATTATAAATATTGACGTAAAGTAAAAACATAATATGTTGGTATGTAAATGTGATCAGAATTTCTAATATGTAGAAAATGTGTAAAACCTCGAGATCCATGTGAAAGAGACTGCTTTAAAGACATTCTACATACTTCGCAATGCATGTAATCGCGATGAAGTTTGTGTGGAAAATTGTTAAAACTATTCTTCATCTATCGCTATGAGAATGATCGCATTGAAATATTAATGTAAAAAATTTGTTAACAAACATTCTTTGTACGTCGCTAGATAAACTGTGAGCGCGATAGAACTGTCCATGTAAAGTGCAATAACATTTGTAGTGCATCACCCAATGACATTTACCACGATGTAATTGTGCGAAATAAGGAACTGGTAAACCACTAGGCCTACGGTCGCGATGCACAAAACCATTGAAGACTACTTCACTGGTGGAGGAATTTTGGATGGGACTCCAGGGAATGCAATATTCTTGGAGTACGACAGCCACTCTTTCCTGAACAAATCGAGGATCGATGCCAACAGTTTGTCAGCGGAAGTCTTGGATCCATGTATTCATGAAACTTAGGTTGTGGAATGGAAATCCACTGGTCTTCAATCACGCAATGCATGACCTAGGAAAAACAGTGTTATCAGTGAAAATAAACAGTGCGACGAGTGAACATGCACATATATCGATTGTCAAATCTGTGAACAGTGACGTCCATATGCAATAACTTTGTGTTAGCCAAACTACCAAAAAAATGCTCACCTTTGCGTTATTATTGTCTGTATTGCGTATATGAACTGCAAAGTGCGGCACATCGTACAAGGACTGCTAATCTAAAACAGAAAGACATTTTAAATCCTAAACTTTCCATGAGAGACAATGACCAACAATGAAATGTATTTCGCTTTAACATATGTAGTAGTTTTAAGACTATTTTACCTGTTTTTGATGTTAGTACACGTTTTTGTAAAAACTTCTTGGGATGACCTGTCGCAGTGATGCGAAATGCATATAAACTGCGATTACTGTGTCACAAGTTCAATCTAATGGCCACTGCCACACTGAAATACATGTGATGGGGTATGCACGGCATCTGCAATATCTACATTGAATTTTTCAGGGAGCACGCACCTCATTCAGATTTTGTATACTATGAATTGTATTTGAATATGTATGTAAATGTTGCACTGAATGTGCTTTAGGGTAAACTGCTCGCCTACAGATGCGCCCTTTCGCCTCGCAATTCAGGCAGCAATTGCAAGGCACATCTGCTGGATGGGTGTGGATATATAGCAAAAACGTAGAAATAAGTTCAGAATATTCTCTTCATGACACATGTTAACAACAAGATGCAAAATTAAGAAAATGTCTGTGATATGTATTAGGCGTATGTTCGTCACTTAAAGATAAATAAGTACATGATAACTAACAGAGAAATTGAACTTCTTTTCTTGCCTAAATGTTTACTCTTTTCCACGCTTACATCATCTAAAACCGTTGCTTACCTTTTTTCTATTTATTAATGGCTTTGTCAAGTTCTAACATCATCATTCCCACTGTGGTGTTGCTAGTCTCGATATATGTTTGTCGTCCCCTTATGTTATATTTATGCAGTCAACAGTTTTCAGTTAAGCAAGAGCCGATGAACAGCAGTATCAGAAGACAAGCTGATGTTCCCAGGACCTATCTTGAAGGCATTAGTTTATGCTTAGGTACATAATTTACACATCCACATGCTCGAGTGTTTAAGGTGAGGAGATGCTTTGAATCTATTGTTTATCTCCTCCATGATGAGGTCTTAGTCTGTCACAGAATAAACTTAAGTTGTCAATCTATTTAACAAATTTTTTCAATGCCACTCAGCAATTAACCAAATTATGTATTTACAAGAAAATTTAAAATTTTATTGGCTGAAACATAAAAATACTGGTATTAACAAATATGTAATTTAGGAATTTCATAAGTTTTTCACCTTTAGATCCACAGAATACTGAAACAAGGTTGCGAGAACACTACAGGTGCTGAGGTTTATTAACATTTGCTTGCCAATTTTCGATCTGGCGTTTTGCATTTCGTTTAAAGAAAAGTAAAAACGTAGATACACTATAATAGTTCTCCAGTCATAGTGGAACCAGCAGCTAATGCAGTCTTAGACTGAGATTGTGGTCACATAATCACATAGCTATCATGTCACTACTGTGTTCTCTGCTCTGGGATTGCCATAGTGATGGCTACGTTAGACAAGATTAGTTGTGTTTTTTGTATGGAACAAATTTTCTTGACTCGAAACCATATATTTGGTTACCCTATGTTACAATTAAAGTGAAAAATCATCCAGATTATTTAATGGACATGTCAAGAATAAATCAAGCGAAATTTGCAGGATAATTCTGTGCCACTCCAGGAAGAATCTCGAGGATTACAGTGTTGCCAAATGTAGGCCTATTCTGCAATATTGAGAATTATACTACCCTCAGTAAGCATATGTGTGGTGTCACCGCCAGACACCACACTTGCTAGGTGGTAGCCTTTAAATCGGCCGCGGTCCGTTAGTATACGTCAGACCCGCGTGTCGCCACTGTCAGTGATTGCAGACCGAGCGCCGCCACACGGCAGGTCTAGAGAGACTTCCTAGCACTCGCCCCAGTTGTAAAGCCGACTTTGCTAGCGATGGTTCACTGACAAATTACGCTCTCAATAGCCGAGACGATAGTTAGCATAGCCTTCAGCTACGTCATTTGCTACGACCTAGCAAGGCGCCATTACCCGTGACTATTGATTGTAATACATGTACCGTCAAGAGCGATGTTCACCAATTATGGATTAAAGTTAAGTATTCCAGAAGCTACGTACTTTTCTTTATAGTATCGTTACTTTACCTGTTCCAGACCCCACGCCAGCCTGCGTGAGTTTAAACGCGTGCTTTTCGGCTTCACCTCATAGTGGCTTGGCTGTCTTGCCAAGTCACAACACATGGCGACGAGTCTAAAATCGGTCTTCGTCTCTCTACTGCCTGATTTCATTGTGTAATGGCTCCGCCACAATCTCCAGATGTACTGTCCGAATTTTATCGCTTACAGAATCAGCAGACGCAGGCTTTGCTGGATGCCCTTGGACAGCTCGTCCAGGGTCAACGTGCAATGCAAAACGATGCGGCGACCGCCGCTCCACCGCTATCGCAGCCACAACATGCAGTTGCACCACCTTTTCGTCCTTTGGATGCTGCACTGGAAAGCTGGACGGAGTGGTCACGCCAATTTGGATTCCATCTCGCCGCCTACAGAATTCAAGGTAATGAGCGGTAGCCTTATCTCCTTTCGTCCGTCGGCGTCCAGACGTACTGTGTGATAGTGAAATTATTTCCCTGACGCGACGTAGCAACTCTGTCCTATGACGAAATTTTGTCTGCATTGGATGCATATTTCAAAGAATCAGTCAATGTAGTTGGAAAAAGATATACCTTCTTTCATACAAAACGTCCGGCCGGTCAAACTAATCAGGAGTGGGTTGCAACCTTGCAAGGCCTTACTAGGGATTGCGCTTTTGAGTGTGACTGTGGACTCCCTTATTCAGATACTATGGTACGTGATGCAATTGCACAGAACGTTTCTGATGTTCGTATCAGGGAACAGATTTTGAAACTAGTCAATCCCTCCCTTCAACAAGTGATAGACATATTGGATCGGCAGGACACACTTGACTTTGCTCAGAAATCATATGAAACTTCACCGGCCGTGTGTCACGTTAACCGGCCCGCCGGGCGTGCTGCACGGAACTGTCAACAGCCCTCGCGCCCGTCCGCGCAGCTGCCGCCAAGCTCTCAGCCAAGTGTGCCGCTCAAGCATGCAAATGCAGTGCTAAAATCATGCCCGCGGTGTGCTACTAGACATTCACGTGAGAATTGCCCGTCACGCCAAGCTATTTGCTTTTTCTGTAATAGAAAAGGACATGTTCAAAGTGTTTGCCAGAAAAAGCTCCAATCGGACACTCACAACCATTCCAGACCCTTTGCTTCGCGCCGGAATCGGAATCGAACCAAGCATACTCAGGCTTGTGAACCTTTGCCCATGGAAATTCATGCATTTCATTCCACTCCGCCCAGTGCCACTTTCTCTATCAGTGACTGTGTTCGTCCCACAAATAGTGTGTGTCGACATCGACGGAAATCCTGTCAAGTCGCAAGTGCTTCTGTACCAGTATTAGTTCACGTTGCACGTGACAGTCGCTCTTGTCGTCAGCAGGACAATAAAGTTTTTGTAGACTTGGACCTTAACGGCAAAGTGATACCATTCCAGCTCGATATCGGAGCTGCGGTTACACTGATCAATCACGACACGTACAAACAGCTGGGCACACCTCCGTTGCGTGCCGCAAATGTTAAGTTAAGTAGTTATTCAGGACAAGCAATCCCTGTGTTAGGACAGTGCAGCCTTCTTGCAACATACAAAGGACAAACAAAACTTGTGTCATTTTATGTACTTCATTCTTCTTCTGCGTTGAACTTGTTTGGTTTAGATTTATTTCAGTTGTTTAACTTGTCTATAGTCAATCAGGTCCTCTCAGTGAACCAGACTGTGCCTTCCGACAGTGTTTCTCGTCTATGTGAAGAGTTTGCAGACATTTTTGCACCGGGCCTTGGTTGCGCTAAGAACTATAAAGCACATTTGGAACTGAAAGTCAACGCGGAACCGAAATTTTTCAGAGCGCGCAATGTTCCCCACGCATTGTGTGATGAGGTCGCAAGAACATTACGCGATTTGGAATCACAAGGTGTAATTGAACGTGTGCAGGCTTCTCTCTGGGCATCACCCTTAGTAATTTTGCCAAAACCTTCCGGAAAATTGAGACTTTGTGTGGACTTCAAGGCAACAGTGAATCCACAACTAGTGATTGCAACTTTTCCTTTACCCCGCCCGGAAGATCTTTTTGACAAACTGTGACCGGGTAAATATTTTTCGAAGTTGGACCTAGCAGATGCGTACTTGCAAATACCGGTGGACGAAGACTCCCAGCGCGTTTTGGTGGTTAACACGCATCTTGGTTTCTCTCGATTCAAAAGACTGCCATTTGGGTGTGCATCCGCTCCTGCATTGTTTCAGCAATATCTGCAAACAGTTTGTGCGTCGGTCCCTACTGCAGCAAACTATCTGGACGATATTGTGATCTCCAGAAAGACGGAAGAAGAACATTTAGCCAATCTCCGAACTTTATTTCAGGTCTTGCGCCAAAATGGTCTTCGCTTGCGGAAGGACAAATGTGTGTTTATTGCTCGTGACTTACCCTATCTGGGACATGTAATCAATGCCCAAGGCATACATCCCAGTCCCGAGCACCTCCGTGCCATACAAGACTTGCCTTCGCTGCAGAATTTGAAGCAGCTACAGAGTGTGCTGGGAAAAATCAATTATTATCATCGCTATGTGCGCCACGCCTCTTCCATTTCAGCTCCGCTTCATCGCTTACGCCGTAAAGGTGTTCCGTTCGTCTGGACGACGGAATGCGAACGCGCCTTTCGCCAGTTGAAATCGGCGTTGCTTTCCCATACTTGCCTTACGCCATTCGATCCCCAGAAACCCCTTTTGTTGATGGTAGATGCATCGGATTTCGGGATCGGTGCTGTGCTTGCGCACAAAGATGGATCGTATGATCGACCTATTGCCTTTGCGTCCAAATTGCTCTCGTCTGCGCAAAGAAATTATTCACAGATCGAGAAAGAAGCTTTGGCTCTCGTGTTTGGTGTTACTAAGTTTCATGATTTCTTGTATGGTCGTCACTTTACCATCATCACAGACCACAAACCTTTGATGTTGCGTTTTCATCCGAACAAGCCTGTACCTCCACGTACAGCGCAGAAATTCATTCGCTGGTCAATTTTCCTCTCGCAGTACCGCTACGATATCTTGTATCAGTCCACTGCTAAGCACGGAAACGCCGATGTGTTGTCCCGTTTGCCTGTTGCTGAGGATAGAGCATTCGATTCTTCTGAACTTGCTTGCATGTTCATTGATGCGGAAACCGATGGCGAGGTCGACTCGTTTCCGATTGATTTTCGTCGTGTAGCTACAGCCACAGCTGCTGACCCTGTCCTTGCTACCGTTCTGCGTTTTGTTGTTACGCAATGGCCCTTGTCAAAGTCACGGATCGACGTGGTGTTTTGCTGTTGCGTTCTGATAATGATCAGTCCAGGGTCGTGGTCCCACGTTCGTTACAGTCCTCTGTCCTACAGATTCTCCACCAAGGACATTGGGGTATAGTGCGAACGAAACAACTTGCTCGTCAGTACTGTACTTGGTTGGGAATCGATGCTGCGATTACGAATATGTGCTCTTCTTGCATGGCGTGTGCCGAACAACAATCCGCACCACCGCGGAAATTCTTTGCATGGCCAAAAGCCACTTCCCCTTGGCAACGCTTACACATCGATTTTGCTGGTCCATTCTGGAATGCTCCATGATTGGTTCTGGTCGATTCATTCAGTAATTTTCCTTTTGTTGTCCGGATGTCTTCCACGACGTCATCTGCCACCATCCAAGCGTTATCTGCTATCTTTTGCATTGAAGGTCTTCCACAGACAATTGTTTCCGACAATGGCCCACAATTCATGTCCGCAGAATTTCAGTCATTCTGCAAGGCCAATGGTATTCAACATTTGACGTCCGCGCCGTTTTCGCCGCAGTCAAACGGTGCCGCTGAACGATTGGTCAGGACTTTCAAGTCCCAGATGTTCAAGTTGAAAGAGTCGCATTCTCAGGAGGACGCGTTATTGCTCTTTTTGTCCTCGTATCGCTCTCAGCCTCGAGATGGTCGCTCGCCGGCTGAGTTGCTCCACGGTCGTCCTCATCGAACCTTGATGTCATTGCTACATCCGCCGCATCAGGTTCCTGTGCAGCGGCAGACGCCTGCTTTTGCTCCAGGCGACGTTGTCTACTATCGTCACAATCGAGGTTCACGGCATTGGCTCGCAGGGCGCATTCTTCGCTGCCTCGGCCGCGCTATGTATCTGGTTTTGGGGGCCTCTGGTGAGGTGCATCGGCATCTCAATCAGCTGCGCCTCTGTCGTCGCACGGGTTCTGCCGCTCCCCATCTGCTTTCAGCGACGGTGCCGTCCGGTCAGCGCCCTGGGGACCCATCTACTGGCTCGCCTCATCCCCAGATGTTACCGACGATGCCTTCCATTTTTCCCCATGGCGACGCGCCGCCTCCGCCGCCGCCGCCTGTTCTCCCGCCGGCGACGCCTGCAGTGGACGCCTCGCTGCAACCGCCGGGCGCCTCCCTGGGTCACGCGTAGCCGATCGCTTTCTGTGACCAGTTGTCCTCCGCCATGGACTTCTTGTCCGCTCTGGACCACATGGCGTCTTCGCCCGTCGGGTGCCCCGACCCGATGGAGGTCGACCCTTCGGCCCCTTCTGTCTCTCTACGGGCGCATACATCGCATGTTGGCGTGCACCCTGTAGTAGGTTTTCAGGCGTTTCCTAGCTCCCCTCGGACCGAATGGCCGGGTGCGGGTGGCACAACCTCGCCTGTTGTTAGGCTCCCCACCTCGTCGCATACGTCAACATGGGGTCCTCCCCACGGCAGGCGGAAGCCTTATAACACAACCGTACGCCGATTTGCGGGGGAGGAATGTGGTGTCACCGCCAGACACCACACTTTCTAGGTGGTAGCCTTTAAATCGGCCGCGGTCCGTTAATATACGTCGGACCCGCGTGTCGCCACTGTCAGTGATTGCAGACCGAGCGTCGCCACACGGCAGGTCTAGAGAGACTTCCTAGCACTCGCCCCAGTTGTACAGACGATTTTGCTAGCGATGGTTCACTGACAAATTACGCTCTCATTTGCCGAGACGATAGTTAGCATAGCCTTCAGCTACGTCATTTGCTACGACCTAGCAAGGCGCCATTACCTGTGACGATTGATTGTAATACAATTTATATTGTGATGCATGTACCGTCCGACCGATGTTCACCAATTATAGATTAAAGTTAAGTATTCCAGAAGCTACGTACTATTTTTGCTACTATAAAGACCTTGTCCTGTTCCAGACCTTACGCCATCCTGCGTGAGCTTAAACGCGTGCGTTTCGGCCTCCTCTAGCAACACGGTGTTGGCTCTTCTGCGAACACTACATGTTTCAATATGGAGGTTTCTGAAAGCGCCAAACTAGTATTTTGCAATTATTAATCTGGTACTTAAAATCATTTTTGTTACCATTGAGTATTTGATACTATTGTTTCTGTTTGTTGTAGATCTTTTGGCCCTTCCTGTGATTAGTGGATGTGGCCTGTAACTGAAGTCTTGTGCGCTTCGCCTTAAAGTACGGACATGTGGGTGATATGTGCGTGTGCCTCTTTGTATTTGCACACTCTCCTGCTCCGTGTTGAGAAGCGCTTTGGGTTATTGGTGTACATTTTAGCCGGTCATCTACCATTCGGTCCATATCCAAATAACAGTGTCTATTAGGCCGTAAGAGGCTCTAGTGAAGGTATACCTTGACGTATTGAATCTTGTTTTAATTATTATGTAATCTCTTTAAAATGAATTTGTACATTGTTTCTTGTTATTGCAAGGAAGGTTAACTTGCAATGTTTATGAGCGGGGCGCTCCTATACTGAATTTTTAATACTTGGTTCCCTTGAAAATAATCTATAATTGACCGTTTAAGTATTGCTGTGTATGTTAATTTCTATCAAACTCGTCTGCCGTTTGTTGTTTGGTATATGTTGACAGCCTTGTATCGGCAGCGGTTGACGCGTTGTCGGTATGCTAGTCAGAGGTAGGGATGCGTTTTCCTTCTGCTTCGGCGGTTTTCCCGTCATCGCACGAGGCATAGGTGTTTGCAGGTCACACGCACTTCTGCGGAACTCCCGTTACAGGCTCAAGTTTGCGTATCGTGCCGCGGTGGGGGCACCGCTTGTTCAGGAATACTCAGTGTTTCTATTATTGTAAGCTCCTTACGGGCTTGTGTTGAAAGCATTTCGGCAAACTGAGCACAGAGTTTCTTGATTTCTTATAAAAAGGGGATTTAATTGTCATTATCATTTAATAGTGTTTTACGGGCCTGGCAGTTCATCTAAGTGCTTAACCTGATTTACGTGTCATAGGCTTGTGACCCGTCAGTGAAGTACTACTGTTTGCTTCGGTTTTTACACATGGGTAGCTTTCGGCCAGCTTGGCCGTATCTTGTCTTTACGAGAGCAGAATAACCAGTGGAGAAGTATGCATTTTAATGTATATTCTTTGACGCTAGTTGAGCTTCTGTTCACGTCCTGTTGTGGGATCAGCCCACAGTTGTGATGCTAGTCGCGCGATCGGAGTGCCGCTGCAGGTTTGTTTAGTCAGTTAACTGTGAGTAATAAGGCCACCACTGTATTGCACAGTTGACATGTTCTTCGAACAACATTTGTAGTTTTTGGTATAATGGAAATGTCCTTATGCATTGTGCTTTTAATTTAAAAACCTTAACTGTTTGTATGTGTTTGGCAAAAATCTTGGCAACTGTTAGTTGGCTCATGATAGAATTGTTATTAAATAAAACTGTTTGGGAATGATAAATTGACTGGGTGTTGTGTGATGTCCCCAGGTTAGTTAAGTTTAAGTAGTTCTAAGTTCTAGGGGACTGATGACCATAGATGTTAAGTCCCATAGTGCTCAGAGCCATTTGAACCATTTTTGAATGATAAATGACGCATCAAATTGGGTCAACCTTCAGAGTGTTTACTTAAATTAATACCGGTCCTTGTCCAGTGCCCGCAGCTCTTGGTCTCGCGGTAGCGTTCTCGCTTTCCGAGCACGGGGTCCTGGGTTCGATTCCCGGCGGGATAAAGGGTTTTCATCTGCTTCGAGATGACTGGGCGTTATTGTGTCGTCTTCATCATCATCATTCATCCCCATTACGGTCGGAGGAAGGCAACGGCAAACCACCTCCCTTAGGACCGTGCCTAGTACGGCGGTGCGGATCTCCCGCATCGTTGCCCTACGCTCTGTCAAGGAGTATGGGACTTCATCAAAGTCACTGCTTGTCCAGTAAAGGTTGCGTGTTAGTAGTTGTAAACGCGAATGGGTCGCTAGCATATTGTGACTCGGCTCTGGGACAGGGCTGTCGTAGCGCACTGACGGATTATTGGTGCGGCCTCACAGCTGTGTGACGTCACTGGCCGAGGGTCAGTGGATCGGTGCGACGCGGCGTATCCGATCTGCGGTCCATCGCCCGCTGGCGGCACCAGAGTTTGTGCTGTTGGCTTGTCGCCGTGGCGATGTGTGCCGCGAGTCTCCCGGCCGCGCACGGCGCTATTGACCCTGACGTCGACAGCACGCGGCCGCTGCTACCGCCCCCGCCGCCCCCGGCCGGCGCCCTGGCCGCAGCCAGCGTGGAGACGCTCAAGCACCGACGTCGACTGCACCCCACGTACGGCGCCACCGTGAGTAGACACCGTTCTGACCGTGCATTCCTGTTGCAGGCGTTTACTGCAGAGAATCTGCAAGGTGTTTCCGTAAGAGTGTGCAAAAATTGAATGGTAACATAGAGAATGCTTCATTGAACTATTTGAGGCAGGGAACCTGGCGTCGGAGAAGCCAGCTTAAGGAGATAATAGGAAGAAAAGCACATTACTGTGTACTTTTATAATTTACATTAGTTACAGGTAACTGCAAATACCGTCACTGACACAATGAACGTACCATTTGCACTGTATCTTACAAAAATGTGCTGAAAATGACGTGCGTCAACGCAAGCAAGCATGACATCGGCGAACATCTTCAAAATCGGGTGGTCGAGTGGTCCTCATTTTGGCAGGTCCCTCGTTCCTTCTTTCCGGTGAACCAGTCTGCCGCATTCGTCTATAGAGAGAAATAGACTCGTCGTGACGGATGATGTCTGCTAGGAAATCGTTCCCTGTACAGCCTTTCAGTAGCGAGAGCACTGCAACGTTCTTCTTCACATACAAGGTGCATGTCAGTGCCGGTATTGCTCCATTGCTGTGCGTCTCTGAATAGCATTGAGTAATGAATGGGTCTGTCGTTGATTCATAGCACGTTCTGTCATGGGACAGTGAAAATACGATACAACAGAGCGACATTATGGACAAGTAAAGTAAACAAAATCGGCAACATGACTTCCTAGTAATCAGGCTCTCCCTCCTTGTTTCCTTGAAGCCGGCCGAGGTGTGGCCGAGCGGTTCTAGGCGCTTCAGTCTGGAACCGCGCGACCGCTACGGTCGCAGGTTCGAATCCTGCCTCGGGCATGGATGTGTGTGATGTCCTTAGGTAAGTTAGGTTTAAGTAGTTCTAAGTTCTAGGGGACTGATGACCTCAGACGTTAAGTCCCATAGTGCTCAGATCCATTTGAACCATTTGTTTCCTTGAAGGAAATAAAGAATGTACATGTAAATAAACAGCACAGTACTTGTAAACTTCCAACTTCCTGGCAGATTAAAACTGTGTGGAAACATCCCCTAGGTTGTGGCTACACCATGTCTGCGCAGTATCCTTTCTTCCAGGGGTGCTAATTCTGCAAGGTTCACAGGAGAGCTTCTGTGAAGTTTAGAAGGTAGGAGACGAGGTACTGGTAGAAGTAAAGCTGTGAGGACGGGGCGTGAGTTGTGCTTGGGTAGTTCAGATGGTAGAGCACTTGTCCACGAAAGGCAAAGGTCCCGAGTTCCAATCTCGGTTTGGCACACAGTTTTAATCTGCCAGGAAGTTTCATATCAGCGCACACTCCGCTGCAGAGTGAAAGTCTCATTCTGGACTTGTAAAGTTGTACGCAAGTTAGTTATAAATAAGCTGGAAAACAGTAGTGCTAGACAAAGTGGTAGACAAGTTTACTTCCATGTCTCCTTAAGCTGGCTCCTCCGACTCTAGGATCCCTATCCCAAGTTGTTCAGTGGAGCATCGTCTATGTCCTGTTACATTTTTGCTCGCTCTTACGGAAGCACCCTGTATAGGGGCAGAGTGGCCGACCCTGACTGGTCGAGAGCTCAGAGCGCCATGTTTTGCCAGAAATGTGCTTTTTTCTCTTTTTTGTATGTTTTTCATTTATTGATGCTCCATTACCTAACTAAACGGACCGATTTTTTTACGTTATATTTTAAGACAAATTGTATATTTTGTTGTTATTTCTTAAAGTACACAGTATAAAATGATGACTTCACCATCTGCCGGCCTACAACCATTCCAGTAGCGTGTGTTCCTCGGCATTATGTTTCTTCAAAGAAAAAGCACTAGCTGTAACATACATACATCGTCCGTCCAAAAAGTTCCGAGACTAATCTTATGCGTACATTCGGTTCAAAAAGTAACGAGACTGGTTTTATTCGTTGCAGTTAAGGACGTTAGCGCAATAACTACGGTGTCAACTTGATCGACAGTAATCAACAGAAATGCATTTGACTACTCAGTTTTGCAGCATACAGTGTTAAGCAGTGGACATGCGGCCGTAGTGTGTCAACGCTGTTGCATCACGAATCTCGCTGTAGAGTAACGTTTTTAAACAAATGTTCAAGAGAATCTAGAGAAAAGCGCACAATGTTTATCGCGCGCACCTTGACTCCCGAACAAAAATAATGACTTGTGGAAGCCTGCCGCGACTTGGCTGCAATGCAAAACGCGGACAACTCTTTTCTGAAAAAAAAGTCAAGACTGGTGACGAGACTTGGTTTTATTAGTACGAACCTACTACAAAACGACGAAGGGCAGAAATTCAAACAAGGGGTCAACGCTTTCCCGACATAATTGACATTAAAGCCAATGCGACGCGCGAGTTCAACAACATTCCAGACAAGGATTTTTCTGACTGTTTCACGTTGTTGTATGAACGTTACGTGTGTGGTACTCAAGTGGAGGAGTTCACGTTGTAGAACACATGAAGGATCAAAACCTCCATCTTAACGATTCTCCGCTTTTTATTTTAATGCAGTCTCGAAACTTTTCGGACTGACGGGTGTATATATGTGAAAAGAGTTTGTGGGTGAATGATGGTACCTCAAGACTACCCACCGCCAATCACTTATGTTCGTGTCTGGTGCTGTCCTTGGTTCCCACTGTTGTACCTATAGCTGTTGGGCTGTGGTAACAGTTGTGGTTGTGGAGACATGAATGTTTTAAGTGATTGCCATCAGATCGTGGTGGTCACCAGGGTTTTCTGTTCTTTCACTTGAATGTATTTCTCGAGAGACTAACGGGGATTGTTCTATGAAGTTCTGTTGAATGCTGACTTGACGTCAAATATGTGGGGTCTAGGAAGTCTGCCTTATGGGATCGCTAGACAACATTCAAACAAATCGTATTAATGAGTTTTATTACGAAATGAAGAATGACAGTACTTAACTGTGACAATAAGACAGAAGTGTCACAAGCAAAGGGCGACACGCAAATAAGAAATCTCTTCAGTATATACAATTCCTAATACAAGTGAAGTGATGTAATTGACTCTTCTATTCGGGTCGCTACTCGTGAGGCTTCTGTAGAAGTGGGGCGCGGCCAGTTGGGAGCGGCGCTTGTGTTCTCTTCGCACAGAGGCCGCTGCTGTCGTGTTGTCGTCCTGGAGAGTGGTCGGTCAGCGTGCGATTAATTGGCTGACGTCTTCTTCACAGCTCTCTCTGCTCTGTCATTCCCAAGTGGCGTGCCGACGCTTGACTTTACGCCGTAACACGTTCTCGAGTTTTTACGATGATTCTCGAATGTTATCGAATGTTTTCGGAAGTTCTAGAATAACAGGAATGTTCCAGAACACATCTTGGAAACGAAACATACAGAACTGATCCGCACTCCAGGAAAATCACCTTAACCGACGAATCGTACAACACAGTAAAAACAAAAGAACACCTAATCGAAAAGCCTATCCGCGTGTACACAGGAACTACGTAAACAAAGAACAGTTGTGTGAACGAACAATTTTAGCAACGAAAAATGACGTACTTCAACAAAGAAATAAGCGAATACAGGCTATGATAACAGGGGAGGATAAAATATTTAAACCCATTGGCACAATGATGAACTAAGACGAAATAATTCATAATTTCATTCAATGTTCCCGGCATGTCCTCGCAAAAAAGTTTCTGAACTACATTATAGAAGCGGAAACGTCAAACGGAAAAGAAAAAGAGGCGACTCAGCATTCATACCGCGAAATCCACTCATTTCAGCAAATTTAGCATTAAGCCTCCAATTTCCGGTAAGAATAGCATATACACTCCTGGAAATGGAAAAAAGAACACATTGACACCGGTGTGTCAGACCCACCATACTTGCTCCGGACACTGCGAGAGGGCTGTACAGGCAATGATCACACGCACGGCACAGCGGACACACCAGGAACCGCGGTGTTGGCCGTCGAATGGCGCTAGCTGCGCAGCATTTGTGCACCGCCGCCGTCAGTGTCAGCCAGTTTGTCGTGGCATACGGAGCTCCATCGCAGTCTTTAACACTGGTAGCATGCCGCGACAGCGTGGACGTGAACCGTATGTGCAGTTGACGGACTTTGAGCGAGGGCGTATAGTGGGCATGCGGGAGGCCGGGTGGACGTACCGCCGAATTGCTCAACACGTGGGGCGTGAGGTCTCCACAGTACATCGATGTTGTCGCCAGTGGTCGGCGGAAGCTACACGTGCCCGTCGACCTGGGACCGGACCGCAGCGACGCACGGATGCACGCCAAGACCGTAGGATCCTACGCAGTGCCGTAGGGGACCGCACCGCCACTTCCCAGCAAATTAGGGACACTGTTGCTCCTGGGGTATCGGCGAGGACCATTCGCAACCGTCTCCATGAAGCTGGGCTACGGTCCCGCACACCGTTAGGCCGTCTTCCGCTCACGCCCCAACATCGTGCAGCCCGCCTCCAGTGGTGTCGCGACAGGCGTGAATGGAGGGACGAATGGAGACGTGTCGTCTTCAGCGATGAGAGTCGCTTCTGCCTTGCTGCCAATAATGGTCGTATGCGTGTTTGGCGCCGTGCAGGTGAGCGCCACAATCAGGACTGCATACGACCGAGGCACACAGGGCCAACACCCGGCATCATGGTGTGGGGAGCGATCTCCTACACTGGCCGTACACCACTGGTGATCGTCGAGGGGACACTGAATAGTGCACGGTACATCCAAACCGTCATCGAACCCATCGTTCTACCATTCCTAGACCGGCAAGGGAACTTGCTGTTCCAACATGACAATGCACGTCCGCATGTATCCCGTGCCACCCAACGTGCTCTAGAAGGTGTAAGTCAACTACCCTGGCCAGCAAGATCTCCGGATCTGTCCCCCATTGAGCATGTTTGGGACTGGATGAAGCGTCGTCTCACGCGGTCTGCACGTCCAGCACGAACGCTGGTCCAACTGAGGCGCCAGGTGGAAATAGCATGGCAAGCCGTTCCACAGGACTACATCCAGCATCTCTATGATCGTCTCCATGGGAGAATAGCAGCCTGCATTGCTGCGAAAGGTGGATATACACTGTTCTAGTGCTGACATTGTGCATGCTCTGTTGCCTGTGTCTATGTGCCTGTGGTTCTGTCAATGTGATCATGTGATGTATCTGACCCCAGGAATGTGTCAATAAAGTTTCCCCTTCCTGGGACAATGAATTCACGGTGTTCTTATTTCAATTTCCAGGAGTGTATTATAGCTGTCAATAAAATTCAAGGGCAAACAATCCAATTTTCCGGAGCGAATTTACGAGACCAGTTTCTCGTATGGACAGCTACACATCACGTATCCGTGTGTCTAACAACTAAAAAACATATACTTTCAATAATTTAGACGCTGTACGAATAAAATGATTAATTACACTTTTTTCCAGTTCACAAAACACGAAAGAAGAGTCACAGTGCAGTGGTTCCTTTTCAGCTAAAAACCAGCCAGTAAAACTAGCTTCCGCCTAAAACAATAAAAGATCTGTTAATAATAAGAATGAGAAAGAGTAACAATGGAAGTGAGAGAGGAGAAATGTAAAGAAGACCAGACGCCAGTATTTCAGTAACCTTAAGTAATTTCAGGAGCCGGAATACTCCACGTTTAGATTGCTTTTCGCGCTAGGTTTAGGAGCCTCGTGAATCCATAGGCTAGTCCGCAGTGCCATGGATTATTTATCGTTTTTACCACTAGTGCAGTAGGTGACGTTTCGAAGATACAGTACTTGGCTTCGGTTAGTGTAATGCATCCTGTGCTCTCCGAATACCCACTCCGTGGTATATAATTGCTGTTTAGAATTGCGACGCATCACATTTTCCGTAATTTGAATTCGATAAGCACTCGTACTGTAAATCGATTCTGTGATGAAAGTTTGCAAATTATACTTTCCCAATTGTTTTTTGTAGTCTAGATTCTGACTGAAGGTGATTTAATAGTTCTATCTAGTATGCCTAACACCGCGAAGTGAAGGTGACTCCGTGATCCTGATATTTGCAAAAAAAAAAAAAAAAAAAAAAAAAAAAAAAAAAAAAAAAAAAAAAAGGAAATAATGCGTAACGGTAGCTAGAAATCTACATCCATACTCCACAAGCCAACTAATGGTGTGTGGCTGGGAGTACCTTGAGTACTTCTATCGGTTTTCCCTTCTATTCCAGTCTCGTATTGTTCGCGGAAAGAAAGATTGTCGGTATGCCTCTATGTGGGCTCTGATCTCTCTGATTTTATCCTCATGGTCTCTTCGAGAGATATACGTAGGAAGGAGCAATATACTGCTTGACTCCTCGGTGAAGGTATGTTCTCGAAACTTAAAAAAAAAAAAAAAACCGTACCGAGATACTGAGCGTCTCTCTTGCAGAGTTTATGTATCATCTCCACAACGCTTTCACGATTACTAAATGGTCCTGTAACGAAGCGCGTTGCTCTCCGTTGGATCTTCTCTATCTCTTCTATCAACCCTATCTGGTACGGATCCCACACCGATGAGCAGTATTCAAGCAGTGGGCGAACAAGTTTACTGTAACCTACTTCGTTTTCGGACTCCATTTCCTTAGGATAATTCCAATGAATCTCAGTCTGGCATCTGCTTTATCGACGATTAATTTTATATGTTCATTCCATTTTAAATCACTTCTAATGCCTACACCTAGATGATTCATGGAATTAACTGCTTCCAATTGATGACCTGCTATATTTGAGCTAAATGATAAAGGATCTTTCTTTCTATGTATTCGCAGCACATTACACTTGACCACATTGAGATTCAATTGCCATTCCCTGTAGCATGCATCAATTCGTTGTAGATCCTCCTGCATTTCAGTACAATTTTCCATTGTTGCAACCTCTCTATATACTACAGAATCATCCGCGAAAAGCCTCAGTGAACTTCCGATGTTATCCACATGGTCATTTATATATATATTGTGAATAGCAACGGTCCTACGACACTCCCCTGCGGCACACCCGAAATCACTCTTACTTCGGAAGACTTCTCTCCATTGAGAAGGACATGCTGCGTTCTGTTATCTAGGAACTCTTCAATCCAATCACACAATTGGTCTGATAGTCCACATGCTCTTACTTTGTTCATTAAACGACTGTGGGAAACTGCATCAAATGCCTTGCGGAAGTCAATAAACACGGCATCTACCTGGGAACCCGTGTCTATGGCCCTCTGAGTCTCGTGGACGAATAACGCGAGCTGGGTTTAACACGATCGTCTTATTCGAAACCCATGCTGAATCTTACAGAGTAGATTTCTAGTCTCCAGAAAAGTCATTATACTCGATCATAGTACGTGTTCCAAAATTCTACAACTGATCGACGTTAGAGATATAGGTCTATACTTCTGCACATCAGTTTGACGTCCCTTCTTGAAAACGGGGATGACCTGTGCCCTTTTCCAATCTTTTGGAACGCTACGCTCTTCTAGAGACCTACGGTACACCGCTGCAAGAAGGGGGGCAAGTTCCTTCGCGTACTCTGTGTAAAACCGAACTGGTATCCCATCAGGTCCAGCCGCCTTTCCTCCTTTGAGCGATTTTAATTGTTTCTCTATCCCTCTGTCATCTATTTCTATATCTACCATTTTGTCATCTGTGCGACAATCTACGGAAGGAACTACAGTGCAGTCTTCCTGTGTGAAACAGCTTTGGAAAAAGACATTTAGTATTTCGGCCTTTAGTCTGTCACCCTCTGTCACAGAGTGTCTGGACATTTTGTTTTGATCCACCTACAGCTTTGACGTAAGACCAAAATCGTAAAGCAGCCTTGTGCAAACCTAAAGTAGACAAGCAATATCTAACATGTGTACAAATAATTCTTTTCGGTGTACAGTAAATTTCATGCCTGTGATATGACGTTAATAATGATCAACTAATAAATAATATTTCGGAGTATCTATTATTGTAAAAAGTACATGGGAGACATATAGTGTACAATTTTTACGCTGTTAACACAAGAACAAAATATTCCATACGTGTATTGCTAAAGAGTCGTCACACTATAATCTCACTAGTACACAGATCGTGAAACTCGTTTCTTTTCTAATGAATAACAAACTACTGTTAATTGATAAGTGACTTTTCGCTGCGTTGCATAAAAATGCCTTGCCAGGCTAAGTGGGCCAACTGTCAAAGGCGACCATGATGAGATTCAGAACATTGCCAGTCACCTTCCACAGCTGAATCCCACCTACTTCAATAAAACTTTGATTCAGTTAAACCAATTAGATTGGTGTCTGACGGCAACTTTAAATGATTACCTATTAGCTACTTCCAGTTTGCTGATGCTGCAAAGTGTCCTGTATGTGAAACCCACTGCTGTCTGTCGTGTGCCGCACATACACTCCTGGAAATGGAAAAAAGAACACATTGACACCGGTGTGTCAGACCCACCATACTTGCTCCGGACACTGCGAGAGGGCTGTACAAGCAATGATCACACGCACGGCACAGCGGACACACCAGGAACCGCGGTGTTGGCCGTCGAATGGCGCTAGCTGCGCAGCATTTGTGCACCGCCGCCGTCAGTGTCAGCCAGTTTGCCGTGGCATACGGAGCTCCATCGCAGTCTTTAACACTGGTAGCATGCCGCGACAGCGTGGACGTGAACCGTATGTGCAGTTGACGGACTTTGAGCGAGGGCGTATAGTGGGCATGCGGGAGGCCGGGTGGACGTACCGCCGAATTGCTCAACACGTGGGGCGTGAGGTCTCCACAGTACATCGATGTTGTCGCCAGTGGTCGGCGGAAGGTGCACGTGCCCGTCGACCTGGGACCGGACCGCAGCGACGCACGGATGCACGCCAAGACCGTAGGATCCTACGCAGTTACGTAGGGGACCGCACCGCCACTTCCCAGCAAATTAGGGACACTGTTGCTCCTGGGGTATCGGCGAGGACCATTCGCAACCGTCTCCATGAAGCTGGGCTACGATCCCGCACACCGTTAGGCCGTCTTCCGCTCACGCCCCAACATCGTGCAGCCCGCCTCCAGTGGGGTCGCGACAGGCGTGAATGGAGGGACGAATGGAGACGTGTCGTCTTCAGCGATGAGAGTCGCTTCTGCCTTGGTGCCAATGATGGTCGTATGCGTGTTTGGCGCCGTGCAGGTGAGCGCCACAATCAGGACTGCATACGACCGAGGCACACAGGGCCAACACCCGGCATCATGATGTGGGGAGCGATCTCCTACACTGGTTGTACACCACTGGTGATCGTCGAGGGGACACTGAATAGTGCACGGTACATCCAAACCGTCATCGAACCCATCGTTCTACCATTCCTAGACCGGCAAGGGAACTTGCTGTTCCAACAGGACAATGCACGTCCGCATGTATCCCGTGCCACCCAGCGTGCTCTAGAAGGTGTAAGTCAACTACCCTGGCCAGCAAGATCTCCGGATCTGTCCCCCATTGAGCATGTTTGGGACTGGATGAAGCGTCGTCTCACGCGGTCTGCACGTCCAGCACGAACGCTGGTCCAACTGAGGCGCCAGGTGGAAATGGCATGGCAAGCCGTTCCACAGGACTACATCCAGCATCTCTACGATCGTCTCCATGGGAGAATAGCAGCCTGCATTGCTGCGAAAGGTGGATATACACTGTACTAGTGCCGACATTGTGCATGCTCTGTTGCCTGTGTCTATGTGCCTGTGGTTCTGTCAGTGTGATCATGTGATGTATCTGACCCCAGGAATGTGTCAATAAAGTTTCCCCTTCCTGGGACAATGAATTCACGGTGTTCTTATTTGAATTTCCAGGAGTGTAGAACACCGACAAGGATACCGGCATCAAAAGTGGTCGTAATTGATCAAATGTTTATTAAATGAACTCTCTGATATCTTTCGAAATTCATCGACAGAGCGTGTCAAACAAAACATTTCCTTTTGAAATCCTAACCTCTGGAAACGCTGATAATCAACAGTGAACTTCAGTACGATAGAACAGAACACGTAACACAGATAAGAGAAACTTAACGATACATTTTGTATTTGGAAACCTTGAATGTAAGCATTAAGTGGGTGTGGTTAAAAAAAATGTAGCCCTTTTTATCTATTTGAGTCTAATAATTTAATGTCATTATGAATGAAACACACGCAACACTGGTGTAATACTCTAAAATATTTATTATTTGTTACACGAACCGGTTTTCGACTTGTACGCCATCGTCAGGTACAAAGAGAAGTATGTGGTGCAGTGATTTCCAGAGATAAAAAAGGGGGGAATATTTCAGTGTAAATACGATGCAAGATTACGAGATAACTTAGATAAAATACGTGACACATTAGCCAATAAATTGGAGACAAATTACAATGGTTGTACATAGAAGAAAATAATTGAACAGCAAACTTTGGTGATGTACTCCAAAGATGTGGCTGACAAAATAATCTTGTCATTAATACGTCCTAAATTATAAACAGATAAGATAGAATAGTGGTATTAAGCAGGTGAGTGAAGCGCCTGTGACTACATGAAATAAATTTTTTTTTAACACAACGAGAGAAATTATGGTAACTGAAATAAAGGAAAATGGGGCAAGTGAGTAAGAGGGGTAATTTATAAAATTGCGTGGATGGGATTGTGAGCAACATTTGCAGCTAGAAGTGGTGAGTAAGGGAACTGTGTCTGGTCATTCTGATAAGATAAGATAGAATAGTGGTATTAAGCAGGTGAGTGAAGCGCCTGTGACTACATGAAGTAAATTTTTTTTAACACAACGAGAGAAATTATAGTAACTGAAATAAAGGAAACTGGAGCATTGTCAGGATGGGATTATAAGTAGTATTTTCACTTATAAGCTTAAATCCAGGAATGTAAAAACCAAGTTTTATATGCATAGCACTGTTGGAGACTTTTTGCCCAATGGCAAAGACACCAGTCCAGCTTTGGAAAATAATGGAATATATAAAATTACTTGTAATTGTGCCAATTTCTATATGGCCACCAACTCAAGCATTGTGTTGAATGACCAAACACAGTTCCCTTACTCACCACTTCTAGCTTCAAATGCTGCTCACAATTCAGATAAGATAAGATCCACGCATCCCCCGGTCGGACTACGACTGTGGCTGCCCGGGATACTGCCCACATTGAAGCTGATCCCTCACCTGTGGTAGAGTGGGAGGTCGTCACGAGGTGTGGCAGGGGGCGAAAGACATTCCAGAGGGCTGAACGGAAGGCCTCTCCAGTTTGTCTGACGAACCGGTTTCAGGCTCTGTCTCAGGCTGATACTGATCTTCGGCCGGACATGGCTGCTTGTCCTGTTCCAGAGGTTGCCGCTCAGTCTGCAAGATCCGGGTGGTCGCTTAGGGTGGGCTTACTGGTAGTTGGGAGCTCCAACGTCAGGTGCGTGATGGGGCCCCTTAGGGATACGACAGCAAGAGAGGGGAAGAAAACCAATGTGTACTCCGTGTGGATACCGGGGGGAGTCATTCCAGATGTGGAAAGGGTCCTTCCGGATGCCATGAAGGGTACAGGGTGCACCCATCTGCAGGTGGTCGCTCATGTCGGCACCAATGATGTGTGTCGCTATGGATATGAGGAAATCCTCTCTGGCTTCCGGTGGCTATCTGATTTGGTGAAGACTGCTAGTCTCGCTAGCGGGATGAAAGCATAGCTCACCATCTGCAGCATCGTCGACAGGACTGACTGCGGACCTTTGGTACAGAGCCGAGTGGAGGGTCTGAACCAGAGGCTGAGACGGTTCTGCGACCGTGTGGGCTGCAGATTACTCGACTTGCGCTATAGGGTGGTGGGGTTTCGGGTTGCGCTGGATAGGTCAGGAGTCCACTACACGCAGCAAGCGGCTATACGGGTAGCAGGGGTTGTGTGGCGTGGACTGGGCGTTTTTTTTTAGGTTAGATTGCCTCAGGCAAGTACAGGAAGGGCAACAGCCTCAAAGGGTGCGGGGCAAAGTCAGGACATGCGGGGACCAAGCAGCAATCGGTATTGTAATTGTAAACTGTCGAAGCTGCATTGGTAAAGTACCGGAACTTCAAGCGCTGATAGAAAGCACCGAAATTGAAATCGTTATAGGTACAGAAAGCTGGCTGAAGCCAGAGATAAATTCTGCCGAAATTTTTACAAAAGCACAGACGGTGTTTAGAAAGGATAGATTGCATGCGACAGGTGGTGGCGTGTTTGTCGCTGTTAGTAGTAGTTTATCCTGTAGTGAAGTAGAAGTGGATAGTTCCTGTGAATTATTATGGGTGGAGGTTACATTCAACAACAGAGCTAGGTTAATAATTGGCTCCTTTTACCGACCTCCCGACTCAGCAGCATTAGTGGCAGAACAACTGAGAGAAAATTTGGAATACATATCACATAAATTTTCTCAGCATGTTATAGTCTTAGGTGAAGATTTCAATTTACCAGATATAGACTAGGACACTCAGATGTTTGGGACGGGTGGTAGGGACAGAGCATCGAGTGACATTATACTGAGTGCACTATCCGAAAAGTATCTACTCGTGGAGATAACATCTTGGACCTACTGATAACAAACAGACCCGAACTTTTCCACTCTATAAGTGCAGAATAGGGAATCAGTGATCATAAGGCCGTTGCAGCATCCCTGAATATGGAAGTTAATAGGAATATAAAGAAATGGAGGAAGGTTTATCTGTTTAGCAAGAGTAATAGAAGGCAGATTTCAGGCTACCTAACAGATCAAAACGAATATTTCTGTTCCGACACTGACAATGTTGAGTGAAAAAGTTCAAGGCAATCGTAAAATGCGTTTTAGACAGGTACGTGCCGAGTAAAACTGTGAGGGACAGGAAAAACCCACCGTGGTTCAACAACAAAGTTAGGAAACTACTGCGAAAGCAAAGAGAGCTTCACTCCAAGTTTAAACGCAGCCAAAACCCCTCAGACAAACAGAAGCTAAACGATGTCAAAGTTAGCGTAAGGAGGGCTATGCGTGAAGCGTTCAGTGAATTCGATAGTAAAATTCTATGTACCGACTTGACAGAAAATCCTAGGAAGTTCTGATATTACGTTAAATCAGTAAGTGGCTCGAAACAGCATATCCAGACACTCCGGGATGATGATGGTATTGAAACAGAGGATGACACACGTAAAACTGAAATACTAAACACCTTTTTCCAAAGCTGTTTCACAGAGGAAGACCGCACTGCAGTTCCTTCTCTAAATCCTCGCACAAACGAAAAAATGGCTGACATCGAAATAAGTGTCCAAGGAATAGAAAAGCAACTGGAATCACTCAACAGAGGAAAGTCCACTGGACCTGACGGGATACCAATTCGATTCTACACAGAGTACGCGAAAGAACTTGCCCCCCTTCTAACAGCCGTGTACCGCAAGTCTCTAGAGGAACGGAAGGTTCCAAATGATTGGAAAAGAGCACAGGTAGTCCCAGTCTTCAAGAAGGGTCGTCGAGCAGATGCGCAAAACTATAGACCTATATCTCTGACGTCGATCTGTTGTAGAATTTTAGAACATGTTTTTGGAAAGCCAGAATCTACTCTGTAGGAATCAACATGGATTCCGGAAACAGAGATCGTGTGAGACCCAACTCGCTTTATTTGTTCATGAAACCCAGAAAATATTAGATACAGGCTCCCAGGTAGATGCTATTTTCCTTGACTTCCGGAAGGCGTTCGATACAGTTCCGCACTGTCGCCTGATAAACAAAGTAAGAGCCTACGGAATATCAGATCAGCTGTGTGGCTGGATTGAAGAATTTTTAGCAAACAGAACACAGCATGTTGTTATCAATGGAGTGACGTCTACAGAAGTTAAAGTAACTTCTGGCGTGCCACAGGGGAGTATTATGGGACAATTGCTTTTCACAATATATATAAATGACCTAGTAGATAGTTTCGGAAGTTCCATGCTGCTTTTCGCGGGTGATGCTGTAGTATACAGAGAAGTTGCAGCATTAGAAAATTGTAGCGAAATGCAGGAAGATCTGCAGCGGATAAGCACTTGGTGCAGGGAGTGGCAACTGTCCCTTAACATAGACAAATGTAAAGTATTGCGAATACATAGAAAGAAGGATCCTTTATTGTATTATTACATGATAGCGGAACAAACACTGGTAGCAGTTACTTCTGTAAAATATCTGGGAGTATGCGTGCGGAACGATTTGAAGTGGAATGATCATATAAAATTAATTGTTGGTAAGGCGGGTACCAAGTTGAGATTCATTGGGAGAGTCCTTAGAAAATGAAGTCCATCAACAAAGGAGGTGGCTTACAAAACACTCGTTCGACCTATACTTGAGTATTGCTCATCAGTGTGGGATCCGTACCAGATCGGGTTGACGGAGGAGATAGAGAAGATCCAAAGAAGAGCGGCGCGTTTCGTCACAGGGTTATTTGATAACCGTGATAGCGTTACGGAGATGTTTAGCAAACTCAAGTGGCAGACTCTGCAAGAGAGGCGCTCTGCATCGCGGTGTAGCTTACTGTCCAGGTTTCGAGAGGGTGCGTTTCTGGATGAGGTATCGAATATATTGCTTCCCCCTACTTATACTTCCCGAGGAGATCACGAATGTAAAATTAGAGAGATTCGAGCGCGCACGAAGGCTTTCAGACAGTCGTTCTTCCCGCGAACCATACGCGACTGGAACAGAAAAGGGAGGTAATGACAGTGGCACGTAAAGTGCCCTCCGCCACACACCGTTGGGTGGCTTGCGGAGTATAAATATAGACGTAGATGTAGAATCCCATCCACGTAATGTTATAAATTACCACTCTTACTCACATGCCCCATTTTCCTTTATTTCAGTTACTATAATTTCCCACGTTATGTTAGGAAAATTTACGGTATACAGGATGAGTCTCCTAACATTACCGCTGGACATATTTCGTAAACCACATCAAATACTGACGAATCGATTCCACAGACCGAACGTGAGGAGAGGGGCTAGTGTAATTGGTTAATACAAACCATAAAAAAATGCACGGAACTATGTTTTTTAACACAAACCTACGTTTTTTTAAATGGAACCCCGTTAGTTTTGTTAGCACATCTGAACATATAAACAAATACGTAATCAATTCCGTTTGTTGCATTGTAAAATGTTAATTACATCCGGAGATATTGTAACCTGAAGTTGACGCTTGAGTACCACTCCTCCGCTGTTCGATCGTGTGTATCGGAGAGCACCGAATTACGTAGGGATCCAAAGGGAACGGTGATGGACCTTAGGTACAGAAGAGACTGGAACAGCACATTACGTCCACATGCTAACACCTTTTTATTGGTCTTTTTCACTGACGCACATGTACATTACCATGAGGGGTGAGGTACACGTTCGACGGGCGTTTCATAAGACGTGGAGGACGCATAAATTGGCCAGCCCGTTCTCCTGATCTTACACTTCTGGACTTCTTTCTGTGGGGTACGTTAAAGGAGAATGTGTATCGTGATGTGCCTACAACCCCAGAGGATATGAAACAACGTATTGTGGTAGCCTGCGGCGACATTACACCAGATGTACCGCGGCGTGTACGACATTCATTACGCCAGAGATTGCAATTGTGTGTAGCAAATGATGGCCACCACATTGAACATCTATTGGCCTGACATGTCGGGACACACTCTATTACACTCCGTAATTGAAAACGGAAACCACGTGTGTACGTGTACCTCACCCCTCATGGTAATGTACATGTGCGTCAGTGAAAAAACAAATAAAAAGGTGTTAGCATGTGGACGTAATGTGCTGTTCCAGTCTCTTCTGTACCTAAGGTCCATCACCGTTCCCTTTGGATCCCTACGTAATTCAGTGCTCTCCGATACACACGATCGAACAGCGGAGGAGTGGTACTCAAGCGTCACCTTTAGGTTACAATATCACCGGATGTAATTAACATTTTACAATGCAACAAACGGCACTGATTACGTATTTGTTTATATGTTCAGATGTGCTAACAAAACTAACTGGGTTCCATTTAAAAAAACGTAGGTTTGTGTTAAAAAACATACTTCCGTGCATTTTTTTATGGTTTGTATTAACCAATTACACTAGCCCCTCTCCTCACATTCGGTCTGTGGAATCGATTCGTCAGTATTTGATGTGATTTAGGAAATATATCTAGCGGTAACGTTAGGTGACTCACCATGTATAATCGGAGTTGCTTCACTCACCTGCTAAATACCATTATTATATCTTACTTCTTTGTAATTTAGGGTCTATTAAAGACAATATTATTTTTTTCAGCCACATCTTTGGAATTGACAATTATTTTCTTGTATGTAAAACTGTTGTAATTTGTCTACAGTTCATTAGTTAATGTATCACATATTTTATCTTTGTTAAATAATCTTATATTGCAATGACACTGAAATAACCCCTCTTGTTTTTTTTTCCTAATTCTAAATTAATATTTTTCATCTCTAGAAATGGAGATACTCTGTAGCTGCACTAATTTAAAAACCTTTGATCCAACAAAATTTCACTGCACCACATACTTATCTTTGTATCTGATGATGGCGTAACAGCTGAAAACCGATTCGTGTCACAAATAATAAACATCGTAGAATATTACACCAGTGTTGCGTTTGTTTCATTCATAATGTGTAAAATATTCTATCAAGAACCGACGAAATACTCACTCAGTACAGTTTAATGTCACTTTTTTTGTATATTTTTTGCTCCATCCATGAACACAGGGAGGGTAGTTTTAAAACATGTGTCTTTTCAACGAAATCGCAGCAAGCAGGTCTTGTGGCATACGGGCCCCCCCAAATGGAATATTTGGGAGAAAATTTACAGTACAGCATTCGCTAGAAAACTTCTTTTCTTTTAGACATCAGTATTATGACTGGTTTGATGCGATCCGCCACGAATTCATCTCAGAGTAGCAGTTGCAACCTACGTCCTCAGTTATTTGCTGGATGTATGCGAGTCACTGTCTTCCTGTGCAACTTTTACCCTGTACAGCTCCCTCTAATACCATGGAAGCATGGAAGTTATTTCCTGATGTCTTAACATATGACCTATCATCCTGTCTCTTCTTCTTGTCAGAGTGTTCTATATATTCATTTCCTGGGCGATCTGGGTAAAACCTCTTCTTTCCTTTCTATCAGTCCACCTAACTTTCAACATTCGTCTGTAGCACCACACGTGAAATGATAAGATTCTCTTCTGTTATGGTTTCCCCGCAGTACATGTTTCACTACCATACGATGCTATGCTGTGCTCCAAACGTACATTTTCAGACATTTCTTTGTCAAATTGTGGCCTATGTTTGATACTGGTAGACTTCTCTTGCTCAGGAATGCCCTCTTTACCAGTGCTAGTCTGCTTTTTATGTCCTCCTTGCTCTGTCCATCATGGGTTGTTTTGCTGACCACGTAGCAGAATTCCTTAACTTATATTGTATACTTATCAGACTGTCCATTCTAATCAGCAAATCCCCTAATTCTCCTTCACTTTCACTGAGAACAGCAATATCATCAGCGAATCTTATCATTGATATCCTTTCACCTGCAATTTTAATCCCACAATTGAACCTTTCTTTTATTTCCGTCATTGCTTCTTCGATGTACAGACTGAACAGTAGGGGCCAAAGACTGCAGCCCAGTCTTACACTAATTTTTATTTGAGCACTTAGTGGTTAGTCTTCCATTCTCACGGTTCCCTCTGGATTCTTGTACATATTGTACACTACCCGTCTTTCCTTACAGCTTACGACTACTTTTCTCATGATTTCGATCATGTTGCACTCTTATACACTGTCGAACGCCTTTTGCAGATCAACAAATCCTATGAACGTATCTTGATTTTTCTTCAGTCTTGCTTCAATTATCAACCGCAACGTCAGAACATCCTTTACATTTCCTAAAGCCAAACTAATTGTCATTTAACAGATCTTCAATTTTCTTTTCCATTCTACCGTATATTACCTTAATGAGCAACTTGGATGCATGAGCTGTTAACCTGATTGTGAGATAATTCTCGCATTTTTTGGCTTTTGTAATCTTCGGTATTGTGTGGTTGACGTTTCTTTCCGAAAGTCTGATGGCATATCGCCAGTCTCATAGACTTTACACACAAACTTTATTTTAGAAATTTTTATGGAATGTTATCTATCCCTTCTGCCCTATTTGATCTCAAGTCTCTCAAAGCTCTCTTATATTTCGATTGTAATACTGGATCCCCTATCTCTTCCGTATCGATTCCTGATTCTTCTTCTGTCACGTCGCCCTCCTCATAGAGGTCTTCAATGCGCTCTTTCCACGTGTCCGCTCTCTCCTCTGCATCTAACAGTGGAATTGTAGGAACCGGAGGATCAAAACTATTTTTAATTTGTTTTTGGGACTGTATTGTTCAGTGATCGCCTTCGGGTGCTCCTTGTTTCCACAATAAATAACTTTAGTTCGAATATTGTGTACAGGCTCCTCTACATAAGCTCACCGCACAAAGTAATGGTCACCGCTTTAAATACTGGTCTCTTTGGAGCTCTGCAGACGGTGTAGGTCTTATAACTGGTGTTGAGTTCGGTATGAGCAGATTCATACCCAGGGAGAAAAAGCAGAACAACTTTGTTAGTAGTAACATAAATGCACACTTCTCGTTTCTGATGCAATGACGAGGAACGAACGCAAAAGTCTTGATGAATAACCAGTTCAAAGAGGAGTAGCAGAAAGTCTAAATTGGAAGGGATCCTCTGAATCCAGACACAATAGTCAGCTACGGTATCAGTGTGGGATGCACAGTCGTAGAAGTCAGTTCTGCGCAGCGATGACCAGAAGGCTGTCGGCTCCCCTGTTGGCGTGCTGGCTACGACTCAGTCCAAAGTTGAAGCTGTAACTGCAGTATGATAGATTCTTCCTGCAGTGACTCAGATAGAGAAACCGCTAAAGCAGTCGGCATAAGCCCAGAGAGCACTCCTGCCGTTGCGTGATTGTGCGCCCGTATAAATACTGTCGGGCGCATGGGTATGCCGCGACCTACTTGCGGGGACGTGACATTGCGGAGGTAAAACACAGTTACGGATTTGCCCTTTGCTGGCGGCGCGCCATGTGCCTCTTGTGGCACCTGCTGGAGATTCTGCGGACAACAACTCGACCTTTCTTGTCCACAAAGTTTACTAACATATGAAATGCGCGCGTTTCGCTGTTTGGCTTGTAGGCACTTGTGCCGATTGCGGTGGATGACGCCTCATGTTCGGCCACCCGCTTGACGCAGCTATGTGCGTAGTAGCCTAATCGGTGGGAGAGCGACCGTGAGTGCAGCAACAGGCTATTGAGCTTGAAATCAAGTGGTTTTAAGGCGAGGAACTCGTGGAGCCATACTCGGAACGCATTTTCATCCCGAAAGGGAGTTCCTTGAATGTTGTCCGATACAGAGCGGAAAGGGTGAAATTCTGTGGGTGCAAGATCAGGTGAATAAGGTGGGCCCGGAAAGACTTCCCAACCCAACTCCTTTATAGTGTCTTTTTGTCTGCCTAGCAGAATGCGGCCGGGCGTTATCGTGGAATAGCATCACTTTCCGTACTCTTCCTGGTCGTTCTTCGTAGACTGCGTCTGCAAGGCGTTTCAGTTGGTGACAATAAACGTCAGTACTGTTGGTTACACCTCGGGGAAACAATTCATAGTACACTACAGTGTCGCTGTTCCACCAGATACATAACATCATCTCTCGTGGATCCGCGCAGGTCTTTGTTCGGGGAGTTGCTGCTTTATTTGGGCTCTGTAATTCCTTCCTTTTCCTTATGTTAGCATAAAGACAACATTTCTCGTTACCAGTAACAATAGAGGAACGAATGTTCGGTGGTCTTCACGAGCCAGTTGTTGTCGTGCAAGCAGAGATGCACGTATAGCCACCCGCAGATTTTTTGATTTTTTCTTAGAGCACGCGGTACCCATACATACGATTTTTGAACCTTCCTCTCTGTACGCAAAAGTCGCACGATGGTGGAATGATCACAGTTCATCACATTTGCCAGTTCAGTCAGTAGATCAACGCCCGAAGGTCTGCCTGAACGTGGAGAGTCACTAATGTCAAAACGATCCCCCTTAAAATGAGAAAACGATTTTCTTAGCGAGCTCTGTCCAATGACATTATTCTCATGCAAGACGCAAATATCTCTGGCTTCCTCGGCTACTGTTACTCCTCTACTGATCTCAAACAGAACAATACGTCGGAGGTCTTCCGATTTCTCCACTTGGCACGCCATTTTCTAGCGTCCACAACTCCACCCACTACCTCCAAATGACAATATGTAAACTCAGACAGCAAGAGTGAACTACAAATACAAAATGACAATAAATAAACCCATAGCAGCCAGAATACCAACTAGCAAAACAAAAACGCTACGAAGTTATGCATCAAGAAGTTATGCATTAACTTAATATTTTTGAAACAGGAAACAGCTTCAAATTTACGAATTCATATGTCGGAAGCTATTGAACTCCTAAAATAATTATATTTTGTTGACTGCTAAAATATCTTGTTCGCAACTGATTTTTGCAAAGTTGCGAATCGCATTGTACTCGTATGTATAATCTTAGCAAGATACCGTTGTATTTGAAATTTTGTCAATATTCAACTCTCAACACCTATCAAGTATAAAGTCTGTATATCATCTAAATCTACATCTACGTCCATACTCTGCAAATCACACTTAAGTACCTGGCAGAGGGTTCATCGAACCACCTTCACAGTTCTCTATTATTCAAATTTCTTATAGCGCGCGGAAACAACGAACACCTATACTTTCCCGTGCGAGCTTTGATTTCTCTTATTTTATTGTGATGATCGTTTCTCCCCCTATAGGTCGACGTCAACAAAATATGTTCACATTCGGAGGAGAAAGTTGGTGATTGAAATTTCGCTAGAAGATTCCATGGCAACGAAAAACGCCTTCGTTTTACGGTGTGCATCCCAAATCCTCTATCACGCCCGTGAAACTCTCTCCCCTGTTTCACGATATTACAAAACATGCTGCTCTTCTTTGAACTTTCTTGATGTACTCCCTTAATCCTATCTGGTAAGGATCCCAGACCGTGCAGCAGTATTCTAAAGGAGGAGGGACATGTGTAGTGTAGGTAGTCTCCTTAGTAGACCTGTTACGTTTTCTAAGTGTTCTGCCAATAAAACGCAGTCTTTGGTTTGCCTTCCCCACAACATTTTCTATCTGTTCTTTCCAATTTAAGTTGTTGCTAATTGTAATTCCAAGGTGTTTAGTTGAATTTTGGGGCCTTTAGATTTGACTGATTTATCGTGTAACCGAAGATAAATGGATTCCTTTAAGCACTCATGTGGATGACATCGCACTTTTCATTATTTAGCGTTAATTGGCAGTTTTATTACTATACATACATCTTTTATAAATCGTTTTGCAATTTGTTTAGATCTTCTGATGATTTTACTACACGATAAAGGACAGCATCAACTGCAAACAACCTAAGACGGATTCTCAGATTGTCTCCTAAAGCTACCAGAAATCACATCTGTTTTACTCGATGACCTTCCGTCAGTTACTACGAACTGTGACCTCTCTGACAGGAAATCACGAATCCAGTCACATAACTGAGGCAATATTCCATAAGTACGCAGTTTCACCATTAGCCGCTTGGTACAGTGTCAAAAGCATTCTGGAAATCCAGAAATACGGAATCAATTTGAAATCCCTTGGCAGTAGCACTCAACACTTCGTGAGAATAAAGACCTAGTTGTGTTTTACAGGAACTATGTTTTCTATATCCGTGTTGACTGTGTGTCAATAGACCGCTCTCTTCGATGTAATGTTCGAACACAATATATGTTCCAAAATCCTGCTGCATATCGACGTTAATGATATAGTCTGTAATTTAATGGATTACTCCTACTACGTTTCCTGAATATTGGTGTGACCTGTTCAACTTTCCAGTCTTTGGGTACGCATCTTTCACCCAGCGAACCGCTGTATAAGATTGTTAAGTATGGAGCTACTGCATCAGCATACTCAGAAAAGAACCTATTTTTCGTACAAAAAACAAAAGTATTCACATACGGTATAGACCTCCATAGTGTCTCCTCTTGGGTTCTCTTTCGATTACTTCCATAGTACATCGTAGGGCACGGCAAACTAAACGTTACACGAATCTTCCCACGCCCGGGTTCCCGGGTTCGATTCCCGGCGGGGGCAGGGATTTTCTCTGCCTCGTGATGGCTGGGTGTTGTGTGATGTCCTTAGGTTAGTTAGGTTTAAGTAGTTCTAAGTTCTAGGGGACTGATGACCATAGATGTTAAGTCCCATAGTGCTCAGAGCCACGAATCTTCTACTGCAACACTGGAGGCCGACAATACCAGTACTTCCCCCGATGGTGCACTTTTGGTGTAGGCAGTCCGGCGCACTAGCTGCCAAATGATGCCTTCTGTATTTGGTACACATTTAGACTGCTTCTCTAGAACGCTTGAAACGGTTGCATGCCATGTGCCCGCAGCACGTGCAACAGCACTCGCACTGGTCAGAGATGCATTACAGGATCTGTTTATCACCCAGCGGGTGGCGACCCTTTCCATGCTCAATATGTCGTGCAGAATCTTGAAAACTGATGAATTACTGTTTCTCTCTTTTTCCACTTTCGCCTCGACTGTGACACGCCGCTCTCCGAGAACCGATTCTCGTTTCTTCCCAGAGACATGCTCTGTGAGCTCTTTCATTGTCACTCAGACTTGTCTGAACACACCAGAAGCGCCAATTGCACCTGGCCACTGTCTCACATGACGGTGCACCGCTGCTGTGTACTTTCAGCGCTGAACCACGGACTGCCGCTCCGTTGTTCAGCTTTCAATGCAGAAAGCGAATTACGTCGCGATGACCTACTTTAGCGCTGAAACCATTGGAGAGGGGGAGGAGGAGCAGAGGGTGGTTCAACGATAAGTGTAGATAGACATGCAGTCAACAAGAGAAAAGAGGCTAAAATGTTATGGCTGACAAACGAACAAGACGAAAGATTAAGATTGGGAGACGTGGAGGCAGTTAGAGGAGCAAGAAAAGTGCTCCGAACATAAAAGCGGGAGTATACAGGGTGAAGAAAAATTCGCACAGTCGGACTTCGCAGCGCGATTCCTTACATACTAGCATTACAAAAATGTCTGTCGCAAAATTTCGTCCTGCACGTATTTCGACTATTAAATGGATATTAAAAATTGGCATTCTGGTGACACTGTAATCACATGTACGTAACTACCTCTGCCAGTAGGCAATAGGAGTTCTGTGCAGTTGTTGCAGTGGAAAGCGTTTTGTGTTAGCATGCAAGAGGTGGAGGCTTCGATTGTGGGTTGAGGTTTATTTGATAAATGCGGTCTCCGTGGTACAATATCTGGCGTCTTATTCGTCATACAACGATTACGGTGGGTCTTCTGCAAAACATATGCAGTTACGTACTACGAATACAGAATTGGAAGTACAATCGTTTTCATTGATCGCCGGCCTTTGGTGGCCGAGCGGTTCTAGGCGCTTCAGTCCGGAAGCGGGCGACCGCTACGGTCGCAGGTTCGAATCCTGCCTCGGTCATGGATGTGTGTGATGTCCTTAGGTTAGTTAGGTTTAAGTAGTTCTAAGTTCTAGGGGACTGATCACCTCAGACGTTAAGTCCCATAGTGCTCAGAGCCATTTGAACCATTTTAGTACACGCAGTAGTGCAAAACAATTCGCGTCCACGATATGCAAAAAGCTTCTTTAAAATCTGACCAATGAAAATGATTGCACTTCTATTTCTGCGTTCATAGTGCGGAACTGTAGATGTTTTGTAGAAGAACCATTGTAATCGCTGCACTGCCATATGCTGACGGAGGTAGTTACCATACATGTGATTACAATGTTGTCACATTTGTGTTCCTTATCTATATAAACATTTGGGAGACAGTCTGAGCAGCCGTCTTCGGTTGTTTGCAGATGAAGCTGTCGTTTCTCGAATAATAAAGCCATCAGAAGATTAAACAAACAGCAAAACAATTTAGAAAAAATATCTGAATCGTGCGAAAAGTGGCAGTTAACCCTAAATAACGAAAAGTGTGAGGTCATTCACATGAGTGCTAAAAGGAACTCGTTAAACTTCGGTTACACGATAAATCAGTGTAATCTAAAAGCCGTAAATTCAACTAAATATCTAGGTATTACAATTACGAACAACTTAAATTGGAAAGAACACATAGAAAATGTTGTGAGGAAGGCTAACCAAAGGCTGCGTTTTATTGGCAGGACACTTAGAAAATGTAACAGACCTACTAAGGAGACAGCCTACACTACGATTGTCCGTCCTCTTTTAGAATACATCTGCGCGGTGTGGGATTCTTACCAGGTAGATCTAATAGAGTACATCGAAAAAGTTCAAAGAAAGGCAGCACGTTTTGTATTATAGCGAAATATGGGAGAGAGTGTCATAGATATGGTACAGGATTTGGGCTGGAAATCATTAAAAGAAAAGCGTTTTTCGTTGCGACGGAATCTTCTCACGAAATTCCAATCACCAACTTTCTCCTCCGAATGCGAAAATATTTTGTTGAGACCGACCAACATAGGGCGGAACGATCACGGCTATAAAATTAGGGAAATCAGAGCTCGTACGGAAAGATATAGGTGTTCATTCTTTCCGCGCGCTATACGAGATTGGAATAATAGAGAATTGTGAAGGTGGTTGGATGAAACCACTACCAGGCACTTAAATTTGCAGAGTATCCATGTAGATGTAGATGTAGATGTAGATGTAGACTGCCAATCGTTAACGTCTATTTATTGCCTGAAATATGCGCAGGACGAAATTTTGTGACAGACATTTTCGTATTGCCAGTATGTGAGGATTGGCGTTGCGAAGTACGAGAGCGGAAATTTTTCTTCATCCTGTAAAAACAGCAAGATAACATTGACAGGAAATGATCGAACATTAGACAATGGAAGAGACTTCTACGTAACAGTCAGGTACTTCAATAGAGGATTTAAGGCGAGGATTGACGTCATCAAAGGCCGAGAAGGACAGTTGATAGCAGATGAAACAAAAGCTATGGAGGAATGGAAAAAATATTTCGAAAGTCTCTTGGATATGGATGACACCAGCGACAGGGTTGCGACAACAACATCAGAAGAAGAAGAACTGCACAGAGAAGACAGAGTAACAATACCAACGACGGAGAATGAATTGTCTAGCATGGAAGACATACGAGAAATCATAAAAATACTGAAGAGAGGAAAGGTGCCAGGAATTGATGGCATTCCTGCAGAGATGCTGACAGAGAGAAGAGTTATCCCACAAGAGAGAGTATACCATCTAACCAATTTATTGTGGAGGAAAGAGGGATCCCAGCAAAATAGAAGCAGTCTATCATCTACCCAATACTAAAGAAAGGAGACCCAATGAAATGCAATGGCTAGAGAAGAATTACCTTACTAAACACAACTTATATGATCCTGAGCATGTTGTTCCTTATTCGGCTAACACCATACGTTGCGAAGGTTCTTGGATTCAACAAGAAGGGTTTAGAAAGGGAAGATCAACCGTAGACCAACTACATATAATAAAGTAAACGCTATCAAAGAGCTGGTAATTTCACAGATATGTTCACTGCCTTCCAAAAAGCGTATGATACTGTGAACAGGCAAGCAGTACGGCAAGAACGGGAAAAAGCGCAGGTTCCTTGAAAACTGATAAAAATAATACAAGCATGAATGCAAGACACAACATGCATGGTGAAAGTGAACGGAAAGACGTTGCTCTAGTTTTGGAAAGAGTACTGACAAAGGTAACAAGCCTGGAGACAGGAATACAGCTAAGTAGGAGAAACAACATTCTGGGCTTATGCGGATGATGTGGTTTTAATAGCACAGAATGAACAAGATGTGGTTCAGATGGCAAGAGTGTTAATGGAAGAAGCAATGCGAGCAGGTCTGAAGATGAGTATGGATAAGACCAAATACTTTGTTGTGTGCAGACAGTAGACAGACCTTTAGATATAGAGGACAGTCCCGGATCTACGATATTTCCGAGTCGGGGCGAAAACTTGATAGTGGCGCCCCCCTCCCCCTGAACGTTTGAGATAGGACGTCAAAAATTTTAAAAAATAGATTTTTCAAAAATATGTTCATTTTGTAGCACACATCTTTCGGAAGAGTTTGATATATAAAACATATATGTTCCAGGAAAAGTAAGACATGTTATTTGCTTTTAAGTGTACCAAAGTGCAGTGGCACCCCTCTTCACACAGCATTCTTCTATCGTGGGTATTCACTCCGTAGAATTCAAACGTGTATATTTGTAATGGAAGCCATCAAACCTATATTCAGGACAGAGGAAATTAAAATGTCCTTCGGTGCCCCTCCCACTTCCAGTCGGTCGCTTTGATATCCTACCCCTCTTACAAAAAACTTACAGTTAATAGTGGTGTTATTATTCTGACCGGGAGAATAAGAACTCTTCAGAAAATTTGCACCCTTTATTGCCCATTAGCTAATAAATTTCTCTTTTGTATCGCACAAAATTAAGTATAGGAAACGTAAAAGCAGTAACGACAAGTGACAAGCAAGACAGTACACATTTCAATCCTTAGGTCCCAGCACTTTTTCCTCTCTAATCTTGCCACAGCTTTACACGGCGTGCCTTCCTTTCTGCGAAAGAATGTTACCTCATCAAAGTTCGTCAAACGTTTTTCCTAAATGAAAAATTAAAATGTCGTTGTCTAATACTGAAAAATTTGTTAATACGAACAGTACACAAGACTGGTGTGGTTTCTCGATTTGACTCCGTCTATTTTGTTACTGCTAGATAAAACGAAATAAGTCTCTCTAATATTGCTGCAATCGTAGCACACGCAAAATAAGCGAGACTGTTTTGGCACAAGTGGTCATTCTTATCTACCTCATTTACATAAATAACACGACAGACTATAATTCACAAAGTACCAATATCAAATGCCTATTAGGCCTACTGCAGGCAAAATGTTTTATGCTAGGAAATAGTTTCACATTTCATTTGTATGCTCCAGTTTCTCAAGCATGAGATCGAAAAGTAGTAGCAGCACGAATTTTTTTTATACATTTCGAATCGTTATATTCTTCCATACAATTTGTGTGATCTCCCCATTTCCTCTCCTTCCTCGAACAAACAATCCTGTTACTAATTCTGAAACTATTCCTGCAATTGTCAAAACTTATTCTCCGGCTTAACTTCAGTAACCCTGTCAGAATCACCGGTTTAGTTATCCCGCGTCTATTCTCCTGTTAGGCCTTATTACATGTTCGTACGACGCGTTTTCCGCCCTGTTCCTAGAATAAAACTTAAGCGGCTGCTAACCGTGGACTGTACAACTGGGCCTTAGTAGTGTAGCGTTCTGGCAAAAATTTTCTGTCAAAATTTCATTTTCTTGGATACGCACAGAAGATAATACGTAATCTTACATGTTATTGCTGTTAGTCGTTTATTTTCACGCTGGTTGTCTGAATCTATGGATTTCGCTAGTAACAACGCTTATCATTCTAACACCCAATCAACCACATAAACAAAAAGCGATTGGCCTTCACCCGTTCGGATTTATTCGGCTCAGCTCGTATAGCCCAGTCCCCTTTTATCTGCGGGAAAGCTTTTTATTTCTAGATGCGACGGGGATTCTCCTGGCAGAGACATTATGCACACTACGCAAGCATTCAAAAATTAACTTATGATTCATTCAGATATCAACTTATAATGTGTTCATATACCAACATGGGTGTATTTCAAAGTCATATAAATAATCGGTAGACCAACGAGCGCTGGATGCTAGGCGCTTTGTGTAAAACAAGATTTTTTCTTCAAGAATAAGAATTTGGCTCCCTCTGGAATTGCCACCCGGGGCAGTTTCCCGGTTTTGCCACCCCCCCCCCCCCTCCTCCACCTAGATCCGAGCCTGGTAGATGGTAAGACCTTTGAAATGGTAGGAGAGTTCAAATGTCTTGGGGCAGTACTGAGTGAAGGGGAAGTACTCAGTGAAGGGAATGAGATAGACCAGGAAATAACGGCAACAATCCAGGTAGGTTCAAAAATGGTTCAAATGGCTCTGAGCACTATGGGACTTAACTGCTGAGGTCATAAGTCCCCTAGAACGTAGAACTACTTAAACCTAACTAACCTAAGGACATCACACACATCCATTCCCGAGGCAGGATTCGAACCTGCGACCGTAGCAGTCGCGCGGTTCCAGACTGTAGCGCCAAGAACCGCTCGGCCACTCCGGGCGACAATCCAGACAGGAAACAGGTAAAGGTTTGCCCTCGGAAAGCTGTTGAAGTCCAGGCTTCTGTCGAGATCCACAAAGATGAGGACCTGCTGGACAGAAATACGACAACTTCCATTATGGAGCAGAGACCTGGACTGTGACACAGAAGGTAGGAAAACTTCTGACGTTTGAGAAAGCTGTTCTAAGATATATTTTGGGCAATGAAGGATGGAAACGGCTGGAGAAAAAGGAAAAACCGCGAATTCCAGGAGTTGTACAAGTCAACTGGACATAATGTTTGTGATTAGCGAGAGGAGACTGAGGTGGTACGGGCACGTAATGCGGCGAGAAGGCCAGATCACCAGGCAGCTCGTGGAAGAAGACATCAGAGGCCACAGACCGGGGGAAAGACCACGGCCGGGTTGGACTGACGGAACTAGAGAGGATGTGTGTAAGATGGGACTACTTGGAGGAGACTACGAGGCTGATTAAGAAAGTAAGGTTACAAGAATTTTTAAAGTAAAAAATGAATTTATTTTAATGAAATATACATGCATCATAATATATATCTTGTATTATATTTTCACACAATCACCATTTACCTCTATACATTTTGTCATCCGTGGGACGAGCTATTTGATTCATGTGTCATAGACGTCTCCCGCCCCTTTTTCAGCCAGTTCTTCTCTTCGATTCTCACCTTGTCGTCGTTGGAAAAGTGTTTTCCACAAAGATGTTCCTTCAGTTTAGTGAACAGATGATAGTCACTAGGTGCGAGATCGGGTCTGTGAGAGGGGTGGCTTAAAACATCCCAACCAAATGAAGTCAACAACTCTTGTGTTGCATGAGCGATATGTGGACGCACGCGACATTCATTTTGCATGGCTGTACGAAGTTTCTTTATGATCTCACAATATCTTGCAGCATTTATTGGTTCATCTCTTTCCAAAGAATCGATGAGCAGAACAATTTTTCTTTCCCAAAACAATGAAATCATGATTTTCCTCGCTGTTTGCTGAGTTTTGAATTCTTTGGCTGAAGGAGAAAGAGTATGGCGCCACTGCATTGATTGTCGTTTGCTCTCTGGAGTATGGTGATAAGCCCAAGTTTCATCTCCTGTCACTATAGAGTTGAGAAAAGCCTCGCCTTCAGTCTCAAAACTGTCAAGAAATTCGCGAGCGGCACTGGCTGTGTTAATTTTGTGTTAAGCATCTTTGCCACCCATCGCGCGCAAAACTTGTGGTAATTTAGTTGACCAGTTAAGCTTTCATGAACAAACTGCATGTATGTCGTCAATTGTCGAACGGTGATCAGAGAGAAGATATTCTTCAATTTTCTGCACGACATCATCAGTCACAACAGACGGCCTTTCGCTTCGGTCTTTATCGTGAATTTCCGTCTTTTCAAAATTGAAATTCCGAATCCATTTCGTCACATGCTGCTTTGACATCACGTCCTCTCCATGAACTGAATCAATTTCGCGACGAATCGCTGCGGCGTTCAACCCTTAGGATTTAGATAGCGAATTTCAACGCACACTTCGTACTTGGCGGGAGCCGGAATGAGGAGCTCATTTGTAACAGTCACCAAAACACTAATCGACGAGCTACTGATTGTTGGGATACCCCACGAACATCCCATATTACAGCTACATTCCTTGCAACCTTAGTGTCTGGATAATCCTCGTACATGGACCGAGGAGAATGGAGGAGGCTGGTTGGTGAGCCCAGAAACCGACTATGGTTTGTGTGGCCAACCTAGTAGTAGTAGTAGTAGTAGTAGTAGTAGTAGTAGTGTTTTATGGATAGGCCGCACCATGCAGTTTTGGATCCTCTAGCGGCATTCTACGGTACAGTGCGCCGCGGGAATCTCATTGTGTACAAGCTCTGCACACACGCGCTTGTAAACAAAAAAAAAAAAAAAAAAAAAAAATTAACTTTCTACCTGTATTCTTTCGAAGCTATAATTAAAACTTCACGACTACTTACAGTGCGACCGCACATCTTGGCCGCTGTCGGACGGTGCCCCTACCAGTCTTTACGACTGCTCGGTGAGGGTCGTCAAAATTCTGACTGCAACAAAAGGAATCCGTGTCGACTGATCGGTATGCAAACCGCAGAACAGCGCCGCCCTGCTGTACACCGACTCTCACCACAGCAGGCGCCACCCACTGCCTGGAGGTGAGGACGGCTTCCAAACCTCGCCATCCTATACTCGTACACAGAGACGATCGCAATACCGGAGCGGGGAAATGGGGGAGAGGGCACTTCCTTCCTCTTGAAATCTGGGTACAGGCTTTAATTCAACACAAAATTCTCTGGAATCTCTAGCAATGATTGTCCCCGGCTCTACTAAACTGCAGATTCAACATTACGGGGTGCAGCGAAAGATACTGTGTTTTTAGCGATGAGTACCTATCTAGGGATTTTTTCTGATTTTCGCAAGCAATTTCGTCGCGATTCTGCAATTGAGGTGTATGCAAACTTTTACAGGACATATAGTGATACGAAATATTGTGTCGTATCATTGCTGCTCTTTTCAGCAATTTGTGAAGTCGAATACGTGTTTCAATGTAACTATGACTTAAAATTTTATGTGAATGTAATTTGTGCCAAGTCGTGGGCTGAAGAACGTGCCAAGAGGGTCATCTTCTTGCAATGCCTACGTTTCAGTAGAACGAAAAACCAAGTAGGGTTGCAAATTTTTACTTTTTAATCGTTCAATGATTAGTTCCGGACCGAGACCCAGTTATCTGTATGCACTGTAAATGCGCATTCCAAATTTTTGATAACTTCGGAAATGCCATTTTCGACTTCGTTATGATGATTTGGAAATGGGTAGGGTAGGGGTAGTGGTTACAAGAGAAAAGGGATTGGATTGTTTGAGGAAGAGACCAAACAGCGAGATCATCGGTCGCATCGGATTAGGGAGGACGGGTAAGGAAGTCGGCCGTGTCCTTTCAAACGAACCATCCCGGCATTTTCCTGGAGCGATTTAGGGGAATCATGGAAAACCTAAATCAGGATGGCCGGATGCGGGATTGAACCGTCGTTGGAAATGGGTCTGGGCCCGAAACTAGTCATCGAATGAATAAAAAGTAAAAATCTGCAACTTGGACTGGTTTTTCGTTCTACTGATTAACAGAAGCTGTTGACTCATGCTACTCCAGCATTATGGAAGTTCGAAAATGCCTGTTTTTGTTAAAAATGAAAAAATAAAAAAGTTATCATTTGTATTGTAATAAGGACTTTCAATAAGTAGGCCAACACTTTTTTTTCTCGGTCAGTTTCGGTTGAAAAACTGTGAAATTTGTTGTAGGACATGGTAGAATTTTCCCACATCAACCACTAACTATACTTTCATGAAGTTCAGATAGGTGATAGAGCTACACGTAGCCTTCAAAATGGCGTCTGTAACGGAGGTGAGTTCCAAGCAGAGATGTGTCTTTGAGTTTCTTTTGGCGGAAAACCAGAGCAGATATTCCTAGGCACTTGCGCAGTACCTACGGAGACCTGGCAGTGAATAAAACCACGCTGAGTCGTTGGTCGAGGCGTCTGTCATCGAAAAAAGGCCGCGCAATCCTGTCCGACACAGCGCGTGTCGGCTGGCCACACACAGCTGTCACTCCTGTAATGTGGAACGTGTGGAAACTCTCATTAGAGGCGATCGGCGGATCACAATCAAAGACGTCGCTGCACAATGGGACATAACTGTTGGCAGTATCACACACGTCCGCGCACCCTAGAGGAACTCCCGAAACTTCATTGGACTGTTCTTCCCCGTCCACCCTTGATTTCGCACCATCCGACTTCCATCTGCTTGGCCCAACGAAAGTTGCACTCTACGGGAAGCAGTACGTGGATCGTGGGGAGGCTATTGATGCAGCAAGACGTTGGCTCTGGCGTCGACCGGTGGAGTGGTACCATGCGGGCACACAGGCCCTCCCGTAAGGCGGCATAAGTCTGTCGCATTGAATGGAGATTATACTGAAAAATAGGGTTTCGTAACCAGTAGAGCACGGAATAATATGACGAATCGGAATCCTGAATAAAAGTAACCTGCTTTCAGCCAAAATGTGTCTCCTTACTTACTGAATACCCCCCCACAAAACTTTGAAATGTTAAGAGCTGCTATCTGAGCTTGTAATTGAAAGCTACTACGTGACACGACGCTGTACGCAAGTGTTCGGATAAAACATCGAAAATTAAAATAGAGGCATGCCGCATCGCGGAAATTAGTCCAAGCTATAAACTCTGTCTCAGAGCGATGAAATAAATCGACAAAATTTTGACCACTCTTCCCTCTTTTCTTACATTCCAGCTTTGCTGACGAAACATAATTATAATAATTACACTGCAAGCCATTAAGGCCAGGCTCTCATTCAAAATGGTCGAAAATTCTATTTTTAATAAGATTTTTTGAAAAGTGTAGGTGTCTAGAATGTTGAACGAAAAGGTTTTGTAACCCGTGCGTTACGAAAGTTTCTACAGCCCCTTGTTCAAAGCAGTGGGCCACTCTCAGCCGGAGGCGGCCGGTCCAGGTAGAAAACTTGTCGAGGCGTGACGAGACGTTCACAAAATGCTTTATATTGCAGCGCGCGTGCAAAAGTTTTAGCCGAAAAAGCTGGCGAACAACATGTGCAGGCTGCCGGACGCAGCAAATCCAGCTCAGCCAGACCGGCTTTTCTCGCCAAGAAGTACGAGGTAATAGCTCTACGGGAACAGTTCGAGTTGATACACGGTCCTGGAATTGCAGACTAAACGTAGGAAACGAAAACACTTTTTTTGATCAAATTATGGTCAAAATTGGTCCAAACATAGTTTTTCGTCCGCCATGATGGATTAGCCATTTTGAATTTTGAAAATCTAACTACACATGTGTGTTCAGCGACATCAAAAATATTCAATAACATGTAGTTTTTATGCAAGTTGAACTAATAATACACATAAAACTTTGCCTAAACTTTAAACCGATTGTTCTTGAGAAACGATTTTTCAAAACTGCGTGCAGCACAAATGAAAGCTGTTCAACCTCTTAATTTCTACCTTTGATCCCCGAAAAGTAAACACTTTTCTTGGGAGCTTATACGTATAGTATACGAAATTTCTTAATATTAACTGTTTTTTTTATAAAGCCATAAAGGGTGAAGAAAAACACAAATATCTACGTGCGAGTTGGCAGCATACCATTAAATTTATGGTGATCTCATTGCAATTAGGTATAAGCTCCCACAAATTTAATGTAGTATCGACTGATATTATCCATTTTTCATTTCAGATGATTTCTGAGGGGCTACACTGCACACATCTGCGTACTTCAAACTCGCAGGCCCCTAATCGAATCATCGTTATGGGCACCATTTTGTTTTTTTGTATTGAAAATCTAAACTTCAAAGTATGATCAATCATAATCCCCAAACAGATCCTTTATACACTCCTGGAAATTGAAATAAGAACACCGTGAATTCATTGTCCCAGTAAGGGGAAACTTTATTGACACATTCCTGGGGTCAGATACATCACATGATCACACTGACAGAACCACAGGCACATAGACACAGGCAACAGAGCATGCACAATGTCGGCACTAGTACAGTGTATATCCACCTTTCGCAGCAATGCAGGCTGCTATTCTCCCATGGAGACGATCGTAGAGATGCTGGATGTAGTCCTGTGGAACGGCTTGCCATGCCATTTCCACCTGGCGCCTCAGTTGGACCAGCGTTCGTGCTGGACGTGCAGATCGCGTGAGACGACGCTTCATCCAGTCCCAAACATGCTCAATGGGGGACAGATCCGGAGATCTTGCTGGCCAGGGTAGTTGACTTACACCTTCTAGAGCACGTTGGGTGGCACGGGATACATGCGGACGTGCATTGTCCTGTTGGAACAGCAAGTTCCCTTGCCGGTCTAGGAATGGTAGAACGATGGGTTCGATGACGGTTTGGATGTACCGTGCACTATTCAGTGTCCCCTCGACGATCACCAGTGGTGTACGGCCAGTGTAGGAGATCGCTCCCCACACCATGATGCCGGGTGTTGGCCCTGTGTGCCTCGGTCGTATGCAGTCCTGATTGTGGCGCTCACCTGCACGGCGCCAAACACGCATACGACCATCATTGGCACCAAGGCAGAAGTGACTCTCATCGCTGAAGACGACACGTCTCCATTCGTCCCTCCATTCACGCCTGTCGCGACACCACTGGAGGCGGGCTGCACGATGTTGGGGCGTGAGCGGAAGACGGCCTAACGGTGTGCGGGACCGTAGCCCAGCTTCATGGAGACGGTTGCGAATGGTCCTCGCCGATACCCCAGGAGCAACAGTGTCCCTAATTTGCTGGGAAGTGGCGGTGCGGTCCCCTACGGCACTGCGTAGGATCCTACGGTCTTGGCGTGCATCCGTGCGTCGCTGCGGTCCGGTCCCAGGTCGACGGGCACGTGCACCTTCCGCCGACCACTGGCGACAACATCGATGTACTGTGGAGACCTCACGCCCCACGTGTTGAGCAATTCGGCGGTACGTCCACCCGGCCTCCCGCATGCCCACTATACGCCCTCACTCAAAGTCCGTCAACTGCACATACGGTTCACGTCCACGCTGTCGCGGCATGCTACCAGTGTTAAAGACTGCGATGGAGCTCCGTATGCCTCGGCAAACTGGCTGACACTGACGGCGGCGGTGCACAAATGCTGCGCAGCTAGCGCCATTCGACGGCCAACACCGCGGTTCCTGGTGTGTCCGCTGTGCCGTGCGTGTGATCATTGCTTGTACAGCCCTCTCGCAGTGTCCGGAGCAAGTATGGTGGGTCTGACACACCGGTGTCAATGTGTTCTTTTTTCCATTTCCAGGAGTGTATGTCTTTTCATTGTCTAAAAAAAATTTGCAAACTTTTCCCATTTTTTGCTCTCTTGAATGGGAACCTGATCTTCTACATCTACATGGACACTCTGCAAATCACACTTAAGTGCAGCAAGAGAAGTATCCTCACGGACGCTGCGGTAAGAGATGGAGCAGAGTCCGCGCAGCATACTGTGGTCGATGCGCAGTGAATAATTTTCGTCCAAAGCGCTTGGCGAGCTTATTCGTTTGTTCAGACAGTGACACCGTCAATGTCTGCTACCTTTCGGCCTGTCCGCGATGACCGAATCGAGACGCAAGCCCTGTAATCTTTCATAAAGTATTTTGCAGAAACTATTCAGCAAAAAAAAAAAAAAAAAAAAAAAAAAAAAATCCGTTACTTATAGATTTATATGTCAGGTTCATGATGATGTGCCCATCATTTCGTTAATGGTTATAATTACTGGCATATTCAAAAAAGCTTGCAATGAAAAATAGGGGGCGTTACAATTTTGCGTATGGTGCATATTACATAATATGTTGCTACATATGAAATTTAACTTTATACTGAATTTTTCTTTAGACTTGGGTGGACGTCTCTATGTGTCACCAATCTCTGGAAAATTGATCTGATGTAGCACACTCATTTGCCATCACGCCACGCCAGCGATAAAGCCAGAGTGAGATTTTATCAAATGATAACATGCAAAGAGGAGACTATTTTGCCATATGATTATTATGTAAAACGTGATTACCTACCCTGTTACTCCACCAACTACTGACTTTTTCGATGAAAGAATGTAATTTTTAAGGCCCATTGATATCTGGTGAAATGAGAAATACTATTGGTTTTGGAACAACGTAATTAAGACTTTCATGTTGAATTTGTGCCGAGATTATATTTTTTCATAAGCTACTGACCTTACTTTCCCTCATTTCCTCACTTAATAAACTTAACGAACTGTCTGAGAATTCTCTTGCAATTTTGTCTGCACAACGTGTTACTGAGGTGACACTGTGTAAACTCAACTGTGATTTGGCGAAAGGAGCATATTTTAACATGGCAACAACAGTAATGTGCAGATTTTACCCAAAATTCGCCACATGGGATGCTTCCCTGACTGTTGCAGGCGGTTAACAAACCATGGGAAAATACATTTTTGGCGAACTTTTTTAAGATGCAAATGAAAGCAGAGGTGACAGAGCTTTTTGAATAGCCACCACGCAAGTGTGGACTTGAAGAGCTCCACTGGATATTTAGAAAAAATGTGAGTGCAGGTTTCAGTTTAAAATGCCACTTCCCCTTCATTTTTCGGCATTTCCCCTACAGCAGCTGCCTGTAACATCCACTGACAGTAAAATTTAAACTGGGTGTACCTAATGGAAATTTGGGAAAAGCAGTTGTCATCGAAGTTAATGTGTCGGTAAAGATGGAGGAAAGGGTTACATCTAAATGAAAGGAAAAATGCAAATGAAACTGGTGGAAATTAATTTTGAAAAGGGGTAGAGTTAATAAAGAAAGTAAATGTGCGGTCATTAGGTTAACAATTAACTGGCGTTAATTACATATTTGAGATTTGGGGAAAATTACGGTCGTCAGTCCTATGGACAACTACTATAATAACTGAAAAAGAAAGGTTATTGCACATATAATTAGCACTAAAAGCGTGGCAACTGAAGGTTGACACATGTAGTGTGAAAACTGAATGTTTGTCAAAGTAATAAATTTCGCTACACTCTGACTTAATTTAGCAAAAGAATTAATAAAACCGGAAAACTGAAAGATAATTTAGTGACTGAAATTAATAGTGAACTTTGTTTCTGAAACACTACGAAATTCAATAAAATAAGGTTAGTCTTGGGCTACCTCAACAATCAGTTTAAACGCTACTTGAATTTACGCAATTTAGAAATAAGAGATTTAACTTTGAACTTGAATTAAATGATTCTGAACAATTAACAATAGTAAAATTTAGTACGTACCAAGATGAGCTGCAGTCACAGGTAAGTTAAAATATGGTAACAAAACTCGCACTCTTAATTTGTGCTTGTGTAATCTAAATATTGTAGCCAGCTATGAATACTTTAACTTAACTTTGAAATTAAAGCAGTGAAATGGAGTGATATTACTTTAACGCTGACGTTTGAATTTCAATGACACTGGAGTTTATTTCGGAAAAGGAAGGGACCTTGCTTGGTAATGCAATTGGGACAATGAGCAACAAAGGTTCATGCTAAGTTGCTGTATTTTAGTGATGCTAATGGAATAGTTTGAAAAGCTGAGGTGTGACATACAGTTCTAAAACTTTACGTGCTTTCATTCTTCCTTGTTGGTTGATTGAATGTTTGAAGTCGTCGATCGAGGAGGTGGCGACAATCACTCATTGTCGGCTGTAGCTGTTGCAGAAGCTGGCACGGTCACCAGGCAAAACGGGCTCTTGATGTGTGCCAGCTAATGTTTCCCGTCCGCGACATCGTGCCAGAAACTATCATAGCAAGTCAAGAGCAATTACATGCTGCCAAACCCCGGAAGCGCCGCAACTCGCGGGAGCGTCACACAACACACCTGCTCCACTGCCCTACTCCAGCCAGACTACCCGCTCTGCCCGCACTCCACGCGGCAGAGTTAACTCTACCAAAGATCCTTTACACTTTGTTTCTCTACACGACCAATCGATGTAATTGTTCGATAGCATAGTTTTCCCTAGGCAAGACCCAGCGTAAAAATTCAAATAATATTTACGAAACAAACCAATTATACAGCGACATAAATGCATAAATATATATAAACAAATAGTAAAACAATTACAATATATAAAGACACAGAAATGTCATATCTTTAGGAAACAAAATAAGGAAAAAAATTATAGTACAATTGATGGAAATAGGAGGATATGCATTTCCGGCGTTATACCACCACTACCGCTCTCCCCACATATCCCCTGCCAGCCGCACATCTGCTGGCCACGGTATTCTGGGTGGACTGTATCGTGGACCTTCTTCATGGCGACCACTCGTGTGGCTTCCCCTGACACGGCGGCAGGGAGAGTGGCGCCGACAGCGTTGCGCCCAGCGGCGATTCCGGACGCGGGAGCGCCGCTGAAAACATGTAGTCGTGGGCTACAATGCGGCTGCTACGCCACCAACCACCATTCACTACGACTGACGAGGTCTCGTTGAGGCAGCCTGAGATACGAACGTATATCTGTCATCCAGTCTCAGTTCGATTTGTTGCCTAGAAATGTTAGAGCCATTGTAGCTGCCAGAGGTGGCAGCACTGTGTGCTAAACTTTGTACCCCGTGTGCATCAAATCTCCTACAAACGTGATCATGTATTCCTCCTACCGTACTGTATATCCACAATAAACAAAGTTTCGCTGCTTGCTGCCATTTCTGGTTCTGCAAATTTAAGGCATGTTAGTTTCTTTCCGCACTGTTTGAGATTGGAATAATGGAGAATTATTGTGAAGGTGGTTTGATGGACCCTGTGCCAGGTACTTATGTGTGATTTGTAGAGTGTCCATATACATGTAGGAGGTCAAGTTCCCATTCTAGTGAGCAAAAAATGGGCAAACTTTGTAAATTTTTTTGAGACAATGAAAAGACATATACAGGACCTGTTTGGGGATTATGATTATCATACTTTGAAGTTTAGTTTAGATTTTCAATACAAACAAACAAAATAGCGCCCATAACGATGGTTCGATCAAGGGCCTGCGAGTTTGAAGTACGCCGATGCGTGCAGTGTAGACCCTCAGGAGTTATCTGAAATAAAAAATGGATAACATTAAATTTTTGGGAGTTTATACCTAACAGCAAAGAGAGCACCTTAAATTTAACGGTATGCTGCCAACTCGTACTTTGAGATAGATTTTTGGGGTTTTCTTAACTCTCTATGGATTTACAAGAAAATAGTTAATATTAAGAAATTTCATACACTGTACTATACGTATAAGCTCCCAAGAAAAGTGTTTACTTTTCGGGGATCAAAGGTAGAAATTAAGAGGTTGAACCGCTTTCATTTTTGCTGCACGCAGTTTTGAAAAATCGTTTCTCAAGAACAATCGGTTTAAAGTTTAGGCAAAGTTTTATGTGTATTATTAGTTTAACTTGCATAAAAACTACATTTTTGACCGATTTTGACCAGAATTTGACCAAAAAAGTGTTTCGTTACTTACGTTTAGTCTGTAATTCCAGGACTGTATATAAACTCGAACTGTTCCCGGAGAGCAATTCCCTCGTTCTTTCTGACGAGAAAAGCCGATCTGGCTGAGCTGGATTTCCTGCGTCCGGCAGCCTGCACAGCGTTTTCGGCATATATGTTTGGATGCATATTGCAATATATATCATTTTGTGAACGTGCGCTTTCCACATGGGACGGACGTCTTCTGTTGAGAGCGCCCCACGGCGGCCGCGACACTGCTTCGACTGATGGTCTGTAGAAACGTTTGTAACGCACAGATTAAAAGATTTGTGTCGTCCCAACATTCTAGACACATACATCTTTCAAAAAATCCGATTTAAGAAATCGAATTTTCGACCATTTTGAATGAGAATCTGGCCTTATTTGGGCTGCAGTGTAATTATTCTGATTACGTTTCGTCAGCAAACTTGGAATTGAAAAGGAACTAAAAAATGTTGTAATTTGATCTAAAAGATACAAGAAGAAAATTTGTTCGACTGTCATACCAGAGGAGTACTCTAAAAACTTTTTTATCATTGAGAGACAAAGGACTAATTTCGAGATTCTTTTATTACTTCTAGTATTAACTACCTTTTTGTTCTCATGTGCTGGGGTAAAGACGCACTGTATAGTTTCATGTCTATGCGTGTGTTAAATGAATGTGTTAAATAATGAAAAATGTGTTTTATAATTTCTGGCAAGATCAAGCCTAAATCCCATACCAATGGAGTACAAATTATTCTGTTAATTCGAGAAGGAGAATTTTAGATGGAGGCGACGATCTTGACGACGGCGCTGCTCAACAATAGAGGTACGTGATTGTGCTCACTACTTTCCTTTGGTGGCCGCTAAGATTAATTCCGATGTGTTTTTGCCGAGACATTCAGAACCTGCAATCTTCCTTTTCGTATAAAAATAGGAGTCCGATTGAAAAAGAAATATTCTTAAATTAATTGCACTTCTTTTACCCAGGCCACGGGGAATGACAGAAAGTACGTGCCTCTACCCTGATTGTACGTTCGCAATCTCCGAGTGTGTTACGACGTAATTATTTTACACAAAAAATTTAAGATAGATCTTTCTCATCAGATCGCATCTACTCGTACGCGAATGTACGTACCCTCTGAATGTGTCTAGTCAGTCGTGCGCATTGATCTAAAGCTTTTCTGTTAATATTCTGTGGACTGCATCTCCGCAATTAATTTTTGTTTATGCCGCTAATCGCACTTCACGCGAAGTATTTATTACGCAAGTTTCAGGCTCCATTTAATGTCAAAAAAATTCCGAAGTACGGCTGACTAAGCAAACCGCTACAATAATTTCATATCTCTACAACTACAATAACAAAAGAGAATGTAAGAAAAGAGCTATAATAGCACAGCGAGGGTCCCATAAGCCGAGTATAGATGGAGTGCGTCACGCACCGCAGGAAATCCGCTGTCCTCTCCCTTTCGGTAGACTGACGCCAGGCTTAAGAAACGCCTGCGTGTTTCGCGGCCGGCTGCGAGCCACAATAGCCGCCACAATTCATGCTCCTGGTTTGTACCTCAACGCAGTAGATGCGAAAAGCCAGTGGCGGTAGGGAAATTAACACTGTGGCCTCATAGTTCCTCTGCATCACGGTAGATGAGTGGATACCAACCTGGGGTAATTACCTTCTGAGGGATAAAATGAAATTTTGTGAGGATTAAAAACTAATCGGTTCGATTCTGTTTGAGTCAGGGAAACAAATTATTTTCAAAAAATCATAACTATAACTACGTTTTTGTAAGACTCTAATATTGATTATACAGGGTGTTACAAAAAGGTACTGCCAACTTTCAGGAAACATTCCTCACACACAAATAAAGAAAAGATGTTATGTGGACATGTGTCCGGAAACGCTTAATTTCCATGTTAGAGCTCATTTTAGTTTCGTCAGTATGTACTGTACTTCCTCGATTCACCGCCAGTTGGCCCAATTGAAGGAAGGTAATGTTGACTTCGGTGCTTGTGTTGGTTGACATGCGACTCATTGCTCTACAGTACGTAGCATCAACAGAACGTGGTTTTGCAGTCAGTGCAATGTTTACAAATGCGGAGTTGGCAGATGCCCATTTGATGTATGGATTAGCAAGGGGCAATAGCCGTGGCGCGGTACTTTTGTATCGAGACAGATTTCCAGAACGAAGGTTTCCCGACAGGAAGACGTTCGAAGCAATTGATCGGCGTCTTAGGGAGCACGGAACATTCCAGCCTATGACTCGCGACTGGGAAAGACCTAGAACGACGAGGACACCTGTAATGGACGAGGCAATTCTTCATGCAGTTGACGATAACCCTAATGTCAGCGTCAGAGAAGTTGCTGCTGTACAAGGTAACGTTGACCACGTCACTGTATGGAGAGTGCTACGGGAGAACCAGTTGTTTCCGTACCATGTACAGCGTCTGCAGGCACTATCAGCAGCTGATTGGCCTCCACGGGTACATTTCTGCGATTGGTTCATCCGACAATGTGTCAATCGTCATTTCAGTGCAAATGTTCTCTTTACGGATGAGGCTTCATTCCAATGTGATCAAATTGTAAATTTTCACAATCAACATGTGGGGGCTGACGAGAATCCGTACGCAATTGTGCAATCACGTCATCAACACAGATTTTCTGTGAACGTTTGGGCAGGCATTGTTGGTGATATCTTGATTGGGTCCCATGTTCTTCCACCTACGCTCAATGGAGCACATTATCATGATTTCATACGGGATACTCTACCTGTGCTGCTAGAACATGTGCCTTTACAAGTACGACACAACATGTGGTTCATGCACATTGGAGCTCCTGCACATTTCAGTCGAAGTGTTCGTACGCTTCTCAACACAGATTCGGTGACCGATGGATTGGTAGAGGTGGACCAATTCCATGGCCTCCACGCTCTCCTGACCTCAACCCTCTTGACTTTCATTTACGCAACCCCGGTGCCAAATGTAGAGACTCTTCGTGCTCGTATTGTGGACGGCTGTGATACAATACGCCATTCTCCAGGGCTGCATCAGCGCATCAGGGATTCCATGCGACGGAGGGTGGATGCATGTATCCTCGCTAACGGAGGACGTTTTGAACATTTCCTGTAACAAAGTGTTTGAAGTCACGCTGGTACGTTCTGTTGCTGTGTGTTTCAATTCGATGATTAATGTGATTTGAAGAGAAGTAATAAAATGAGCTCTAACATGGAAAGTAAGCGTTCCCGGACACATGTCCACATAACATATTTTCTTTCTTTGTGTGTGAGGAATGTTTCCTGAAAGTTTGGCCGTACCTTTTTGTAACACCCTGTATACATTACCACTAATTTCTTTTTCTCTATTACTAGTCGGCCGCTGTGGCCGAGCGGTTGTAGGTGCTTCAGTCTGGAGCCGCGCTGCTGCTTCGGTCGCAGGTTCGAATCTTGCCTCTGGCATGGAGGTGTGTGATGTCCTTAGGTCAGGTAGGTTTAAGTAGTTGTAAGTCTACAGGACTGATGACCGCAGACATTAAGTTCCATAGTGCTTAGAGCCATTTGAACCATTTTTCTCTAACATTAATACGGTGGAAGTTACAGGTTCCTCGCATACTGCATTCATTACACACATATATTGTGCTCTGTCCCATACATTGCTGATCATAAAAGTGAAACATATACGTAACAAATGCTAAATATCTCAAGAAAATGTCGTCTCCAAATTGTAGATAGTGCCTGCACTTGTACAGAAACTACTTCATTACCCGCTTCGAAACAGATAAATGAATTACGAGGGCAGTTCAATAAGTAATGCAACACTTTTTTTTTCTCTGCCAATTTTGGTTGAAAAAACCGGAAATTTCTTGTGGAATATTTTCAAACATTCCCGCTTCGTCTCGTATAGTTTCATTGACTTCCGACAGGTGGCAGCGCTGTACGGAGCTGTTAAAATGGCGTCTGTAACGGATGTGCGTTGCAAACAACGGGCAGTGATCGAGTTTCTTTTGGCGGAAAACCAGGGCATCTCAGATATTCATAGGCGCTTGCAGAATGTCTACGGTGATCTGGCAGTGGACAAAAGCACGGTGAGTCGTTGGGAAAAGCGTGTGTCATCATCGCCGCAAGGTCAAGCAAGACTGTCTGATCTCCCGCGTGCGGGCCGGCCGTGCACAGCTGTGACTCCTGCAATGGCGGAGCGTGCGAACACACTCGTTCGAGATGATCGACGGATCACCATCAAACAACTCAGTGCTCAACTTGACATCTCTGTTGGTAGTGTTGTCACAATTGTTCACCAGTTGGGATATTCAAAGGTTTGTTCCCGCTGGGTCCCTCGTTGTCTAACCGAACACCATAAAGAGCAAAGGAGAACCATCTGTGCATAATTGCTTGCTCGTCATGTGGCTGAGAGTGACAATTTCTTGTCAAAGATTGTTACAGGGGATGAAACATGGGTTCATCACTTCGAACCTGAAACAAAACGGCAATCAATGGAGTGGCGCCATACCCTCAGCCAGTAAAGTCATGGTTACAGTCTTCTGGGACGCTGAAGGGGTTATTCTGTTCGATGTCCTTCCCCATAGTCAAACGATCAACTCTGAAGTGTATTGTGCTACTCTTCAGAAATAGAGGAAACGACTTCAGCGTGTTCGTAGGCACAAAAATCTGAACGAACTTCTCCTTCTTCATGACAACGCAAGACCTCACACAAGTCTTCGCACCCGAGAGGAGCTCACAAAACTTCAGTGGACTGTTCTTCCTCATGCACCCTACAGCCCCGATCTCGCACCGTCGGATTTTCATATGTTTGGCCCAATGAAGGACGCAATCCGTGGGAGGCACTACGCGGATAATGAAGAAGTTATTGATGCAGTACGACGTTGGCTCCGACATCGACCAGTGGAATGGTACCGTGCAGGCATACAGGCCCTCACTTCAAGGTGGCGTAAGGCCGTAGCATTGAATGGAGATTACGTTGAAAAACAGTGTTGTGTAGCTAAAAGATTGGGGAATAACCTGGTGTATTTCAATGCTGAATAAAACAACCCCTGTTTCAGAAAAAAAATGTGTTGCATTACTTATTGAACTGCCCTCGTAAATATTAGAATGACACAGCAATAACTACACTGAATACCGAAAGAAATGGTACGCCTGCCTAATGTCGTGAGGGCCCCCGCAAGCGGTAGTGCCGCAACACGACGTGGCATGGTCTCGAATAATGTCTGAAGTATGAAGATGATACTCAAACTCAACAGGAACTCGCGGAACACTAGGAGTTATAGATGCCTCGGGACACAATGGGTCCATAAATACGTGTGATGGACTGCAGAGAGGACTTAAAAATTGTCCAGGTGCGAGTGGGACATGGCATACGGAAGATTTCGTACGAACTTCATTATGTACATAGACAGTTCACCCATTCTGAGAAACGAGGATTTCGACAATTATTGTCTGTTATCGACATTGATACTGGTCAGATATCGGTCCAGGGATTCCAAGGCTTCCGGGAATATATTAATTTTATATAAAATTAGTGAAAAAACAGTGTAGATGGAGATGGTTATAGTATTTAAAATGGTGATTTCGGCGTAATCTTAGGCCATCTTCAGAATAGCACAATCAGCTGAAGCTGACAGTGTCCAGAACAATCAGTAGACCTGAGTCGTTGAAACTGCAGTCTCAGCGACTGAGGTCTACTGATTGTTCTGGACACTATCAGCTTCAGGTGATTGTGCTATTCTGAAGATGGCCTAAGACTACGTCGAAATCAGCCATTTTAAATAAAATAACCATCGCTATCTAGACTGTTTTTTCACTAATTTTATGTAGCTTACAAGTGCGCTGTTCCCCAAAAATGTTATCAAAAATATTAAATTCAACTTCTAAGTCGGGTAACAAATGACAAAAAAATTTTTTTTGTGTCATATAATTACAGATTCACGACGTTCGGATTTTTTCCATTGGTTGTAGCGTGAAACGTTGCTTCTTTGAAAATTTCATGATTCCAGAGCAACGGGAAGTAACTTGTATGTTTGGATGAGTGAGTTTGCGAATATCAAAATATGTAACCGCGTTTTTTCACTGCGTTGACTTAGAAGCTTCACTTTTTTGTATCAGCAAGAGGCCATAGAAATTAATATCTGTCATAAATTTCAACTCGATACATCTACCAGTTCCTGAGAAATAAAAGTGTTCTAAACAGTCGGACAGAGAGAGAAAGAGAAAGAGAGAGAGAGAGAGAGAGAGAGAGAGAGAGAGAGAGGAACAAGGAACAACAAAGTGATCCTGTAAGGGTTCCGTTTCTACGGAACCCTAAAAAGGAATGTCAGACAGGCAAAGAGGGATGTTACTGCTACTGGGAGGTGAATAGTTTGTTACGTGAGAGGATATCACGTTCTCCCCATCACTTAGAGTAAGAGCAGTTGCTGACAGGTTTCTTAATGGAAGAAGTCTCGCTTACCTTAAATTACGATTATGACCACATTTAGATTAGGTGAAAGCTATCTTTCTGCACACATTGTGGAGGGCCGTAACCGAGAAATGACAGCCTTGTTGCCTTGCATATCATCGTTGAATCAGAGAGTTACAAATAGAGCGTTTTCTCCGTAATTGTTGTTCGTCTGTGAAAGTGTAAAGGTGAGAGGACTGTCTTCCTTAAGCGCACTTCCCTTCCTCGGTCTGCCTGCTGGCTTGACACTGCGACAGTTGGAAGATTACGTGACGAGGTCACTAAGCATCTGACTGTACACGTGGCAGGCTCTTCCGCGTAAGTCAATAACGGTGAGTTGTACAGTCGCTTCCAACTAGCTCTGCAGGCAAAATCTCAGAAACGTCTTAGAGAAAACGCTTGTGCTTTACGCCTTAACGACAAAGATACGCAGTATTTTTCCAGTTCAAAATGTCGTTTCAAAGAAAAAAATTGTTTGTTTCGATATGATGTGGTTGGTATGGTCTGAAAAATTTTATTGTTTGTCTGTAACATTATTAGTGGCTTTCAGTGTTAATTTTATGCCTCTGTGACGTCCACAGTCTTTCATAGTGTTGCATCTGTTCCCTGTTGTTCTGTTTGTTTTTCGTCTAAGGAAGAAATACGCGGAAGATTATTTTACTCAACGGGTGGACCTTCAGTGTCCAGAAAACGGTACTAATTATTCATGGATTCGAATAGAAATAACAGTATTGTTATATATTGACTCGTTACTGGCAATTTTACCTCCTGAGATCCATTAGCCTCTCCTGCTGTATCTCATTTCTCCCTTAAGTGTTCAAAAACATATTGTAAACTGTTCTTAATTGCTAAGCGTGTTTATTGGAAATGTTTGTTGGCAGTTCCTTTTCGCAAAAGAAGTTATTCATGCTAGATCTGGAGAAAGGATGTGACAGTTTGTAGAATATAAATGACTATAGATGCAGCAAAACACTTTGCAGGACGGAAATGAAATGAGCAGCAACAAATGATCATATTTATAAAGTAAATGGAAAACTGGTTAAATAAATTTCTTGCTCGTAGGTAGCTAATCTCTCAGAGGAATCAAAATGAATGATGGAATATGATCAAATAGCATACGGCAGCAGCTAAACATTCGAAAAATTGTAAAAAAAGATCGTAGAAGCTAATAGTGGAACAATATATGTAGGATGTCCAACAAAATGCATGGTGACTATAAAAAAGTCCCATTTATAAACTTTAATATTATCAGTTGTAAGCGTTGTACAATGTTGGTTCGAGGTCACAGTTAAAGAGTAACTCAACAGTTTAAGATAAATGCTTACGCGAGTACTGCTTTGTTGTTTTCCCACTTTCAGCGAAACATACGCAACATGGCGACCTCTGAACGTAAAGTGTTTTGCAGTTTGCTAAGAATGAATCTGTAATTTCAGTTCAGTCGCCATAGAGGACAATGAGAAAGGTTTTAAGAAAACATTTACACTTCTGTCCATACCGGCTACAGTTGATACATGCTTTAAAGCCAGATGACTATGGTGTACGTTATAACATTGCCAGTGAGGTGTTGCAGCGGGAAGACGACTTTCTTGATCGTGTGTTGTTCAGTGATGAGGCACCTTTTCATCTAAGTGGAAAGGTCATGACCAATAACCCATAACGTTCGTATCTGGGGGTCAGAACATCCTATGAAGCTGTACAGTATCAAAGAGATTTCCCAAATTTAAACGTTTTTGCTCTGTATCCATACTTCAAGAGGACGGACAACCTTTGTTTTCGCAGAAGTTTCCGTAACACGGGTAGCTTATCTGAAAACGTGGCAAGAATGACACTTTCCCCGGTTAGAAGGTGAGCCGGAAAACTTTATTTGGCAACAAAATGGAGCCCCTCCGCACTGGCATGTCTTTGTACCAGAGTGGTCGAACGTCGAAATCTCTGACCGTTGGATTGGTTGTAATGGTCAGTAAGACAGAACTTTTTTCTGCTTGACTCCACGTTCACCTGAGTTCACGCCACGGGATTTTTTTCCTTTGGGGCTTTATAAAGGATCGTGTCTACATTCCGCCACTACCTAATGAATTACCACAGTTCAGACACAGAACTGAAGAGGCTATTGCTTTCAACACTCTGGACTTAACCGAAGTGTCTGAAGAACTGGATTCTTTGTTGGATGTATGCCCTATAACTAAAGGTGCAAATTTTGCACATTTGTAAGGAAAGCTAGGTTAGTTTACTTTCAGCTTACTGTAAACAGTCTCAATTATACTATTATAATAGACCATTGAAAATTAGGTATTCTTTTATGGACGCCCTGTATGATTTGAGAAATCTTGGCAGACGAAGCAGAAGACGGGGCAACATATACAGACATGAAGACAAGAAGGATTACAAGGTTCACTGTCAAGCAATAAGAAGAATGAGTCTGTAACAATATTTTCAAATGACATTCCAGATGTGCGAACAAAAATAATGTGTGCCGTGCAAGACGCATGGCGTATATTATCTTCGGCATCCAAACTTATATGTGTATTAAAACTAAGTGAAAGTGTATAATGTGATGTGTATGACACCTAAGTGTAAAACAATGTTCTAGATGCTCGGTACGCGTCAAGATGACAGAAGGCTATGTTGTAGCTGTGAAGCAACCACTCGCCATCGCAAGAGTCAGCGATGGTGCAATAGCGCTACGAAGTAGCCGGCCGCCGCTCGAGTTTACCGAAGGCCGCTGCCGGTAATGCTATCTGTGGCGTTGGGTGTTTCTTCGTTTTTAATGGTTCCCACACGATTTGCATGAGAATGATAGATAGTTCACGTATAGGCCTCAGGCAGTCCAGATGTATTTCTTAATCCATCTACATACCGTCATTGCGCAATTTGGATCGTCACAAGGCGTTCAAGTTTAGCTAGGCTGGGGTATGGTTGAAGTAATTGTCAGGCGTAACCAGGTTGCCTGTCTAGAAGGCTTACGAGTGCTGTAAGTCAGATGTTTGACAAGACACTATCGTGAATCATCGTAGCTGCGTAAACTGGCTTCTCCTCTCCCCCTACCTTGGAATGTTTTGGTTCTTATGAGTTGTCATAGTGACAGTTTAGCCATTGAGTTGGCGTAAAACTGCCAGGGGTGATCTGTTCCTAGAGTTTTAGTACTGTGGGCGATTATAGTGAATTGTGATAAATTTGGGCTTTGTTGGAAGGCACAGCTGGAGTGAAATGTTGATGCGATAACAATAATTGAATTTTGTGAGGATATCGGAGGTATACAAATTTTTGGTCCGCTACGTATTGTTAGTGGCTTACAACTCGCCCAATGGTGATTGGGTTGTTTGCTGGTCTGTCAGTAGTGAATTAGATTGTTTGAAGCGCATCGAGCAAAGTTTTGGTGGAATTTTGGGCCCTACTATATACGGCGGACATCATTTGGCTCGTTAGTTTGAAATGGCCCACAGATGGTTAAATAGATCGTATCTGTAGCCGATGTTTAGAGCGCAACGTAGTAAAGTGGAACCGTTAACGAACCGCACGTAATTAAACTGAGACTTTCAGAGTGAAAAGTGACGAGTGGCTTATTTCCAAACAGGGAACGGTAACGGGTGACGTCACGCCACCCCCTGAAGAGGCAGAGCTTTGCTGTGACCGTTGATTGTCAGGGTCAAAGAGGCGGTGGTATTTACGATTTTTATTTTATTTTTGTTGATTGTATTATTACCTATGTTTGGGGTGCTAATTTGTTGCTGGAACACGACCAGTTACGTCGAGAAATTGTACTGAAATACATTAAAAGATTCAAATATGTTGATACTACGTGACTGAAATATAAAAGAGAGATTTCGTTCTGAATTATAGTTATTGTAGGTACATGAGGTAGCTCCGAATTCTGTATCACAGATTTGCAATTAATGTGCTAGGTTGAAATAGAAAGTCAGATATAGAGTTAGTATTCGTAAGATTTACGTAATTCAGGTATAGTAACCAGAATCAGCAACTAAATTTGCTAGAAGGTAAAGGTTCGTATAAAGAATACAGTAATCTGCAAGTGCTGAAACAAGCCAGCTTAGCTATTGCTCATTGGTTGTAATTTCGGATTTTAATGAAACTAAATACGCAATTGGGAATCTGTTTGATATTTTCGGCTAGTTAACGAAAAGATAGAGGAAAAGGTAACAGAAAGTAAAAAAAAAAAAGGCTGCTATTTTGTGAGTTTCTTTTGAGCAAATAACAGTTCGTAATGAAGTTTAGTGGTAATTACACATTATCGTTGACATTCAAAGATTGTGTTATCTTTGCTATACATTACGAACAGTTGGCAAGGTATTATTTTGAGCAAATAACAGTTCGTAATGAAGTTTAGTGGTAATTACACATTATCGTTGACATTCAAAGATTGTGTTATCTTTGCTATACATTACGAACAGTTGGCAAGGTATCTAAAGTTCTGATTACAACGTAGTGTTTAAACGGAAAGGAATTAGAAAGCAAAAGATATTCATATATTTCTGTTACGTTTAACTACTTCTCAGAAAATAAAGAAAGGCCGGCCGAAGTGGCCGTGCGGTTAAAGGCGCCGCAGGCTGGAACCGCAAGACCGCTACGGTCGCAGGTTCGAATCCTGCCTCGGGCATGGATGTTTGTGATGTCCTTAGGTTAGTTAGGTTTAACTAGTTCTAAGTTCTAGGGGACTAATGACCTCAGTAGTTGAGTCCCATAGTCCTCAGAGCCATTTTGAAAATAAAGAAAGAGAGATTTACTGATAATTAATAACTGTCGCTATGCTTAATTACATACGAGTAATATCTCTGTAGCAGCATTGAAAGATATTGCTATTTGATGCCAGCAGATTTAACGGATTGAACAAATGGTAGCGACTTATTACGACATATCAGAAGAATTCTTAAAGAAATCGTTTTAAAGTTATTGTCACCTAAGCTAATGCCCGGATAAGATTATTACGAGATAATCAGAATTTTTAGAGACTCGTATTCATTGTGAGTAGGATTTGTATGTCAGATGAGATTCCAATATGCGCCTTTAATCTGTAATATGTGTCGCTGAGTGATGTAAGGAAGTGCAAAATGGCTAAGCAGGGATGGCTAGAGGACAAATGTAAGGATGTAGAGGCTTATCTCACTAGGGGTAAGATAGATACTGCCTACAGGAAAATTAAAGAGACCTTTGGAGAGAAGAGAACCACTTGTATGAGTATCAAGAGCCCAGATGGCAACCCAGTTCTAAGCAAAGAAGGGAAGGCAGAAAGGTGGAAGGAGTATATAGAGAGTTTATACAAGGGCGATGTACTTGAGGACAATATTATGGAAATGGAAGAGGATGTAGATGAAGAAGAAATGGGAGATAAGATACTGCGTGAAGAGTTTGACAGAGCACTGAAAGACCTGAGTCGAAACAATGCCCCGGGAGTAGACAACATTCCATTAGAACTACTGATGGCCTTGGGAGAGCCAGTCATGACAAAACTCTACCATCTGGTGAGCAAGATGTATGAGACAGGCGAAATACCCTCAGACTTCAAGAAGAATATAATAATTCCAATCCCAAAGAAAACAGGTGTTGACAGATGTGAAAATTACCGAACTATCAGTTTAATAAGTCACAGCTGCAAAATACTAACGCGAATTCTTTACAGACGAATGGAAAAACTGGCAGAAGCGGACCTCGGGGAAGATCAGTTTGGATTCCGTAGAAATGTTGGAACACGTGAGGCAATACTAACCTTACGACTTATCTTAGAAGAAAGATTAAGAAAAGGCAAACCTACGTTTCTAGCATTTGTAGACTTAGAGAAAGCTTTTGACAACCTTAACTGTAATACTCTCTTTCAAATTCTGAAGGTGGCAGGGGTAAAATACAGGGAGCGAAAGGCTATTTACAATTTGTGCAGAAACCAGATGGCAGTTATAAGAGTCGAGGGGCCTGAAAGGGAAGCAGTGGTTGGGAAAGGAGTGAGACAGGGTTGTAGCCTCTCCCCGATGTTGTTCAATCTGTATATTGAGCAAGCAGTAAAGGAAACAAAAGAAAAATTCGGAGTAGGTATTAAAATTCATGGAGAAGAAGTACAAACTTTGAGGTTCGCCGATGACATTGTAATTCTGTCAGAGACAGCAAAGGACTTGGAAGAGCAGTTGAACGGAATGGACAGAGTCTTGAAAGGAGGATATAAGATGAACATCAACAAAAGCAAAACGAGGATAATGGAATGTAGTCAAATTAAATCGGGTGATGCTGAGGGGATTAGATTAGGAAATGAGACACTTAAAGTAGTAAAGGAGTTTTGCTATTTAGGGAGTAAAATAACTGATGATGGTCGAAGTAGAGAGGATATAATACACTCCTGGAAATTGAAATAAGAACACCGTGAATTCATTGTCCCAGGAAGGGGAAACTTTATTGACACATTCCTGGGGTCAGATACATCACATGATCACACTGACAGAACCACAGGCACATAGACACAGGCAACAGAGCATGCACAATGTCGGCACTAGCACAGTGTATATCCACCTTTCGCAGCAATGCAGGCTGCTATTTTCCCATGGAGACGATCGTAGAGATGCTGGATGTAGTCCTGTGGAACGGCTTGCCATGCCATTTCCACCTGGCGCCTCGGTTGGACCAGCGTTCGTGCTGGACGTGCAGACCGCGTGAGACGACGCTTCATCCAGTCCCAAACATGCTCAATGGGGGACAGATCCGGAGATCTTGCTGGCCAGGGTAGTTGACTTACACCTTCTAGAGCACGTTGGGTGGCACGGGATACATGCGGACGTGCAATGTCCTGTTGGAACAGCAAGTTCCCTTGCCGGTCTAGGAATGGTAGAACGATGGGTTCGATGACGGTTTGGATGTACCGTGCACTATTCAGTGTCCCCTCGACGATCACCAGTGGTGTACAGCCAGTGTAGGAGATCGCTCCCCACACCATGATGCCGGGTGTTGGCCCTGTGTGCCTCGGTCGTATGCAGTCCTGATTGTGGCGCTCACCTGCACGGCGCCAAACACGCATACGACCATCATTGGCACCAAGGCAGAAGCGACTCTCATCGCTGAAGACGACACGTCTCCATTCGTCCCTCCATTCACGCCTGTCGCTACACCACTGGAAGCGGGCTGCACGATGTTGGGGCGTGAGCGGAAGACGGCCTAACGGTGTGCGGGACCGTAGCCCAGCTTCATGGAGACGGTTACGAATGGTCCTCGCCGATACCCCAGGAGCAACAGTGTCCCTAATTTGCTGGGAAGTGGCGGTGCGGTCCCCTACGGCACTGCTTAGGATCCTACGGTCTTGGCGTGCATCCGTGCGTCGCTGCGGTCCGGTCCCAGGTCGACGGGCACGTGCACCTTCCGCCGACCACTGGCGACAACATCGATGTACTGTGGAGACCTCACGCCCCACGTGTTGAGCAATTCGGCGGTACGTCCACCCGGCCTCCCGCATGCCCACTATGCGCCCTCTCTCAAAGTCCGTCAACTGCACATACGGTTCACGTCCACGCTGTCGCGGCATGCTACCAGTGTTAAAGACTGCGATGGAGCTCCGTATGCCGTATAAATCTAGCAGCACACATCTGAATTGCTTCGAAGTCTTCCTTTAATCCGGTGTGGTGAGGATACCAAATACTAGAGCACTACTCAAGATTAGATTGCACTTGTGTTTTTAATTTATAGGCTTTTCCGGTCTGGTTTGAGACTGACTGTTCTGAAAGAACAGATACCAATGATGACAATGCATCTTCTCTAGAAAGAAATGATAATTAAACGAAACCTTCAGCTGCCAACAGGTGTTGTTGATACACCTCAATGGGGATAGTTGAAAATGTGTGCCCCGACCAGGACTCGAACCCAGGGTCTCCTGGTTACATGGCAGACGCTCTATCCATTTGCGCCACCGAAGGCACAGAAGATAGAGTGAGAGAAGGTTCCTATTCCTTGCTCGCTTCCCGTGAGACCCACATTCCCAACTGTCCACAACCTATATTCGTAATGTTCCTAAAGGATATTTGCCCATTCACACATTACTCGCGCCAACTAAGGTGACGATTTCCGTAAGAGTTCGGGCAAAGTGTGCGCATTCACACAGAAGAAGGTCAATTGTTATGAACCATATGAAGATAGTAACTGTTCTGAAAGAACAGATACCAGTGATGACCATGCAGCTTCTCTAGAAAGAAATGATAATTAAACGAAACACTCAGTTGGGCAGTTGTTGATATTCCTCAATGGGGACAGTTGAAAATGTGTGCCCCGACCGGGACTCGAACCGGGATCCCTGCTTACATGGTAGACGCTCTATCCAGCTGAGCCACCGAAGGCACAGAGGATAGAGCGACTGCAGGTACTTATCTCTTGCTCGCCTCCCGTAAGACCCATTGAAGTATATCAACAACACCTGTTGGCAGCTGAGGGTTTCGTTTAATTATCATTTCTTTCTAGAGAAGCTGCATGGCCATCACTGGTATCTGTTCTTTCAGAACAGTTACTATCGTCATATAATTAAAGGCTTCTGTGCGAATGCGCACACTTGCCCGAACTCTTACGGACATCGTCACCTTAGTTGGCGCTAGTAATGTGTGAATGGGCAAATATCCTTTAGGAACATTACGAATATAGGTTGTGGACAGTTGGAAATGTGGGTCTCACGGGAGGTTCAAATGGCTCCACTATGGGACTTAACTTCTGAGGTCGTCAGTCCCCTAGAACTCAGAACTACTTAAACCTAACTAACCTAAGGACATCACATACATCCACGCCCGAGGCAGGATTCGAACCTGCGACCGTAGCGGTCGCGCGGTTCCAGACTGTAGCGCTTAGAACCGTTCGGCCACTCCGGCCGGCTCTCACGGGAGGCGAGCAAGGGATAAGTATTTGCAGTCGTTCTATTCTCTGTGCCCTCGGTGGCTCAGATGGGTTGCCGGCACAGTAGCTCAGCGTGTTCGGTCAGAGGGCTGCGTGCTCTCTGTAATAAAAAAACTGAGTGAAGGAATCAACGATCAACTTGAACGGGTGTCTTGTGACGTCCGACCTGACCAAACGCAATGAACAATACCGAACAAAATAAAGAAAAAAAAAGATGGATAGAGCGTCTGCCGTGTAAGCAGGAGATGCCGGGTTCGAGTCCCGGTCGGGTCACACACTTTCAACTGTCCCCATGGAAGTATATCAACAACACCTGTTGGCAACTGAGCGTTTCATTTAATTATCATTTCATAGTAGTATGTGATCAGGGTATAAATTTCTAATGATGCTTTCCCATGGCTTTTTTGCGTATGCTCCGTCCGTTGTAAGTTTGACCATGAGTGACTCTTCTGAAAATATTTCCTTATCGGACTTCTTAGATTCAATAATTCCAAAGCATTGGCTCGTGCTGGACCATTCATAATATTTGTAACACGGAACCTTTAGTCCATGCCAAGATGTCTTTTAATTGGAACAATAGCTTGCAACATAAATGAAACACAATATTAAATAATACCATTGTATTCACAAAATATAACAATAATTTAAATTACACAGACACATTAATTCTGTTGCTGTGTGCAACTGTGAGTACGCTTAGTGAGACTGCGTCTCAATAAAGTAGTAATAATGGCGGTGTGCCAAATAATTATCTGCAACGGTGGCAGATATGCGTCCGATCTGGACGGCTACAGGAACAAAAAGTGTGCCGTCTTCTCAGCAAGCCAACTGAACTGCGTAACTATTCTAATATTTCAGAGATCTTCAAGCCAGAATCGATACAACCGCTTATACTAATTAATATCTTAAGTAATTCTTTATTTATATTCTCAACTTGTATATACGTTTTTGAATATATCATCGCCGATCCTGTTAATGTGCCTTTAAATGCGTTATAGGCAGTTGCCTTTATTGATGAACTAAACTTTCCTAAAATTCTCTCAATAAACCGAAGTCTGCTGTTCACCTTAGTTACTACCAACTTACGTGCAACTTTACGGCCATATACAGGGTGTTACAAAAAGGTACGGCCAAACTTTCAGAAAACATTCCTCACACAAAAAGAAAGAAAATATGTTATGTGGACATGTGTCCGGAATCGCTTACTTTCCATGTTAGAGCTCATTTTATTACTTCTCTTCAAATCACATTAATAATGCACACACAGCAACAGAACGTATCAGCGTGACGTCAAACACTTTGTTACAGGAAATGTTCAAAATGTCCTCCGGTAGCGAGGATACATGCATCCACCCTCCGTCGCATGGAATCCCTGATGCGCTGATGCAGCCCTGGAGAATGGCGTATTGTATCACAGCCGTCCACAGTACGAGCACGAAGCGTCTCTACATTTGGTACCGGGGTTGCGTAGACAAGAGCTTTCAAATGCCCCCATAAATGAAAGTCAAGAGGGTTGAGGTCAGGAGAGCGTGGAGGCCATGGAATTGGTCCGCCTCTACCAATCCATCGGTCACCGAATCTGTTGTTGAGAAGCGTACGAACACTTCGACTGAGATGTGCAGGAGCTCCATCGTGCATGAACCACATGTTGTGTCGTTCTTGTAAAGGCACATGTTCCAGCAGCACAGGTAGAGTATCCCGTATGAAATCATGATAACGTGCTCCATTGAGCGTAGGTGGAAGAACGAAACTAAAATGAGCTCTAACATGGAAATTAAGCGTGTCCGGACACATGTCCACATAACATCTTTTCTTTATTTGTGTGTAAGGAATGTTTCCTGAAAGTTTGGCCGTACCTTTTTGTAACACCCTGTATTTAACTGACATGAGACACCATTAATACTGAATTCGAACATTACAGGATTGAGTTACCTACACATCCGCCCTAACTTACAGTTTTCTACATTTAGAACAAATTGCCAGTTTATCACACAAACTAGAAATTTTATCTAAGTCATCATGTACCGTCATATAGACACTCAACGACCACACCTTCCCGTACACCACTGCGTAAATTGCTGTCCACTTTGTCCGCCAGGTCATTTATGTACCACAATTCCCTGGGACACTCCTGACGACTCCTTTGTCTATGATGAACACTCGCCAAGAGAACGTACAGTTTTTTTTTAGTTAATTAAGAAGTTTTCGGGCCACTCACATATCTGGGAACCTATAGCTACGCTCGGACCTTCATTAACAGTTTGCAGTAGGACACTGGGTCGAACGCTTCACGGAATATAGGAATTTGGAATTTGCCCTTTGCTCTTCATCCACAGTTGCCAAGATGTCGTAGGAGAAAAGAGCAAGCTGAGTTTAGCACAAGCGATGCTTTGTAAATCCGTGCTGATTTGCGTAAAGAAGCTTTTATGTCTCAAGGGTATTTATTATATCGAATTTAGGATAACTCAAGAATGCTGCAGCAAACCACTGTTAAGGATATCGGCTGTAATTTTGCACATCCGTTCTCTTATCCATCTTATGTACAGGAGTCAACTGCGCTTTTTTCTAGTCGCTTCGGACTTTGCGCTGGGCGAGAGATTCGCAACACAAGGAAACTATGGCCGTGTTGACTTAAATTTTTACAAAAACGCAAATGGTTCTTCAAGCTAAAAAAGAATCTAACAAAAAATCTAAAGTGAAGAAGAAATCTGACGCATTAGTACTGAAATGAGCACAACATCTCATACACGTAATCATGGAACAAATAAAAATATGAAATTTTTAATTTTCCCGCAATTCACTATATACGCCTACATGTGTTAGACTGTATCCATTACTGGCATTCAAAAAATGTAAGAAAGTTTCCACAGAGGCTCTGAAATACAGCAGTATGACGAGTTGCGAGATGCAAAGTCTAGTCAACACGGGCAAGTGTGGACGCTATAACGTGAGTTTGACCGTGATTGTAAGGCCGGTATTACACTATCAAATTTCTTTGTCAAAGATTTGATCAAAGATGTGATCAAATATTCCGTCAAATATATTTGACAAAGATATTTAACGTAGCGCTAGAAGGGGTATTACACTGTCATCAAATTTTTCGTCAAAGTTCAAGATGGCTGACAACAACTTGTTTTTAACCGCAGCAGTTGCACGTACCGCAATTGCATCGTGTGCACATGCGGAAAAGAAGTGGAGGAAAAAAAGGAACCATACATATGAGGTTAACAGTCTTAAATTCCTGGGATTACAACTTGATAATAAATTCAGTTGGGAGGAGCACACCACAGAACTGCAGAAACGCCTTACAAATCTGTGTTTGCAAATTTGCAATTCGGGAGTTAATAGCAGACATAGGCCACATAAAAATGAAAAAGCTTGCATACTTTGCCTACTTTCATTCCATAATGACATATGGGATAATATTTTGGGGTAAATCTTCATATGGGATAATATTTTGGGGTAAATCTTCAAGTCAAACAAAAGTTTTCAGAGTCCAAAAGCGTGTAATACGTATTATTTGTGGAGTAAATTCACGGACGTCCTGCAGAAACCTCTTCAAAGAACTGGGTATACTAACTACTGCCTCTCAGTATATTTACTTCTTAATGAATTTGTCCTAAACAATATATCTCTTTTTCCAACAAACAACTCAGTTCATACATACAATACCAGGAACCAAAATGATCTGAACAAGGACTTAAAAGCACTTACTTTAGTTCAAAAATGGGTCCACTACTCACGAACACTCATCTTCAATAATTTGCCAGCAAACATAAAAAATTTAGTTACAAATAAAGATCAGTTGAAAAGGAGCCTGAAAGACTTACTAGCGCTCAACTCATTCTACTCTATTGACGAAATTTTTAATAGAAACAAATGATGTATTTATTCATACTATTAGTATTGTTGGTTGGTTGGTTTGGGGAAGGAGACCAGACAGCGTGGTCATCGGTCTCATCGGATTAGGGAAGGATGGGGAAGGAAGTCGGCCATGCCCTTTCAGAGGAACCATCCCGGCATTTGCCTGGTATTAGTATTGTTATTTCAGCTTTAAAAAAATTGACATTTTCCACATCCACGAGGATCTCCTCACCACGGGGCTATGGAACGAAAAACTAATCTAATCTGGGTGAAGCCGTGGGTTTTACGACGACACGATAAAAGCATTCAACAAAACTTGTTATGTGAGCTTACTGTGGATGACGTCAAGCCGTACATCAATTACTTAAGAATGGATGAGCATACATTTCTGTATGTGCTCAGTGAAGTGTATCCTCATATCACAAAGCACAATATTCACTTAAGAACTGCCCATCTTCAGAAGACAGGCTCACTGTAACACTCCGATTCCTTGCTACAGGAGAGGGTTAGGTTAGGTCAGGTCGTCTCCAATCTTCTTAATCTATTTTTGTATTCAGGGTGCCTCACGTTCTAAAGCGCCTCATCAGCTTCATACATCTCTATTAATTTTGTAGTTGTCGGCACACACCAATTGTATTTACCGGCAATGTTTATAAAAACACTACAGACGACAGAACGCTACAGCGATGCTAGCGCTCCATATGGTAACATGTCACATTGCAGTGAAATGTGAACAGAAGACAAGCGATTTCTTTGATCAAATTTACAGCGAGGCCCTAGATTTGATCAAATATTGGACGACATTTGACGAAGTCCCTATTACACCATCAAAAATCTTTGACAAAGATTTTGGACAAAGATATTGGACAAAGAAATTTGATAGTGTAATACCGGCCTAAGCAAGTGAGAGCTTTGAGCGACGGAGGGGATAGGAGCGGTTCGGGGTAAGAAGCCCCCCACCCTCTCCTCCCCCCCCCCCACCCCTCTCGCAGGACAGCCAACCTACGTCCACGTTGTGTGCTTCTTCTAAAGGAGTGCCGTAATCGAACCCCATGATGGACCATTCACTCATTCCAAAATGAGCGAAGAATGCAACGAGCCGCACATAACCCAAAACAAAGTGGAGTAGCTTGCATAAAACACTTGGAAACGACTACAGAGAAATTGAGGTTGGTAGCGTGGTAAACATTGTAGTTCAGGCGCGAACTCTACCGGTACCTTGCCCAACTGTTGTTCGAAACACCTCCGCCCATCCATCTAAAACAACCAAGTTAAAGTGGCCGCACTAAATCACTCTGATTTAAAGTTTTCGCACACGATCTAAACGCTTAACGAGCGAAATCCCACCTGTTCTTTCCTGATTGGGAGAAGCCAACCGAGTTAATGGCGTATCCATACGACACGCTTTTTTATCAGCAAACTCACAAAGTCGAAATGAAATTTGCTTAAACATAAATAAGTGGGTAACACATACAAACAGTACAAATACAAGCATATGATGAAAGGCGATGAAAACATAAGTAGGAAAAATTCGTATCACTACAGAAAGCTCAAGAAAATGTAACACTAACAGCATGAAACCAGTGTCAAAAGAAACCATTTGCCCATAGGTTTCATACTATTATGAAGAAGTATTTAGTGGCAAAAATTTAGTTTCAGTTCCAGCTCCTGAAAGTACTAAAAATGATTAAAAAGATCTTGGAATAAATTTATGTGCGGCTGGTAACCACAACGAGAAGTTGTACGTGTAAATTCAGTAAAGGAATTATACATTTATTAGTCAAATCTATTTTCAAACTGATTTCTGAGGGCGAAGGACCCTGAGAATCAGAATGCTCGATAGAAAACACTTTGGTGTTGGAAACGGCGAGTCATTAACCTAATTTGGCTGACCACGAACAGTATTCCGTTACTGCAATCCTTATTAAGAACTGAAGACGTAATTGTCTTGTGAAACAAGGTCAGTTATATCACGAACCAGTAGAACATGCATTGCTTATGGCCTCCTTACTGGTTGAAATAAATCTAGTCAACGATGTAGAACGCACGCAGCTCTGACAGAAAACGTACTGTCCGCCATCTCCACTGCTCTTAATAACATTTGTCACACCTCTTCAAATGCTGTGTTTCTTATTTATTCAGGCTGAAGAAAAAATGACACATTTGGCGGTCGGCATGCGATTACTCATCCTTATTCAAGAGAAAAGTATACCTAGCAAAACCTAATCCCGCCAATAGGTTTAATGGGAATGTGACTTGAAAAGCGAGGCTGTGGCAAAGCTGTAACTGCGTGCCGCGTGGCCAAGAACAGGTAGCATGAACTCTGCGCTGTGCCAGAGCTGGCAATTATCTGAGTGAGATGAGGCAATGCCATGGGGAAGGGGCATGCACACTCCCCCTGTTCGAGTTGCATTCGCGCAAAAACATTTCCTTTCTACAATTAAAGCATCACATTGTATGCAATTTGGAGCTCCACAATGCGGTATCTTTTGTATTTCTTCCTGATAACTGTTAGCTTTACTTAAACATTAAGACAAAATATGAACTTCTTACACCCGTAAACGACCACTCTGTTTCGTCCATGACACAAATAAAGCCAACAGAAAACAATAATGGATACAGTAAAATCGTCTGTATCCAACGAGGTTAGAAAAACGTAGCAAATAGACTACACTAGATTACACATTATGCTATGCATAACAATTCCATTGTGCAGGTTTGACACACAAGGTTATCTGCATAGAGCCGGTACGTACATGTACGAGCAACGTTTACTTTGGAGAAGATAATCAAAACGACCACCTTGCATTTGCAAAAATTTCGGCAGTCGCTGAACCTTTGTTGGACCCTAAGCATCACATCTGCATCCACCATTACCGAATCGGCATGCATGCGAGCTATTAGGGTGTGTACACCCATGAGTGGAATACTATAAACTCGTTCTTTTAAGTGTCCTCACAAATAGAAATCTAATGGATTAAGATCTGGGGAACGTCGAGGCCAGAACATTGGAACTCCAAGATCAATCCATTTCCATGCAAACGCTCCATTTAAATAGTTATACACATTCATTCCAAAGTGTGGCGATGCATCATCTAACTGAAACGATAGCTGTCGCCAACACCAAATGGAACGTTTTCTAATGCACCAGGCAAAGTACTGCAAAGAAAGTTACGGTACAGGGGTGCCTTAAACTTGTCCAGCAGTAGCTAAGAGCCGAAAACCACTCCTCATACGATTCCAGCCCACAGGTTTACGCCAAAGGGTGTCTGAAAGTCACGTTCGCGGGTGACATGTTGATTGTGTACTGACTAACAAATGCTGTTGTGGAGGTTGAAAATATCTTCACGAGCGCAGTTAGATTAGTCAGTCCATATCGCGTTACTCATAATTCGTTCATTATCTTCCAATTGGTGCAAAAGCCAATCACAAAATTGTACTGGTCGAATGGGCTCTTCTGACCACTGGCGTTGAGTCAACGATTTGAAGTGGAATGATCATATAAAATTAATTGTTGGTAAAGCGGGTGCCACGTTGAGATTCATTGGGAGAGTCCTCAGAAAATGTAGTCCATCAACAAAGGAGGTGGCTTACGAAACACTCGTTCGACCTATACTTGAGTATTGCTCATCAGTGTGGGATCCGTACCAAGTCGGGTTGACAGAGGAGATAGAAAAGATCCAAAGAAGAGTGGCGCGCTTCGTCACAGGGTTATTTGGGAAGCGTGATAGCGTTACGGAGATGTTTATCAAACTCAAGTGGCAGACTCTGCATGAGAGGCGCTCTGCATTGCGGTGTAGCTTGCTGTCCAGGTTTCGAGAGGGTGCGTTTCTGGATGAGGTATCGAATGTATTGCTTCCCCCTACTTATACCTCCAGAGGAGATTACGAATGTAAAACTACAGAGATTCGAGCACGCACGGAGGCTTTCCGGCAGTCATTATTCCCGCGAACCATACGCGACTGGAACAGGAAAGGTAGGTAATGACAGTGGCACGTAAAGTGCTCTCCGCCACACACCGTTGGGTAGCTTGCGGAGTATAAATGTAGATGTAGATGTAGAATGGTATGGGTGCAGTTCTTCATCGTGCAACGGTTCAACAACCAATCTTTCAATATATCTGAAGCTGCCTTGCAATACCACGGGTACTTGGTGCACTCAAGTGCAGAGTATTGTGCACCTGTTTGGACGAACAGTCATCATACAAGGCTTGTTGATACCCAGCTGAATACGACAATGCGCATAATATCTGGCGCAATCAGATCTACTCCAGTTTACTGTCTTCCACTGTTAACCGGTATAATGCCTCCTGATCTACGCAGATGTACTGCCCTTATGAGAGAATTCCACAAGATCTCCAGAAATTCTAACCTACCCGTGCATAGCGACCTGCCACTTTTAAATCGTAAGAGACTGAAATCACGCCATCCAGCTCTGTGCGATGCTGCTGACATGGTTGCTAAGGATTTCAAACCTCTTGAAGAATGGAAAGGTCGGTGGGAAGCAGTGACAGATGTGCACCTGCATAACATCTTCTCAGGTGCTAAACTTCCAAGTGGATTGGACCTACCACGCAAGACCTGGACTACTCTCAACAGAATCCGTACCGGCCATGGCCAATGCAGGCATGCTCTCTTTAAGTGGAAAAAGCTGCCTGATCCAGCCTGTGACTGCGCGACTCCATACCAGACTGTTCACCACATTGTCAGTGAATGCAGGATTCGAACCTATCACGGCGCCAAAGAGGACTTCCTGCTAGCAACTCCAGATGCAGTGCGCTGGATTGAAGGACTGGATATTCAGTTGTAAAGACAAACTTGTGTGTCAATGTGTACATATGTATATGTCACTTAATTTCATGATATGTCTGTATTAGCCATACGCTAAATAAAACCACGGGTAGTTCGTGGATGGGACTGGTGAACGGTTTCAAGCCGGCCGGAGTGGCCGTGCGGTTCTAGGCGCTACAGTTTGGAACCGTGAGACCGCTACGGTCGCAGGTTCGAATCCTGCCTCGGGCATGGATGTGTGTGTTGTCCTTAGGTTAGTTAGGTTTAAGTAGTTCTAAGTTCTAGGGGACTGATGACCTCAGAACTTGAGTCCCATAGTGCTCAGAGCCATTTGAATCATTTTTGAACGGTTTCAAGAATCGCGTTCTCACTTTGTGAAGTACGTCTAGTTCTCGGATGATCTCTGTCCATTACTTGTCGACGAAAATTGCCGATTTCCCGAAGGTTGATTGGTTACAGGTAGGAGACCAAGCAGCGAGGTCATCGATCCCATGAGATTAGGGAAGGATGGGGAAGGACGTCGGCCGTGCACTTTCAAAGGAAACGTCCCGGCATTTTTCTGAAGCGATTTAGGGAAATCACGGAAAACCTAAATCAGGATGGCCGGACTCGGGTTTGAACTGTTGTCCTCCCGAATGCGAGTCCAGTGTGCTAACCACTGCGCCACGTCGCTCGGTCGTTGCTCCAGGTGACGAAACACATTCTTAGCAGGATGGCACCTTTGAGGGTACTGTGCAGCATACACATAAGCAGCAGCAGCAGCAGCAGCTTGGTTATCGGATGCACCCAGCACCAAAGTACACTCCTGGAAATTGAAATAAGAACACCGTGAATTCATTGTCCCAGGAAGGGGAAACTTTAATGACACATTCCTGGGGTCAGATACATCACATGATCACACTGACAGAACCACAGGCACATAGACACAGGCAACAGAGCATGCACAATGTCGGCACTAGTACAGTGTATATCCACCTTTCGCAGCAATGCAGGCTGCTATTCTCCCAGGGAGACGATCGTAGAGATGCTGGATGTAGTCCTGTGGAACGGCTTGCCATGCCATTTCCACCTGGCGCCTCAGTTGGACCAGCGTTCGTGCTGGACGTGCAGACCGCGTGAGACGACGCTTCATCCAGTCCCAAACATGCTCAATGGGGGACAGATCCGGAGATCTTGCTGGCCGGGGTAGTTGACTTACACCTTCTAGAGCACGTTGGGTGGCACGGGATACATGCGGACGTGCATTGTCATGTTGGAACAGCAAGTTCCCTTGCCGGTCTAGGAATGGTAGAACGATGGGTTCGATGACGGTTTGGATGTACCGTGCACTATTCAGTGTCCCCTCGACGATCACCAGTGGTGTACGGCCAGTGTAGGAGATCGCTCCCCACACCATGATGCCGGGTGTTGGCCCTGTGTGCCTCGGTCGTATGCAGTCCTGATTGTGGCGCTCACCTGCACGGCGCCAAACACGCATACGACCATCATTGGCACCAAGGCAGAAGCGACTCTCATCGCTGAAGACGACACGTCTCCATTCGTCCCTCCATTCACGCCTGTCGCGACACCACTGGAGGCGGGCTGCACGATGTTGGGGCGTGAGCGGAAGACGGCCTAACGGTGTGCGGGACCGTAGCCCAGCTTCATGGAGACGGTTGCGAATGGTCCTCGCCGATACCCCAGGAGCAACAGTGTCCCTAATTTGCTGGGAAGTGGCGGTGCGGTCCCCTACGGCACTGCGTAGGATCCTACGGTCTTGGCGTGCATCCGTGCGTCGCTGCGGTCCGGTCCCAGGTCGACGGGCACGTGCACCTTCCGCCGACCACTGGCGACAACATCGATGTACTGTGGAGACCTCACGCCCCACGTGTTGAGCAATTCGGCGGTACGTCCACCCGGCCTCCCGCATGCCCACTATACGCCCTCGCTCAAAGTCCGTCAACTGCACATACGGTTCACGTCCACGCTGTCGCGGCATGCTACCAGTGTTAAAGACTGCGATGGAGCTCCGTATGCCACGGCAAACTGGCTGACACTGACGGCGGCGGTGCACAAATGCTACGCAGCTAGCGCCATTCGACGGCCAACACCGCGGTTCCTGGTGTGTCCGCTGTGCCGTGCGTGTGATCATTGCTTGTACAGCCCTCTCGCAGTGTCCGGAGCAAGTATGGTGGGTCTGACACACCGGTGTCAATGTGTTCTTTTTTCCATTTCCAGGAGTGTATATCGCCGTATTCATCATTTGTGTACTCCATCGGGAAGCCATACCACATGAACTTCACGGAACCAGTTTGGGTTGTGTACGGCATGGTTAATACAGCAAGCAGTTTAATGGCTCCCACTGTCATGTGACAAAATGATTTCCTGCTTATAAAGGACGAGAACTAGAGAACGGACGTCTAAAAATAAAGGAGTCTAATGAGGATTTGAACCACAGCTCCACGGTGGATGTGGATGTCCCAGCAGTCTACTCAGTGAGCTCCGACGTCTGGTACGGTTGTGTGTGGTGGTACTTGTTCCTCTGTACACTGCTATGCTGCACGATGTGACCGTTTCGGGAACTCCACGTTTTCATACGCTGTCTGTTCAAAAAATTCCTGAACTTTGTCCACATAATTTTTCTACGCTTACCTTTAACTTACGGTGCATGGTCTGCTTCGAAACGCTTTCCTCCACAATTGATGCACCGCTCCCAACCCCGTTTCCACTTCTGGGAGGAGTCTTTGTACGCCTCTTGCTGGATCACGCGAAGCGCCGTCTGCGAATTTTCATTTATCTCGTCTATCGTTGCAAATCTTCGTCCTCTCATCGGGGTTTTCAACTTTGGAAATAAAGGAAGACCGCAGCGGTCAGGTCTGGAGAGTACAGAGGTTGAAACATCACAGTGATTTCGTTTTTTGTGCAATAGTCACGCACCAAGAGGAATGAATGTGCGGGTGCATTATCGTGATGCAAGATAATGATGTCTCGCCTCGTTACAGGCCGTTTACTTATCATTTTTTTTTTTTTTTTTTGCAGACGTCGCAACACGCCCCGATAATACCACCAGTTAACAGTTTGTTCCTGTGGCACGAATTCATTATGACTTAATCAATCAAAGTAAAAAAAAACTAAGAGCATGGCTTTGACATTTGGCCTGACCTGACAAGCTTTTTTTTGGTCTTCGAGTACCCTTCCCGACCCATTGTGAAGACTGAACCTCGGTCTCAACGTCATAGCCATAGAATCACGTCTCATCACCAGTTATGATTCCCTTAAGGAGCATGTCGTTCTCATTTGCGCGATGCAAAAGCTCTTCAAAGATTGCCAGGTGGAGGTCTTTCTGGTCTTGCTTCTTGACCTGTGAGACGAACTTGGCGGCAACTCGTTGCATTCCTAGATGCTGTGTCAGGATTTCATGACGTGATCCAACTGAACTGTTACATTCTTCTGCAATCTCTTGGATAGTGAGTCTCCGATAGGTACGCACAATTTCGTTGACATTCCTGACGTAAGCGTTAACGATAGACGTTGAAGGACGTCCTGAACAAGGGCCATCTTTAACTTCCATCCGGCCATTTTTAATGTGTGTTAACCATTTGTGGGCAACGGCCTTGCCGCAGTGGATACACTGGTTCCCGTGAGATCACCGAAGTTAAGCGCTGTCGGGCGTGGTCGGCACTTGGATGGGTGACCATCCAGGCCGCCATGCGCTGTTGCCATTGAGGAGCTACTCGACCGAATAGCAGCGGCTTCGGTCAAGAATACCATCATAACGACCGGGAGAGCAGTGTGCTGACCCCACGCCCCTCCTATCCGCATCCTTCACTGAGGATGACACGGCGGTCGGATGGTCCCGGTAGGCCACTCGTGGCCTGAAGACGGAGTGCTTTAACCATTTGTAAAACCTAGTACGGATTAAGTACTCATCATCGTAAGCTTCCTGCAACATTTGATGTCTCTCTGTAAAGGTTATCTTGAGTTTTACGCAAAATTTAATGCAGACGCCTCGCCCCGCTAACTCTGCCATCTCGAAATTCGCAAACTGTGTGACATAATGTTGTATTCAATACAGTACTGAACAATAACTAACAGGAATACAACAATGAAACTTTTTGGCAGTTACGCATTAAACGCAGATGTTTGCCCTTAATCTGGATGAGGAATCAAAATGCCGACCTCCCAAGTGCGGCATGTTTACTTCAAACTGTATACTTCATTATATTTAAACTGTTCACTTAGCACACCTGTCTTTCCACAGTGCCAGATTCGTGGCTTTTATTATTTCCTGAGATAACAGCTTAAGACGGGAATCGCTCTGATACAAGCGTATATTAAGAGTCCGTCCTGTCCACCGAAAACAGTCTACATATACACTGTTCTGCGAAACTTAAGTATGAGATACATAAAGTAACAAAACACGGAAGTTGTACGTTACATGGCGTGAGGTTAGAGTGACTATAGCGCCATATGAGGCTGACCCCGTAACACGAGGCAGTTATGGAATAGAGAGAGACGGTGTGTGTCAATCAGCCAGCAGTTACGGTGCTCTGTGGTGTTGTTCTTCACCACAACGTGGCTGGGAAACAACACTTTGGATGGGGAAGAAACATCGGGAAAGCAGAAGAAGGACGAAGTGTGACAAGTGTAGCCCATGGGTTTGATACAGCTGACAACATTATTTCACGTCCGTAGGAGAGGAGGTGGTCAGCCACGGTCAGCTACATCAACAGAAGACCGCCACATCGTACTCACTTCAAACTGTAGGTGCAGTTCAAAAATGGTTCAAATGGCTGTGAGCACTATGGTACTGAACATCTGAGGTCATCAGTCCCCTAGAACTTAGAACTACTTAAACGCAACTAACCTAAAGACATCACACATATCCATGCCCTAGGCAGGATTCGAACCTGCAACCGTAGCGGTCGCAGAGGTGGGGGGGGGGGGGATGTCTCTGTCAGATGACCAGCAGGTTGTGTTCGGTTGACACCCAGACATCAGCGGCACCGTGCGCGCTTGTGCCAAGAGATTAAGGACTGGACCAACTTAGAGTGGGGTGGCGTGCTCTTCCCAGGTGAGAGCAGATTCACTCTGAGTGGTGATTCTGGACATACCCTCATATGGCGAAAGAAGAGAGCAGGTAATGCACTAAGGCACATTGCGGAACACGATCGTTTTTTGGTCCAGGTGTTATGGTGTGGGCAGGCATAATGTCGTATGGGCATACTGAACTGTAAATATTTGAGCACAGTACACTCACCTGTCAATGTTATTGTGACACTTTACTCCTTCCCCATGTGCGTCTTTTCGGGGAGTATTCGGCCCTGACTTCATTTTTATGGATGACAGTGCCCAACTAGATCTAACTAAAAAAAAGTTCAACTGTGTGTGAAACCTTATAGGACTTAACTGCTAAGGTCATCAGTCCCTAAGCTTACACACTACTTAACCTAAATTATCCTAAGGACAACCACACACACCCATGCCTGAGGGAGGACTCGAACCTCCGCCGGGACTAGTTGCCCAGTCCATGACTGCAGCGCCCTAGACCGCTCGGCTAATCCCGCGTGCCCTAGATCTAACAGAGTAGTAGGAACTTGGTGGAGCTTTTGGAAGGAATGGATATTCGGTGATCTGACTGGACTGCCTGTTACCCCAACCTAAATACCATGGAGCATCCGTGGGATGCGGTGTGGGGACGACCACCTGCACCAACGACTGTCCAGCAGTTGTCAACTGTGCTAGTGAAGGAGTGGAACGCTCTACCACAAGAACTCCTTACCTACTCTGTGCCTAGCATGGGAGCACATTGCACATCATTGGTGATCACACACCATATTATGAATCACGTTCTGCTTTTTGTAATGTCCAGGAGACAATCATAAATCACAGTGACTTAAGTGTAATTATAATTTCCGAATAAAAATGTCATTTCCGTTTCTCTCATTACGTAAGTATTGGAACAAGGCAGGTTCTGCCACAAAGACGTCATCCAAGATGTTGGCGATGACGTCATCCATGATGGCTGCTGTGATGTCAGCTGATGACGCAAGTACCGTTATCCAAGATGGTGGTTTTTGATGGGAAGTTTGAATTTTGGCAGGAAAGTGCGATGCCCCGCTCCCCCAGAAAAATGGTGGGAAGTTCAAATCCCAAGAGGATAATGCACCACACCACGGTTATCTCTATTGACCAAAGAAAATAGCGGCTAGGTATATCACTTGGGCTACCTCCACTAAACTAAGTCACCTGACTGCCACTTCCTCGTATGAACTGGCGCCAAGTTTGAATTTTGGCCGTAAACACAGGTCACTTGTGGTTTCAGTGCTAAGATAAGAAAATGGCGCGAAAGAAAGGACACTTGTACTAACCTCAGTCACCTGACCGCCACCTCCTCCTAAGGTTTTGTGGGAAAAAAGGACTTGGACATAAGTCTTTATTGTTTATTTCATGCATTTGTGCTCGCCATGAGGTCCAGAGTCCAACTGCCTTAGTACATATCGCCACCAGCAGAGGGTGCTCTCATCTGTGACGTAATCCAAGATGGCGGCACCCAATGTGTTCACCACGAGGTCCAAAGCCCAACTGACTTAGTACATTTTGTCGCCCCAGAGGGCACTACTGTGATGTCAGGTGATGACACAAGTACCATTATTCAAGATGGTTGCATACATTTCTTTCGCTATGTGCTCTAGGACTCAGCTACTGCACAATCCCATTAAGATCATCTGCTTTCTCTCTCACACATTTATAATGGGATACGTGGCACGTGTACAGCCAGCAAGTGCATGACGGCTGACATCACAGCCTCCACCCCACATGGACATAAGTCTTTATTATCTGGCAAGCAATGTCTCCACCAAGAGACCCAGACTGCAACTGACCTAGTACACATTACTGCCACCAGAGGGTACTGTCATCTCTCCTGTAACCAAATCCCAGATGGTGGTCTGTAGGGGAAAAATGGCGCGAAAATGACTCAGCCTGCTCTGAGCTGCTGTATAGAGTAAGGAAGGAGTGCACTCTATTTATTTGGCAACATTTTATTTAGGGAATGAGTATATTTATCACACTGACACAAAACACTAGCCCTGATGTGCTTGCAGTCCCAATACACAGTCTGCAGACATGCAAACAACTCCTAGTTTTCTGAAATAATTTAAGTACAGACCTGTCAACTGCTCCTAAATAATGCAGTACACAGATGTGCAGACACCAAATCAACTCGTAAACTGCCCAAATAGTGCATAGCAAAGCCTACAGGCCCTCTCGATAAATAATGCAACAGACATGCATTCAACACATGCCACAGCCCCCGTGAAGTGATGCAGCTGTCAGCTGTCAAAGCACACACAGACGTCTGTTCAGGACTGCACGCACCGTCAAAGCCGCAACCCGCCACCGGACATAGGGGAAAGTTGTCTCTATTTCCGAGTATACAGTCACAGTTGTCCCGAAGTCACAGAACTCCAAGGCGCGTTCACGTCTGTCTCATACTCGAGGCACCTCAAGGCAGCACTTGTCTTTACTGCTGATGAGAGAATAGCACAGGCTGCTTTCCTCTTAGCGTTTGTAACGGACCATGCGTGACGTGTTCAGCCGTGCGTACCCGCCCCCAGCATGGCTCACTTATCACCTCACCACGAAACGGCCATCTAGAGGACGACAAAGTTAACTCAGATACATTCCTACACTCCAACAGGCCTCTGCATTCGGACAGCTGCTGCCATTAACGGGAAACGTGAATCATTCCCACCACAGGCCATGCATACACGGTATTGTTCCAGAAAACCGGTCACATATATTTTTTATCATTATACTTACAATTAAATGTTTACGATCGCGGTCTCAGTTGAACGCCATTCGACAATGAACGAAGTATTGGAAATACGACCTTATGTCGGCAGTTGCTCTGCAAATAGAAATATCACTACCTTTCTTATGACATGACATACTCTTCCCTTTGCTATCACAGTTCTCCAAGTGAAATCCGTACCCACTTTACGACTGGACATAGTCTTTTCCATTCCACTAACACATAAACCTTTGGACTGTAGTTTGGAGACCTACGCCAAGGCAGCAAAACTTTTGCACTTTGCTTATGTTGTAGCTGTCTTTTATTTAAAATCAATCGATGTGTGGCGTGTAATACTATCCGTTGTAAGAATATGATTTACACCATGCAACGTCTAGTTTCCTGTGAAAAGCCTTGGATCAGAACTTCTTAATGTCAGCTTAGAACTTGACACTGGCATCGAAGTCATGACAGAAAAACGAAATGTTTGGCACTGTACAAAAGGGTGTTAGAATACAGTGTTTGAATCATGACCAGAGGGAGCATCTCTTGCGACTTAGTAAGGTCTGTGGGATACGATCATTCGCCTAGAGTATAAGTGATCAAACTTTAAAGTGGCCTCTGCAGTGCCTGTATATTTAATAGGCGGCAGTAGCAGCAGCAGTTTGAGGTGTAAATTCGGTGAGGGACGAGGTATACCGTTAGGAATGCTTGGATGGCTGCATGCTACGCCATTCTAGGAAGCATTGAGTAATCTCCATCTCCGTGCTGGAGGCCCACTGCACCTTTGTGTCATTGCGTTGGCATCGGTGCCTCGGTGACTCCTTAATCGGATGAAGTTTTATAGTTCGTAATTTTTCTATGTCGGGGGCAGAGAATAACGATGATAGCACGATGGGCTGATTGATTTGAATGGACGTGGATCTGTTGTACTTGTATCTAGTTTGAGGACATACCACATTGCGCGCATTTCCGCCAAATGGTCAAAACACTGTCCTGTTGAACTAACTCAGATCGTTCTGTTTCTACATGGGCTGCAGAAGGTGGTTGGTATGGTTTTCTCCGACTTCTGCTCAGTTTCGACGTAAATTGGAACGATCACACGTGGAAAGTTGCAAGATGTGTAGGGGGTGACGAAACCAGGTTGTAATTTTACTGTAGCAGACAGGTTCGAGGAAGGTGACTGGTTTCGAGATATGAGAGTGCCACAAATATGATTCACTTATGGGTGTGATCTGATGCAGGTATGTTCTTGAATGGAAGGACCTGATTCCAAATGATGGACATCATTTCTAGCGGATAGCGTAACACTAGAGATCTGAAAAAGCTAGTGTACATTTCCTACGACCTGAATCGGCACATCATCTACTACTACTGTTTGTGTTCCTTCTCAGTCAGTCATCGCCTATAACTTAGTGGATATATCGCAGAACCTCTGACATGGTATCGAGACAGAATGCGCTAGAAATACTATATAATTATCTAGTTGGGGCGGAGTGGCTGGTTCAAATGGCTCTGAGCACTATGGGACTCAACTGCTGAGGTCATTAGTCCCCTAGAACTTAGAACTAGTTAAACCTAACTAACCTAAGGACATCTCAAACATCCATGCCCGAGGCAGGATTCGAACCTGCGACCGTAGCGGTCTTGCGGTTCCAGACTGTAGCGCCTTTAACCGCACGGCCACTTCGGCCGGCTGGGGCGGAGTGAGGTAATCGCAAATACCGCTTACATACTACGTTCCTTCGCCGAATCACTTTGAAAATGCTGTAATTTTATCCCACGGTTGTATCGTGGTCTGGTTATATGCATTCCTATGATCACTGTCACGGTATTTGCCTGGAAAAACCACCTCATTCAGAGGTAATGTCGTATATCGATTCATGAAGCGGGTATAGCTTTTAACGTGTATACTTGTGTGCACCTGTAGAACCAAGATCGCTTGTGACAGTAACATACGGTAGTTGCTTCGCTCGGTTTTTTCTTTAAAATCTGGCCTATTACGTCCCTCTTTCTAAGACACAGTGGTAGCACTTGCAAGAAAAACATAACAGCGATGCCCACATGTTGTTGATTTTCGATCAGTATTGTTTAGTATTGTACGCAATCAGTTACTGACGAAGTATTATATTTAGTAGTAGAGGTGGGTGCGTCAGGTTTAGAAAGTATGTGTTTGTGGAACTGAAATGACTATGTCCAGTCGTAAGGAGGGTATGGATTTGACTTGGAGTACTGTGATAGCAAAGGGAAGAATATGTCATGTCATGAGAAAGGTAGTGATCTTTCTATTTCCAGAGCAACTGTGGACATCACGGTGTATTTACGATACTTCGCTCACTGTTGAACGCCTTTCAATTGAGACCGCGATCGTAACATTTAATTGTAAGTATAATGACAAAAATATATGTTAACGGCTTTCTGGAATAATTCCGTGTATGCATGGCCTGTGGTGGGAATGATTCACGTTTCCCGTTAACGGCAGCAGCTGTCCGGAATGCAGAGGCCTGTTGGAGTGTAGGAATGTATCTGAGTTAACTTTGCCGTTCTATAGACGACCGAACAGCGAACTAATACTTAATGTGTGTTGGGCGGCTTTCGTGATCAAGTGAAAGTTTGAAAAGATTTATGCATGGAGGTCCGTTTGCGCTGGACCGTTATTCCCACCCATGTAAATTATTTGGTTGACTACTTCTGAACATTTCACGCCTTTACGTAGTTGAGAGAAGATCGAGTGTGGCGTGTGCATCAGGCATGTGGAAGACAGGTTTGCCTGTTCTCTAGACATGGTTCAAATGGCTCTGAGCACTATGGGACTTAACATCTCTGGTCATCAGTCCCCTAGAACTTAGAACTACTTAAACCTAACTAACCTAAGGACATCACACACATCCATGCCCGAGGCAGGATTCGAACCTGCGACCGTAGCAGTCGCGCGGTTCCGGACTGAGCGCCTGAACCGCTAGACCACCGCGGCCGGCCTCTAGACATGGGGAAGACCTTAATTGGCTTGTAAATTATATGGGTGATTTGGAATTTGTTACATCACCGACATAGGTATTCGAGAGTGGAAATAACACTTTAATTTATTTGTTTCTAGTTACTCAGTGGTTTGCAGCACTCTGCACCTCGCTAAAGTTTAGGGTTTGTAGAGAAATAATTTCCAGTCTATATCTTGGGAATTATGTTGCACTGGTGATCGGCGATCGGAGGCCGTCTAGTGCTTGATATCGAGAAGTACCGCGAAAATGGTATAATATAATGGTGAACCATGTGAAAATAGGTATGTTCTTGTAATCCCCAAGTCTGGAGATGTCTGTAGAAAAGCGAGCAGGTTCGGAGCACAAACAGTAACGCGTGTGTGCGGAGGGGAAACGATCTCGAATTTGTAGAAGATTTCTCAGAGCGACTTCGGTCTGCTGAGGGTGCTCTGATGTAAAAGGGATGCTTTTGTATGACGCAGAATGTCACATCTGTAGAAAGAAAGAAAAGGCTGATGGTGCTTCCCTAGGACTGGGTAGCACCTAGTGTGAGTGTAGGTATACCATACTTTTTTCGGGTGCTGCTCAGATATAAAAGATAACTGCACTGTTTGTGTAAAATGTGTGTATATTGTACTGTAAATTTACTGTGGTTTACGATGTGTAAAATGTGTGTATATTGCATTGTAAAGTTAGTATGGTTTATGTTATGACCTGAGTAGAGAGGATGACTGTGTGTCCTATCGTAAGAGTATTTCCGTATTTGAGGATATGTATGGTGGTTTGAATGATTTAATTGTCAGTGCAATATGGCGATCTGTGTAAAATAACCGCTGAAAGCCTCGTCTGCAGATGGAAAAAAAGGCAGATAGTGTTTCGATATCGGCGGTATCAGTAATTCAGTGGGTAAATTCGATAAGAGCCAATCATAATGCTCGATTCATTGACATCCTTTGCGCTGGGATATAGGAACCTCTACACAGCGATGAGAACATTTGCTTATGTTGAGAGCAGGAAGGCTATCGCATTACGTCTGCGAGGAAGACTGCCTTCAGCGTTATTTTCGTAAACAGGTTCTGTTAGGGTAAGAGTTTTCATGCATACAAGCTGAGACATAAAGAAAGAGAGTGTTAACTATTTCTGGGACACTGTACAATTCCCGACAGGTCGACTTCGCTGTTATTTTTTTCAAAATCATGTGACGTAAGAATAGCATTAAGAACATTTTAGATGGCGAGTCGCCACGCAGACGTGTCGCGGTGAGGTGATGTGTGAGCCATGCTGGGGGCGGGTACACACGGCTGAACACGTCATGCATGGCTTGTTGCAAAATGGTAAGGGGAAAGCAGCTTGTACTATTCTCTCATCAGCAGTAAAGACAAGTGCTGCCTTGAGGTGTCTCGAGTATGAGACAGCCGTGAACGCGCCTTGGAGTTCTGTGACGTCGGGATAACTGTGACTGTATACTCGGAAATAGAGACAACTTTCCCCCGTGTCCGGTGGCGGGTTGCGGCTGTGACGGTGCGTGCAGTCCTGAACAGACGTCTGTGTGTGCTTTGACAGCTGACAGCTGCATCACTTCACGGGGGCTGTGGCATGTGTTGAATGCATGTCTGTTGCATTATTTAGCGAGAGGGCCTGTAGGCTTTGCTATGCACTATTTGGGCAGTTTACGAGTTGATTTGGTGTCTGCACATCTGTGTACTGCATTATTTAGGAGCAGTTGACAGGTCTGTACTTAAATTATTTCAGAAAACTAGGAGTTGTTTGCATGTCTGCAGACTGTGTATTGGGACTGCAAGCACATCACGGCTAGTGTTTTGTGTCAGTGTGATAAATATACTCATTCCCTAAATAAATTGTTTCAAAATAAATCGAGTGCACTCCTTCCTTACTCTATACAGCAGCTCAGGGCAGGCTGAGTCATTGTTGCGCCATTTTCCTCCTACAGACCACCATCTGGGATTTGGTTACAGGAGGGATGACAGTACCCTCTGGTGGCAGTTGGAGTCTAGATCTCTTGGTGGAGACATTGCTTGCAAAATAATAAAGACTTATGTCCATAATAGGTAGAGTCGGTTTCCCACCATTCCACCTCACCAACTTGCATGACGTCATGTGCTGTGCACATTAGCACACTTTAGTACATGTTAGTGAATGTTAGTGTAAGTTAGCCCGACAACATTGGTCGGTAAGGGGACATGGCGGTCGGTTGAGGATCGTAGTGGAGACTTTAAGTATTTCCTTCCAAGTCCAGGTGGGCGTGGTATTCGCGAAAATTAATTCCAAGTTCACTGTAGCGCTCTCTGGTTGTGTCAATGTGTAGTAGATCTTGAATAATGGCAGTTGCATCATAACCTGATGTTATGGTAGTGCCCCCTGGCGGCGGCGAAACGTACTAAGTCATTTGGGCTCTGGACCTTATGGTGAACTCATTGAGTGCCACCATCTTGGATTGCATCACAGATGAGAGCGCCCTCTGCTGGTAGCGATGTGTACTAAGGCAGTTGGGAGAATGCTGCTCTCCTAGTGGGAAAATGTGGAACTTCTCATTTGATCATTCAATATTGAAACGGTACATTCAGTTACTGAATATCATTAAAATTGAAATGGAATTAAGGAGTTAGGTAATTTATACATTAGATGTGTGATGTGGGTGTCACATATGTTCACTTACATTCGTTAGGATATTTCCAGAAGACTATCTGTGGCGGGAGTATGAACATGCGGGCTGGAGGCTGTGACGTCATCAGTCGCACGCTCGCTGGCCATACACACGCCGCGTATCCCGTTATAAACGCGTGAGAGAGAAAATAGACGATCTTGGATTACGTAATGGAATCGTGCAGTGGCTACGTCCTAGAGCACATGGCGAAAGCAATGTATGCAGCCATCTTGAATAACGGTACTTGTGTCATCACCTGGCGCCACGGTATCGCCCTCTGGCGGCGACGAAATGTACTGTCAGTTGGGCTTTGGACCTCATGGTGAACACATTGGGTGCCGCCATATTGCATTACGTCACAGATGAGAGCGCCCTCTGCTGGTGGCGATGTGTACTAAGGCAGTTGGAGTCTGGACCTCGTGGCGAGGACATCTGCATGAAATCGGTTAAACAATACAGACTTATCTCCTACTCCTTTTTTCCCACGAATCCTTAGGAGGGTGTGGCGGTCGGGTGACAGAGGTTAGTACAAGTGTCCTTTCTTTCGCGCCATTTTCTTAGCTTAGCAGTGAAACCACAAGTGACCTTTGTTTACTGCTGAAATTGAAATTTGGTGCCAGTTTATAGGAGGAAGTGGCGGTCAGGTGACTTAGTTTAGTGAAGGTAGCCCAAGTGAGCTATCGTCCCGTGATTTTCTGTGCTTAGTAGAGATAACTGGAGTGTGACGCATTATCCTGTTGGAATTCAAACTTGGCATCAGTTGGTAGGAGGAGATGGCGGTTGAATGACTTAGGTTAGTCGAGGTAGGCTAAGTGAGCTATCTTGCCATGATTTTCTTTACTTAGTAGAGATAACTGTGGTGTGGTGCATTATCCTCTTGGAACTTCTCACTATTTTTCTGGGAGAGGGGGACGTGGCACTTTTCTGTCATGATTCAAACTTCCCGCCAAAATCCGCCATTTTGAATAACGGTACTTGCGCCATCAGCTGAAGTCATGGCAGCCATTTTGGGTGACGTCATCGCCGCCATTTTGCATAATGGTACTTTGGGGCAGAACCAGCCTTGTTCCAATACTTATATATTTCCTTCAGTTATCTTTTGTACTGTACTGTAGCAGATCTGTGTAGCTATGATCCAAGTTTCAGTGAGCTATGTTTCTTGGCAGTGACACACCATGTGAAACTAGCGTTCGTCTTTAAGTATTGCACACCAGTGTACCAGCGGCTCTCTCACATGTAACGTATCTTTCCTCATTGGCAGGCAAAAGTGAGATAAATATTTAATTTAATAAAAAATATGCTGTGCATAAATGGGCATAAATATGAGTTTGCCTCGCGAAAGCAAGTGCGATGGCACAATGTTGTTAGTATCTTAACGCAAGCACACACATACACACACACACACACACACACACACACTCGCACACACACACACACACACACACACACACACACACACACACATATATATATATATATATATATATATATATATATATATATATATATATATAGAATCACTGTTGAATTAGACCTTTTTGCCGTCGCGTCCGCGAAGTGGGGCCGAGTCAGTTTCAGATATGTTTTATAGTCTGACGATAATTTATGGATTTGTAGTTTTAACTTGATGATGACCACTATGTACTAACGGTAGTTACCGTTATTCTGAAGAAGGTTGGGTTATCCCGACTGAAACCTAGGTAAATTCTAGGTAAACGGTGCAACTGAGGCTGTTGATTATTAACATTAAAATTAATATTTATACAGTTGCTGACAGGACCGCGAAATGTTGAAGATATTTAAACAAATATTCTACTCGCAATATGATGTCCACTGTGACAAATTTCTCAAGTGTCTTTACACATTGCGTCTACACGTTTTTTATATAGCTGATTCCTATTATTACCCCAACGAGTCAGAATCGTATTTTTATTAACAATAACCTTATAGATTTTTAAATATATTATAGATAGCAGTTTTCTCATTAATATTAAGAATAAAACTTTAACGTCTGCGCCGGCCGGTGTGGCCGAGCAGTTCTATGCGCTACAGTCTGGAACCACGCGACCGCTACGGTCGCAGGTTCAAATCCCGCCTCGGGCATGGATGTGTGTAATGTCCTTAGGTTAGTTAGGTTTAAGTAGTTCTAAGTTCTAGGGGACTGATGACCTCAGGAGTTAAGTCCCACAGTGCTCAGAGCCATTTGAACCATTTTTTAACGTCTGCGTAATTACTTGTTTGACTCGAAATAAGGGCGTCTGAGACAGGAAGGAATTTCAAAACTCATTTTAGAAAGCAAATGTTTAACCAAAATAATAGCGCTTTCGGTACACGTTTGGACAGAGAAAAACTTTCGGCACGAAACATAGAGGATAATATGAAAATGTTGCATAGGGCGCCAAAGGAGCGGTTACTAAACCTACACGAGGAAATGGAGATTTACGTACACAGAAAACGGCAACACTCAGAAACGAACTAGTTTGAGCAGCGTCCAGCGTCTCATCAGCTTGGCGTGCAGCAGCGTGCGCCTTCCAGCGGCGGCGGGAAGACTGGGCCATCTTCCGCGAGCTCCGCCGCAGGAAAACAAAAACGTCATACAGAGGAGCCACGAGGGGCGCCATTGAGATCCCACTCCGGACGTATTATCGACTATCGACTTTTTAATTAATAGTCACTGTTTCGTTAATTACCTTACACTTACGGTTATGGTTAATTGTTTTGTCATGCTGAAAGAATTCAATTTATAGACAGGAATTTATTTTTAAACTTTTTATATACTGGCATTTACACAATTATGTACACTACTGGCCATTAAAATTGCTACACCAAGAAGAAATGCTGATGATAAACGGGTATTCATTGGACAAATATATTATACTAGAACTGACATGTGATTACATTTTCACGCAATTTGGGTGCATAGAGCCTGATAAATCAGTACCCAGAACAACCACCTCTGGCCGTAATAACGGCCTTGATACGCCTGGGCATTGAGTTAAACAGAGCTTGGATGGCGTGTACAGGTACAGCTGCCCATGCAGCTTCAACACGATACCACAGTTCATCAGGTGTAGTGACTGGCGTATTGTGACGAGCCAGTTGCTCCGCCACTATTGACCAGACATTTTCAATTGGTGAGAGATCTGGAGAATGTGCTGGCCAGGGCAGCAGTCGAACATTTTTTGTATCCAGAAAGGCCAGTACGGTACCTGCAACACGCGGTCGTGCATTATCTTGCTGAAATGTAGGATTTCGCAGGGATCGAATGAAGGGTAGAGCCACGGGTCGTAACACATCTGAAATGAAACGTCCACTGTTCGAAGTGCCATCAATGCGAACAAGAGGTGACCGAGACGTGTAACCAGTGGCACCCCATGCCATCACGCCGGGTGATACGCCAGTATGGCGGTACGAATACATGCTTCCAATGTGCGTTCACCGCGATGTCGCCAAACACGGATGCGACCATCATGATGCTGTAAACGGAACCTGGATTTATCCGAAAAAATGACATTTTGCCATTCGTGCACCCAGGTTCGTCGTTGAATACACCATCCCAGGCGCTCCTGTCTGTGATGTAGCGTCAAGGGTAACCGCAGCCATGGTCTCCGAGCTGATAGTCCATGCTGCTTCAAACGTCGTCGAACTGTTGGTGCAGATGGTTGTTGTCTTGCAAACGTCCCCATCTGTTGTCTCAGAGATCGAGACGTGGCTGCACGATCCGTTACAGCCATGCGGATAATATGTCTGTCATCTCGACTGGTAGTGATACGAGGCCGTTGGGATCCAGCACGGCGTTCCATATTACCCTCCTGAACCTACCGATTCCATATTCTGTTAACAGTCATTGGATCTCGACTAACGCGAGAAGCAATGTCGCGATGCGATGATCCGCAATCGCGATAGGCTACAATCCGACATTTATCAAAGTCGGAAACGTGATGGTACGCATTTCTCCTCCTTACACGAGGCATCACAACAACGTTTCACCAGGCAACGCCGGTCAATTGCTGTTTGTGTATGAGAAATCGGTTGGAAACTTCCCTCATGTCAGCACATTGTAGGTGTCGCCACCGGCGCCAACCTTGTGTGAATGCTCTGAAAAGCTGATTATTTACATATCACAGTATCTTCTTCCTGTCGGTTAAATTTCGCGTCTGTAGCACATCATCTTCGAGGTGTAGCAATTTTAATGGCCAGTAGTATATTTTACTTTCCAAGGCTAGGAGCTACCCATTATTACTATTTGCACTTTTAATGTGCACATATTGTATATCAGTACATGTTTTATTATTAGACGCTCATTTAGCTATACGAATTAATTTTAATTAATGACTACACATATTGCATTTTAACTATTAAATTTGCGATACTGGTTACTCACGTATCCTAGCTACAGTGTCTCTGCTGGTCTCAGTTATTTGTATAAATATCAGACGCATCCAGATCATCACCAGCACTTACTATGTGCTTACATGTATAATTTGACGGTGATGTTTTCACCAGAATATTTTATGGTATCCATGGCTGGTGTGCATGGCGGTTAATCATGAAAATATTTTATATGTATCTTATGTAGCACTAGGCCTTTTACAGATTTAGCTTCAACAAACTGAACTTAGTTGGTTACATCTCTCTCTTTATTTAAAAACATATCTGAAGATGGCAATAGCCGAAACCGGTGATAGTGAAGTGTAAAGGCTTTTGTGTGATCAAGACGGAGCTGTAAAATAAAGTCCCACAGTATGATGAGGGACTCATTTTCAGACTTTATGTCTTCGATTGATTAGAGCGTTGACTTTTTCTTCAAATGGTGCTACATAATCTACCCACTTTGTTTGTTTGGTGCATATTTACATATAAATCTACTGAATTCCCTAATTATTCTCCCTGTGGGGTTACTTTCTAAATGAAATTTGTACACCAAAATTTATTGTCTGCTGTTTTCCTATAGGAGACTTTCCATTTTCTATGTTTAAGTTGAATGCTTTTTCAGATAAACGGACACCGATATGCCAAGCTGCGGAATGTAGTCATCTGCAATTCTTTTGATAATGGGAACAGCTGTCGCTGACTTCGTGGGATACATTGTGACGTTTTTTGAAAACAAATTGTACATGGCTACTTTTAAGCTTTTAGCTTTCTTTATATATATTCCTGACATGATCAGTCTGGACGCGGTCTGCAGTGTATGGTAACTGAAGAAAACTTCTCAGGTCAAGATCTCTAAAAAAGCATTTCACTGGATGATCGGTTTCGACAGAGCTATGCTGTTAACATCGGATCTGTAAGACGATGAACAGAAGTTGATACGAAAATATTTAACAATTACAGTATTTTCACTTGATAAACTCTCTTGTTACATAATCTATGAAATTATAACATACGTTATGCTTCTGAATTTTTACAACACATCTACCAGTCGCTTCACACTGCATACGCACTTCTCACCACCATAGAGATCGCAGTTACATTTTGCCGATTATAAGTATTCATGTTCACAACCAACTGACAGCTGACAAAAGTGGTGAAAACAAGACAAGTTCCATTTACGCCCATCCGGAGGCACTGTGACGGTTGATTGGATTATCATCTTCTATAAAGCATAAAACGTAGATAATTCCATATGAGTGGTAATACATTATTGAGGATCATTTTTATTTACAATATTATGCAACCCAAATCAGAGGAAGATGGGAATCATTGCGTTTAATTAATGCGTGTACTAAACAAAGACTGTTTTTGCCTTGTTTCACAAATTTTATTATTAATGTTACTGCACAACCTAGGTTTCGGGTTATAAGCCCATTTTCAAGTACATTACTGATTCCCAAAAACGATAATGCACTGATAAACACGATAACAAGGCAAAGATAATCACCTCAATTTCTTAAGGTATCAATCCATAGCTCGATGTAAAATTACGTCAATGGCCATTTTTTAACAAATTAGATATGTAATAACCCAATTCAGCAATTAAATTAACGTGACAGTGTAACCTCCCCCTCACTTATCGACCTTAATGACAGTGAAAAATTAAACCGCGTGTACCTAATGGAAATTTGGGAAAAGCAATCGTCACCGAAGTTAATCTGTCGGTAAAGAGGGAGGAATGGGTTACATCTAAATGAAAGGAAAAATGCAAATGAAACTGGTGGAAATTAATTTTGAAAAGGGGTAAAGTTAATAAAGAAAGTAAATGTGCGGCCGTTAAGTTAACAATTAACTAGCGGTAATTAGATATTTGAGATTTGGGGGAAATTACGGTCGCCAGTCCTATGGACAATTACTATAGTAACTGAAAAAGAAAGGTTATTACACATTTAATTGGCACTAGAAGCGTGGCAACTGAAGGTTGACACGTGTAGTGTGAAAACTGAAAGTTTGTCAGAAGTAATAAATTTCGCTACACTCTGACTTAATTTAGCAAAATAATTAATAAAACCGGAAAATCGAAAGTTAATTTAGTGACTGAAGTTAATAGTGAGCTTTCTTTCTGAAGCACATGGAAATTCAGTAAAATACGGTTAGTCTTGGGCTACCTCAACAATCATTGCAAAAGCTACTTGAATCTACGCAATTTAGAAGTAAGAGATTTAACTTCGAACTCGAATTAAATAATTCTGAACCATTAACAATAGTAAAATTTAGTACGTACCAAGCTGAGCTGCAGTCACAGGTAAGCTAAAATATGCTAACAAAACTCGCACTCTTAATTTGTGCTCGTGTAATCTAAATGTTGTAGCCAGCTACGAATACTTTAACTGAACTTTGAAATTAAAGCAGTGAAATCGAATTATATTATTTTAATGCTGGCGTTTGACTTTCAACGACACTCGGGTTCATTTCGGAAAAGGAAGGGACCTTGCTTGGCAATGCAATTGGGACAATGAGCAACAAAGGTTCATGCTAAGTTGCTGTAATTTTGTGATGCAACAAGTTTAAAAGCTGAGGTCTGCCTTACAGTTCTGAAACTTTATGTGCTTTTAGTCTTCCTTGTTGGTTGATTGAAGATTTGAATTCGTCGATAGAGGAGGTGGCGACAGTCACTCATTGTCGGCCGTCGCTGTTGCAGAAGCTGGATGCTGGCGCGCCTTCTTCTCGACACGGTCACCAGGCGAAACGGGCTCTTGATGTGTGCCAGCTAATGCTTCCCGTCCGCGACACCGTGCTAGATACTATTATAGGCAGTTGAGCGCAATTACATGCTGTCCAACCCCGAACGCGCGGCAACTCGCGGGAGCGTCACACAACACACCTGCTCCACTGCACTACCCCAGCCAGACTCTCTCTCCTCAGCCCGCGCTCCACGCGGCAGAGTTAACACTCCCAAAGATCCTAAACACTTTCGTTCTCCACACGACCTATCGATGTATTCGTTCGATAGTACGGTTTTCCCTAGGCCAGACCCAGCGTGTAAATACACATAATATTCACAAAACAAACCAATTATACATCGACATAAATGCATATATATACAAATAGTAAAACCATTACAATATACAAAGACACAAAAATGTTATATCTTCAGGTAACAAAATAAGGAAAAAAATTTGCAGTGCAATAGATGGAAATTGGAGGATATGCATTTCCGGCGTTACAACAGGACTAAAGTTATGCATCAGCCAAGAGAATTTATCTAGTGATGGACTTAGGTCCACAGTTTTGTTTCTATTCTGGGGTTGCAAACTCGTCTAAACGAGGTGAATAAATGAATTGGGTTTGATCGTTTAATAATCGGTGTAGGGATGTACACATCTGTCTTTTAATTTGTAAAATTTCTAATTGGTTGAGTTTAGCCCTCTTTTCCTCTGTTGTAAGACTTGTACATCTATTATGTATTTGTGGTTATTGTTCAGGTGAAGTTCCCCAAAGGCTGAATCAGGTTTCTTCAATCTCCAGCTTCTGTGACGTTCTTTAAGCCTGGTGCAGATTGACCTCTCCGTCTGTCCAATATAGCAAGACTGACGCTCACGGCATGTGATTTTATAAACCCCACTTTTTGTGATGGCTGGTTGTTTGTCTTTTGTATTGAACAAGCAAATATCTATTGACTGAGTTACGTAGAAAAACACAGAGAAATGATATAATGTATGTGCTTTTGATAATTTTTTGGGATAAAGTATGTATGGCATACGTTAGGGAACAGCAATTAGGTTCGCAGTACGATAAATACAGACCAACATTTATAAACAGAGTTTGAATCTTTTATTTAGCTGGCAGTAGTGGCGCTCGCTGTATTGCAGTAGCTTGAGCAGCGAAGATTTTTGTGAGGTAAGTGATTTGTGAAAGGTATAGTTTAATGTTAGTCAGGGCCATTCTTTTGTAGGGAATTTTGAAAGCCAGATTGCGTTGCGCTAACAAAATATTGTGTGTCAGTTTAAGCACAGTCATGTATAAATTGTTCAAAGGGGACGTTTCATATGTCGACCCTTAGCCGAGGATACCTCACTGGAATCTTCTGATTTTTTGTTGTAGTTTGTGTAATTAGTGTAGATTTTGTTTATTGCTAGCGCGTCATTGTAGAGAAAATCTCCTTTGTAGTTGCAGTCTTTCATTGTTGTACTGTAAAACAGTTGTGGCATGCATGTAGATTTGCACCAAGTATTTCGCAGCTGCGCCTGCAATTAACTAGATATTATTTTCAGTGCTATGTTAATGTGTTCTCTTATTGTTGCTCTTCAAATTGTGTTTTTCTGTGTTATCGTGTGAAATATTGTGACAATAATGGCGTGTGAAAAACGTAATACTAGGCTCCAAAGTAAACTGAGAAATGACGGTGAAAATGAAAGCAGTGTGATAGCGCCACCGAGTAATGAATTAACTGATGTTCAAAGTAGTAATTTGGTAACTGTACATAGGGAAATGGAGCGGGCTGCAAACAATGGTGTAGACAGTGAAACAGGTAGTGAACAGGGAAGCATTATCGATCGATCGGTCGGCAACAGCTCGCCTCAGGAATCCGAAATGACAGGACACAATTTCGCAAATACTGTAGATTCAGGTTTTGGGTTATCACCGTTTTCTCAAATAAGTCAAGACGCATTTTCTGCTTGTCAAAATGTGAATGTTGCCGGTGCAAATGCACTGCCGAAAAGCGTAGAGAAACAGAAAATTATTGCAATTAATGCAACAAATGGAACAAAATCAGAGACAAATGGGACAAAATCTTAAAAAGTTAGACACAGTGGAACAAAATCTCAAAAAGTTAGACACAGTGGAACAAAATCTCAAAAAGTTAGACACAGTGGAACAAAATCTCAAAAAGTTAGACACAATGGAACAAAATCTTCAAAAGTTAGACACTACACTTGAACAAACACGTGAAGATTTAACCACTGAGTTACATAACATCGAATCGAAATGTCAAAAGGTCTGTAATGACGTAAAAACTCAAATTTGTGAGCATTTTCAACCTATTTTTTCGCGGCATGAAAATGCATTACAGAATCACGAAGCAGCCATAAAAGAACTGCAAATTATTGTTCATGAAAATCATGAGACCTTGCAAGCTAAATTTGACTCAGTTGCATCAACCGATTCGGTTACGCAACTTGCAAAAACTCAGGAAAACTTTAAGGACACAGTAGATACTCTGAAACTTGGTTCAGAAAAACACACTGAGGAAATAAGTACACTATCGGAGAAAGTAGCCGAACTTTTGGATCAGTTCACTAATTTATCTACGAAGGTAGATGATAATCTGATTGACGCAAGACCGGTAGTCTTTAATGACACAGAAGAGTACGAACAAATTAGGAAATTCAAACAAAATCAGAATCAAATTAATACACAACACCAAAGAGAAATCCGGGAAGTACAAGATCAGCTGACACAGGTAATACAAGAATTACGTATTTCAGAGGACACTCGCGCTCCAACACGGGAAGAGGGACTTAGAAATACGGAAAAGCCGCAAAATAATAACACAGGGCATTTCGGAAGTTATGAAAGAAATTGGCAATGTGCACCGAATTTTGAGATGGAACGGCCGACACGACCTAACAATGACCGATATGCGACTCGCCGACATGATGATTTTGACTATAAGCTGTTCATTACTACACGTAAATTCAAAACATTTAAGAATTCTGGCAATGACATTCATCCACAAGCATGGCTCCATCAATTCTCTCATTTTTTTCCTCCCAACTGGTCGTTGGAACACAGATTAGAATTTATGTGTGGCTACTTAGAGAATGAACCAGCTGTAAGAATGCGATCGGTAATTCACGATTGCCACAGTGAAGGAGAGTTTTACCATGCCTTCCTCTCAGCATATTGGTCTCAAGCTACACAAGACCGTGTAAAACATAGCATCATGATGATGAAACACTTTGAACAATCTGAATTTTCCAGTCTTGTCAAATATTTTGAAGACATGTTGCATAAGAATCAATATCTTTCAAACCCATACAGCCCCTCAGAACTCATCCGCATTTGCTTACTCAAATTGCCTGAACATTTACGACATATTATTTTGGCAGGACGTTGCAAAGACGACATTGAAGCTTTTCAGGGACTCTTACAAGAATTAGAAATTGACACAGACAGTCGCGGGATGCGAAAACAGGAAAACAATCACTACAGGTCACATCCGTCACAATTCCGTGACGACAAAAACAATAACTGGACACGACAGGTCTATTCTTACAACGCAAATCGTGACCAAAATAGACACCACCCATATGACAACCACTGGCAGAGTAATAATAGTTACAGAGAAAGATCGCATTTCCGTAATAATGACTATCACAGAGACAATCAGAGGAACAGACAATATGGGAACCAAAACAATTATTACCAGGGGAGACAGAATAACTTTAGACGCAACGGTCCAGCGCGCAGTTACGACTCAGGGAGAAATTCTCCACCACGTGACCGACAAGAAAGAAACTATGGAATCTACCGACAAAACGACAGACCTGAATTTCATCAGAACTGGCGGGATTCTAACAGAGCTGGGCCCTCTCGGCAAGGTGAATTTGTAGAAGTTAGGTCTCCTAATCCCAATAACGACGCGCGCCAACAAAGGGACAGACAATGACTCGCACCGCAGGCACCCACGTGCCCCGGCTGGCTCAGAGAAAAATAACATAGAAGCTAACCTTGAGAAAAATTCCAGTGTTCTTTACCGACGTATACTGCATGATAATTCCGTTCAAGTTGAAACTCTGAGTACTAGGAAGAGTAAAGGATTTCACCACACTTCACATATAAAACCGCCTATTGAGAGATAATCTGCTTTTTAACTTAGTCTTTGCCATAAAATTTTTCACGTCACATTTCTAGTATGCTTTGTCAGACTTAAGAAACTGTTAACATGCAACAATGTTTGAAGTTAAATATCCAGTCAAGAACCAAGAGAACTTATTGAAACAGAAATGACGAATGCATTGTTATAGTGAACAGACGTCACAGTGTTATTGTGTGTGTACATTCTTGCTTGTTAGTTGCACGATTATGGAACGACTATAAGGCTTACATACTTAGAACATTTACCAGTACTGCTAATGAGATTTTAATGCAACATTTTGGTTTACTTGAAAATATATTCTGGATTTAAAGTACTTTCAGTGAGATACCAGATGGCACAGTGGTTAGTTTATGTGACAGCTACACGATTTTATCACGACGCTACTAATGAGTGACAATTTACAATGTTGCTTTTGCAGTGTTTCTGTTTTATATCTGCACAGTTTTCTGTTTTATTCTGGAAAGTAAAACAGGTTTTAGTAGTAACTTTTGTAGTACAGCTACAATGAGACTGCCTTTTCCGTAGCACAACAATACGTTACAGTACAGTACTTTCTTCATCACGGCAATAAGCGTAATAACTAAGACATTTATACGCAAAGCATTTCACTTTTGTGTATTATGAGGTAAGTACATTGACTTCTGCAGAACTTCGCTTTCGGAGGACGGTAACTACGACACTTCCACACAGATTATGTTGCAACAAGACGCACATTTAGCGCTACAGTACACGTATTTGAGTGATTAATTTGGTACTTAAAACATTTATTTTTAAAGATTTTTTGAATTACAAAGAAAGTTTTACGTGATACATTTCATTCCATTGCTGTAATCTGTAACACCTGAGGGTATAATTACATTAATCCTCAGGGGGGTTACACACTTACTTTGTGTACCATGTGTTTGGCAACCACAAGGAACCCTAGCTAATATGGTATTTGCTTATACAACTTTACACATCGGTACCATATTTCTCTAACACACAAATTACACAGCTATCTGATCATTTAACTGAGAGACAAACATTTTTTTTTACTACATCAGTGACACATGTTTACGCAATACACAGTTGGATAACTTCACACTTATGAAACTGTATTTTGTCTGTACTTTGTAAACTGTTCATATTTTTTCGGAATCATTGTTATACTATGAGAGCTTTGAATGATGTATTTGGTATGAGATCATGATTTTTAAAGTACGTTTGAGGCAGCTGACACTTTTGACATGAGCAGAGAATTTTTTTAGGCTTAGAAATTATTGGAGGAAGTTACGACGATTTTGAGATTTGACTGAAGTGTTATGATGTTATTATTACGACGACGATGTGTATTATGTTGTTGAGGAATGTTTATTATGCTACGTATTTCTCATGATGAAATATTGAAGAAGTGTCGACGAATATGTATATGTATAATGAGGTAAGGAATAATGAGTAGTGTTTAGGGACTCTGATTTATGAAAAGGATGTTGGAAACCAAGAAACGTACTTTAAGAGTTATGAAATGTGTGTGTATATGCGTGACTGTATCACAATACTGACGAATATTTTATTTGGACACTTATATTTTTAGGATTTTCTTTCTACAGATTTGCAACGCTAATTCTTGACCTGTGAAATATTTTTATGTGAGACTGTCACAGTAGCGGAAACTGGTGTCGTAAATATTTCCGTAAGAAAGTTAAGTGACCACCTGCACGTAATGCGTTGTGGGCACGCAGCTGTGTCAAACACCTGGAGAACAAGCCATTAGGGTGTGCCTTTCCGGAAGCACAGGTAGAAAAAAAAAAAAAGGAAAAAAGGCAGGCCTTTATCCTCGCCATTGACATTCCTTTAGAGAAAATATTGCAAATGCGACACCCTCATTACTTCCATTAACCTTGCTATTGACATTCCTTTGTAGAATGCATCACAAATATTACACGCTCATTACCTGAAAACATATGATTACTCGTACTTTGTGCTAATTACTGCAATGCTTATGAATTGATGGGAAATATTCGTACATCTGCACACCTGATTATGACAAGTGTCTTTCTATGAGAGTTGAGAGCTACTGACTTACGAAATGCCACATGACTATTGAATGATGTTTTTATGCTTTGGTTTGCGTAATTGCTTATTTCATTTGACATCTGTTTTCCAGCTGTGTTGCAGCATTGGTTTCATAAAATAAAATTAAATGCATTTGCTAATGTGAACACTTTCTGTCAACAGATCTATTAAATAATAATTTTGTGATCCACATTCTTCAAAAAAGGAGCACTTGGAAAGGAAAGAACAATAAGAAGGGACTAGTAACAGTAACACGTAATTTTCTTTTCAAGTACATGGTAATATTTTTTTTTACAATAAGTTGTTGTGGTGCACCACTTTAATTACTTAGGCATTAAGATGTGAATATACATTTCCCTTATCTGCATTGTTGTTTTTACTGTAATATTTTTTCTGCTTGAGCTTTGTCATGTATAGATATAAGTTTTATATTTTTTATATTTTTTATATTTGCTGCTGCTGTTTGCCAGGCATAGTGCAACTGAATTTTAAATTGTGTTACTCTGTTAAGCTAATTTTACTACTGACTTATTTTTCTTGCTACTGTACATTGCCTCATATTAGTTGTAATGTTGAATTGCTTGGTAATTTAGATTTATTGTAGCTTGCTTTGCAATTTTCCATTTTTTTTGGTCATTGCTGTTTGTGTTACTTGTTTTGTGCTGCTGCATTGCCTCGTCCCTTAGTTTAGCATCTGAGCTCAGTAGATTTAAGTTAGCTTAAGAGGGGGTAGCCTATAAGAGAATGAGTTGCGATGAATTTGAAGAAATGCACTGAGAGGCTATACGAGAAAAGTACAGAAAGCAGGTATAGATAGGACTTTTGGAAATAATGAGGAATGAAGGGAGATCTCCGAGAAGTAAAGAAAGTTTTGTTTGCAAAATACTGCAGTAAAACAAACCCTGTCCTTTCCTTGTATTATTCCACTATATGTTTGTGTACCCTTGTGTATTTATGTTTTTCCTGTATTTATATGTTTATCTGATAAGATTTATGTTGTAGAATTTTTCTAATACTAAGCTACATTCACTATGATGAGGAATACTGTTATCCTCAAATATAATTGGCATTAATAATATGTTATGTACCTTGTAAATATGCTTAGACATTATTTATTCTGTTTTGTTTTAATGCTCTTGTGTGAAGTTGATGTTTCAATAACTATTCTGATCTTTTATGTATTTACTTATGTCATAATTCCTGTAACACTGATGTATATGTTTATTTCTATTCTTTTGTAAAGCCCCTATTACTACAAACGTTATCTGTATTATTATGTTTTTAATGATGTGTTTTGTACCTTTGTTATTGTATTCTTATGTTATAAAATTGTATAGACACCAGTTCTTCAAATTAAGTTACATTTCACTGCACACGTTTCTGTTGGTCATAGTATATGGACAATATGTGAGAAGTAGGGACTGTTAGTGTTTGCACGTGTGTTAAAAATTCAGCAAGGGACTGGATAACAGCATTGCTGGTTCTAAGGACAATTCCAAAATCTTTGTGAGTGCACAAGTGGTGGTTATGGACTTGCTATATTATCCGCAAGACTCTTCAATGATGATTGTGCACCCGCACAGTCACAACAGATGGCTGCTGGCCATCTCTACAAGGACTACAGTGGGTCTGCTCTGTGATGACCTACCTACCAATACTCTTCAAAATTTCGACTGACTCTGCTGTGGGTTTGCTCTGTTGTGGCCCATTACCTGTCTGCATGTCAAGAGTCAGCACTGTCTTTCCGTTGGAAGGACAACACTACTTCTTCAAGACTGTATGGAAATCCACAACTTCTGTGTGCAATTTCTTTTACTAATGAGAAACTGTAATTACTATTATGATGAATGATCAGGACTATCTTTATGGACTGTTAGAAAATTTTAGCTTTTGACCAACATTGTATCAATAAGTGTGTGCATTTTATATCTTTGTTACTGTAATTATGAAAAATTTATGTCAAATCTGTATTGGCCAGATCCCAACACCATTTGTAAAAATTTTTTTGTGGGGAGCATGGGGGCTATGTTAGTAGGCTGTTTATGTTTTCTTTATGTAAGTAGGCTGTTTAGGTTCTTATATTGGTAACGCCGCCGCCACGTAGCGCTCTCTGTATGAAAATGAAATCACTGGCTGTGCTGTGTGCAGTCTGTGGCTAGTTTGCATTGTTGTCTGCCATTGTAGAGGGGCAGCTGGATGTTAACAGCGCGTAGCGTTGAGCAGTTGGAGGTGAGCCGCCAGCAGTGGTGGATGTGGGGAGAGAGATGGCGGAGTTTTGACATTTGTCATGAACTGCTATATTTATATATGATGATATCAAGGTAAATACATTGTTTGTTCTCTATTAATATCTTTCATTTGCTAACTATCCCTATCAGTAGTTAGTGCCTTCCATAGTTTGAATCTTTTATTTAGCTGGCAGTAGTGGCGCTCGCTGTATTGCAGTAGCTTGAGCAGCGAAGATTTTTGTGAGGTAAGTGATTTGTGAAAGGTATAGTTTAATGTTAGTCAGGGCCATTCTTTTGTAGGGAATTTTGAAAGTCAGATTGCGTTGCGCTAACAAAATATTGTGTGTCAGTTTAAGCACAGTCATGTATAATTGTTCAAAGGGGACGTTTCAAATTTTGTGGTAAGTTCCTATGGGACCAAACTGCTGAGGTCATCGGTGGACGAGAAGTGATCTTTGTATTAAAACAGAAGGCGATGTTTCGGTCTAGTTACACACAGCAGCAGCGAGGGAAGTGGTGCAGTCTTAAGACACTGGACTCGCATTCTAGTTTTATGTTCTCCGTGGTTTCCCTAAAGCGCTTATGGCTAACGTCGGTACGTTTCCAGTGAAAAGAACGCGGTCCATTTCCCTCCCTGTCTTCGCATAAAGCGAGCTGCTGTTCCGTCTTTAATGATCTCGTCGTGCACCGAACGTTAAATCTCAGTCTACTTCTTTCCTTCTTCCTCTATTCAGCACACTGCTGGAACATTCCAGGGCCGTTAATTAGTGGAGTTCTCTCATTTACGTGGGTACGTTACAGTCGAGTATGTTTCTAGAGCAGCGAAGAGTAGATGAAGCTACCTCGTCAATGGCATTCCGTCTTATGGAGGCTGTAGCCTACAAGTTCTAAAGTTACATCCAATGAGTAATGTCCCTAGAATGAATCTACAGTCCCCAACGGAGAGTGCAATGATTTGAAACTTCTCAACACGTAAAGCTTTGTCATGAAATAGGAATCAAACTGTTGCCCCACGCGGGTCAAGTGCTCTGTCGAATGAGCTCCCCAAGCACATTTCACGACGCGCCCGTAGAGCTTTACTTCTGCCAGTACCTCTTGTGCTACATTCCAAACATCGTAGAAGTTCAGCTACAATTTGCATAAAAGCACTGTGAAACGAAGCTGCCAGTGAATGCACTTAAGCACTTTGAGGTGTACTGGCCACAATTTTATTATGCCAGTAAGCCTTATGCATTTGGACTTACTTCATTTATCCAAATTAACAACAACATTATATAATTGCGTCTCATAATGACGTAAGGCACCTGTAGTCTTAGGGTTGCGTCGTTGACTAGTAATCAAAACGGACTGGGGCTTGGGTTCAGACCTCACCAGTACTTAAATTCTGAATGAAAATCGTCAGCTATGGCCGCCGAAGACTTCTAGAATAAGAAGTGACCTGGTCCTGCCAACTGCATCGTGAAAGAGGGTGGTGGAGCGGACGGAGATTCAGGGCACTCTCTTGTCCTTGGAGTGGGAAACGGCCCCTAAAAGAATCCGCAATGATCAGTGGCATAACGTTGCAGGAAGGCAGTGAAAACCATTACATTTAAGACATATGATGCGTATTCACAGGACATTTGGCCTGTTACTGAAAAGTGTCATGATGTTCCCCAGTTGGATCTCTGGGAGGGGATGACAAGGAGGAGGTGACAGCGACAAAAAGACTGAATAACCAACGAAAGGATAACGTTATACGAGACAGGACGTGGAAAATAAGTTTGAACGTGGTAGGGAACCTAGAAAATCTGACATGGGAAATGATAATGCTCTACATATAGCTGTACTCAGCGAAGTGAAATGGAAATAAGGAAAGGATTTATGGTCAGGCGAGTATAGACTAATATCAACAGCAGCAGAAATTGGTATAACGGGAGTAGGATTCGTTGTGAATAGAAAGGTAGGTTCAAATGACTCTTAGCACTACGGGGCTTAACTTCTGAGGTCATCAGTCCCCTAGAACTTAGAACTACTTAAACCTAAATAACCTAAGGACATCACACACATCCATGCCCGAGGCAGGATTCGAACCTGCGACCGTAGCGGTCGCGCGGTTCCAGATTGTAGCGCCTAGAACCGCTCGGCCACCCCGGCTGGCAGGAAGGTAAGACAGAAGTGAGTTACTGTGACATCAAACCAACAACGACAACAGTGGGTATACATGCAGAGAATCGAAGCATTCGAGATGTGGTACTGGAGAAGAATGTTGAAAATTAGGTGGACTGATAATGAGGAGGTTCTCCTCAGAATCGTCGAAGAAAGGAATTTATGGGAAACACTGACAAGAAGAAGGGACCGGATGATAGGACATCTGCTAAGACGCCACGGAATAACTTCCACGGTACTAGAGGGAGCTGTTGAAGGTATAAACTGTAGAGGAAGGCAGAGATCGGACTACACCCAGCAAATAATTGAAGACATACAGTAGGTTGCAAGTGCCCCGTGTGGGGATTTGCCAGTTACCTCTATCGGGCACGTCCCCATTGCAATTGGGGAAAGCTCGCTGGCCCTGCCGCCAGTAGAGTCGGACGATAGTGTGGAAATAAAATACTCACCGCGAAAAAATAACTGGACTGGTCCTCCAGACTGGGGGTTGGACACTGGGCTAACAACACGTCCCATAAAAAAGAACCTATTACGAAACGTCAGGCAAATTCCTCGGAGGGAAGCAGAAACAAGGAATATAGAAAACGATTTACGAACAATGGTTCAAATGGCTCTGAGCACTATGGGACTTAACAGCTGTGGTCATCAGTCCCCTAGAACTTAGAACTACTTAAACCTAACTAACCTAAGGACATCACACACATCCATGCCCGAAGCAGGATTCGAACCTGCGACCGTAGCAGTTGCGCGGTTCCGGACTGAGCGCCTAGAACCGCTAGACCACCGCGGCCGGCCTTACGAACAATGTTGGAATGTGGAACATTAGGATTTTGACAACATCTGGAACTCTCAATATTCTGTCATAAGAACTCGGCAGATATGAAATAGATCTTGTAGCACTGCAAGAAATTAGACATCCAGGAACAGGAAAACTGGAAACGGACAGGCACATTCTATACTACAGCAGATCGGAACATGGAAAGTTCCAGAAGAGTGTAGGTTTTATGGTCAGCAAATTTTAGCAGTGGCAGTAATTGATTTCCAACCGATTGATGATAGAATAGTTGACATGAGACTAAAAGGTAGATTCACAAATATAACAATAGTTACATTATGTGCTCCGACCGAGGAAGCGGAGGATGAAAAGAAAGGTAGTTTTTATGAAATACTTGAAGAGGTAATTAGTAAGACACCAGGATATGATATGAAGTTCAGTGTGGGAGATGCCAATGCTAAAGTTGGAAAGGAATAGCTGGAACTGAAAGCCTACATGTTGAAAGTAATGATAGTGGAGTGAGGTTACTAAGCTGTGCAACTGCAGCTAACCTAAAGGTTATGAGCACATGCTTTCCTCGGAAGGATATTTACGAGGTAACTTGGGTATGACCGGATGAAAGAACAAAAGACCAAATAGACCATGTCTTGGTAGATCAAAGAAATGAAAGCAGTGTAATGAGTGTGAAAACCATAAGAGGAGCCGAGACAGGCACAGGCTATTATCTAGTCGTAACAGAGGTACGCCAAAGAATAACCATAGAAAAGCCAAATGGAGGGAAAGAGCATGAAAGACCATAACATTGACATAGACAGATTGAAGGATAACGGGAAAGCACAGGTGTTTGTGATTAAGCTACAAAAGAAATTTGATGTTCTATCAATTGGAGACAATCTTGACATTGAAGACCACTGGCAAATGATAATAACAAATGTGGAAGAAGCGGCACTATAAGTATCCGGAAAAAGAAAAAGAACGACGAAAAATTCATGGTTCTCTAAAGAATGTAAGCAAAAAGTGAAAGAAAGAAGAGCTGCAAAGGAAAAATACCTACAAGAGGAGTCCATTGAAAGTAAAGAAGAATATGAAAATGTTAATAGAGAAACTAAAAATCTTATCAGAAGGAAAAAGGGAGAACATGTGGATAGTTTAATCAAAAGAGCAGAGGAGGATAAAAGTGCAGGGAAACATGATTTTTACAGATCAATCAGATTTTTCAGAAAAAGGTAAATACCACGGATATATGGCGTCAAAGATAAAAGTGCAATACAGTTCTGGAAAGATCCAAAGGCATGGAAATTTGGAGGGAATATTTTGAGGAGCTTCTAAATGTATAGGCAGAAGTGCGGAAATGAGGCAACAACGTAATTATGAATGTGTAAATCCCGTCCTGGAGCCGCCGACAGTGAAAATACTAAAAGACAATAAGGCTCCAGGGGGAGATGACATAAGAGCCGAATTGTTTAAGAAGAGAGGAATAAAAATTGCAAAACAATTACACAAACTTGTTACGAACATCTGGAATGAAGAACGAATGCCAGATTAGTGGACAGAAGCGGCAATAATACCAATTCATGAAAAGGGTCACAAATAACAACGCAGGAACTAAAACGGCATCTCAGTAATTACCACTGCCTATAAAGTGTTCTCCAAGATCCTCCAGAAAAAATTAGAACCATATTTAAAAGAGATAATAAAAGAGAAACAAGCGGGATTTGTGAAGAATCGTTCAATTACTGACCAGCTATTCATACCGAAAGAACCCATAGACAAGTATTGGCATTATAAATGGCAATACTATTTGTTGATTTTAAGAAAGTCTTTGTCAGTACATCCAGAGGTAAGTTGTAGCAGAAAATGCAAAGATTCAGAATACCCTAGAATATTATAAACCTTTGGGTGCATAGATCCTAAGAAATCAGAACCCAAAACAACCACCTCTGGCCGTAATAACGGCCTTGATACGCCTGGGCATTGAGTCAAACAGAGCTTGGATGGCGTGTACAGATACAGCTGCCCATGCAACTTCAACACGATACCACAGTTCATCAAGAGCCAGTTGCTCAGCCACCATTGAACAGACGTTTTCAATTGGTGAGAGATCTGGAGAATGTGCTGGCCAGGACAGCAGTCGAATATTTTCTGTATCCAGAAAGGCCCGTACAGGACCTGCAACATGCGGTCGTGCATTATCCTGTTGAAATGTAGGGTTTCGCAGGGATCGAATGAAGGGTAGAGCCACGGATCGTAACGCATCTGAAATGTAACTTCCACTGTTCAAAGTGCCGTCAATGCGAACAATAGGTGACCGAGACGTGTAACCAATGGCGCCCAATACCATCACGCCGGGTGATACGCCAGTATGGCGATGACGAATACACGCTTCCAATCAGCGTTCACCGCGATGTCGCCAAACACGGATGCGACCATCATGATGCTGTAAACAGAACCTGGATTCATCCGAAAAAATGACGTTTTGCCATTCGGGGACCCAGGTTCGTCGTTGAGTACACCATCGCAAACGCTCCCGTCTGTGATGCAGCGTCAAGGGTAACAGCAGCCATGGTCTCCGAGCCGGTAGTCCATGCTGCTGCAAACGTCGTCGAACTGTTGGTGCAGATGGTTGTTGTCTTGCAAACGTCCCCATCTGTTGACTCAGGGATCGAGACGTGGCTGCACGATCCGTTAAAGCCATGCGGATAAGATTTCTGTCATCTCGACAGCTAGTGATACGAGGCCGTTGGGATCCAGCACGGCGTTTCGTATTACCCTCCTGAACCCACCGACTCCATATTCTGCTAACATTCATTGGATCTCGACCAACGCGAGCAGCAATGTCGCGATACGATAAACCGGAATCGGGATTGGCTACAATCCGACCTTTATCAAAGTCGGAAATGTGATGGTACGCATTTCTCCACCTTACACGAGGCATCACAACTACGTTTCACCTGGCAACGCAGGTGAAAATGTAATCACATGTCAGTTCTAGCATAATATATTTGTCCAATGAATACCCGTTTATCATCTGCATTTCTTCTTGGTGTAGCAATTTTAGTGGCCAGTAGTGTAGTACCACGTGATGTAACCGCAACTTCTGGTTGCGAGGAGCGAGCGCAGTCATCTACTTCCGGTTGCCGACTCCTAGCCTCGGACGGGCCTAGTAATACCTTCCTCTCAAACGGCTGAAGCCACTGCTAGCAATGCGAGCTCGGCGCGACAACTGCTGAGCGCGCCAACGGCTAATTCCCGCTCAATGTCACACTGCAACAAACGCAGACTGCATAAGTGGACCAATGTTTTTGTTTAAAAAAATCTCACGGGAGATAAGGATAAGGAAAGGAACTTTATTTAATTTCTATAATAATGAGGTAGATCACCAACAAGTTTAATGTTATAACAATTGAGTGCTCCTTTCACCCAAACACACAGATACTCATACTCGTTTGTTCTGCAATGATTCCTCGTCCTAAGAACCAAAGGCATAGTAGACATGTAATAGGATCTTCCTATGTCTCTGTTGTACACCTCACATATTTTATTTGAAAGGTGCGATAGGCAATAATGTCTCAATCTCATTTGACGACTTACTGAGACATGCCCCATTAATATGGGAGGAGAAGGCGTTCTCGCATCTTACAGTGTATAAAGCTGTAGGTAACATCGAGATGAGCACTGAAAACGGTGTCAATGGACAAGTGTTTTTGCACGGTCCTTCAGTGTTTTGTGGGTGTGCTCTGAATTTTACTTTGCAAAATAATGATAAGATCCAAGGTATATAGTAGGAACAGCAATTGAGAGATTCATACCTCATAAATTGGTAAGAGATGGAACTGATCCCCCATAGTACACAAAACAGGTCCGAACGCTGTTGCAGAGGCATCGGAAAAAGCATGCGAAGATCAAAAGAACGCGAAATCCCGAAGATTGGCTAAAACTTCAATGCGAGATGCCTTTAATAGGTTCTACAACGAAACATTGTCTAGAAATTTGGTAGAAAATCCGAAGAAATTCTGGTCGTATGTAAAGTACACAAGCGACAAGACGCAGTCAATACCTTCGCTGCGCAGTGCCGATGGTACTGTTACCGACGACTGTGCCGCTAAAGCGGAGCTATTGAACGCAGTTTTCCGAAATTCCTTCACCAGGGAAGACGAATGGAACATTCCAGAATTTGAAACACGAACAGCTGCTAACATGAGTTTCTTAGAAGTAGATACCTTAGGGATTGCGAAGCAACTCAAATCGCTTGATACGGGCAAGTCTTCAGGTCCAAATTGTGTACTGATTAGGTTCCTTTCAGATTACGCTGATACAATAGCTCCCTACTTAGCAATTATTTACAACCGCTCGCTCACCGATAGATCTGTACCTGCAGATTGGAAAATTGCTCAGGTCGCACCAGTGTTTAAGAAGGGTAGTAGGAGTAGTCCATCGAACTACAGACCTATATCATTGACGACGGTTTGCAGTAGGGTGTTGGAGCATATACTGTATTCAAACATTATGAATCACCACGAAGGGAACGATCTATTGATAAGTAATCAGCATGGTTTCAGAAAACATCGTTCTTGTGCAACGCAGCTAGCTCTTTATTCACACGAAGTAATGGCCGCTATCGACAGGGGATCTCAAGTTGATTCCGTATTTCTAGATTTCCGGAAAGCTTTTGACACCGTTCCTCACAAGCGACTTTTAATCAAGCTGCGGGCCTATGGGGTATCGTCTCAGTTGTGCGACTGGATTCGTGATTTCCTGTCAGGAAGGTCGCAGTTCGTAGTAATGGACGGCAAATCATCGAGTAAAACTGAAGTGATATCAGGTGTTCCCAGGGAAGCGTCCTGGGACCTCTGCTGTTCCTGATCTATATAAATGACCTGGGTGACAATCTGAGCAGTTCTCTTGGGTTGTTCGCAGATGATGCTGTAATTTACCGTCTAGTAAGCTCATCCGAAGACCAGTATCAGTTGCAAAGCGACTTAGAAAAGATTGCTGTATGGTGTGGCAGGTGGCAGTTGACGCTAAATAACGAAAAGTGTGAGGTGATCCACATGAGTTCCAAAAGAAATCCCTTCGAATTCGATTACTCGATAAATAGTACAATTCTCACGGCTGTCAATTCAACTAAGTACCTGGATGTAAAAATTTCGAACAACTTCAGTTGGAAAGACCACATAGATAATATTGTGGGGAAGGCGAGCCAAAGGTTGCGTTTCATTGGCAGGACATTTAGAAGATGTAACAAGTCCACCAAAGAGACAGCTTCCACTACACTCGTTCGTCATCTGTTAGAATATTGCTGCGCGGTGTGGGATCCTTACCAGGTGGGATTGACGGAGGACATCGAAAGGGTGCAAAAAAGGGCAGCTCGTTATGTATTATCACGTAATAGGGGAGAGAGTGTGGCAGATATGATACGCGATTTGGGATGGAAGTCATTAAAGCAAAGAAGTTTTTCGTCGCGGCGAGATCTATTTACGAAATTTCAGTCACCAACTTTCTCTTCCGAATGCGAAAATATTTTGTTGAGCCTAACCTACATAGGTAGGAATGATCATCAAAATAAAATAAGAGAAATCAGAGCTCGAACAGAAAGGTTTAGGTGTTCGTTTTTCCCGCGCGCTGTTCGGGAGTGGAATGGTAGAGAGATAGTATGATTGTGGTTCGATGAACCCTCTGCCAAGCACTTAAATGTGAATTGCAGAGTAATCATGTAAATGTAGATGTAGATGTAATGGTTAGGTTACTGTAGCCGTAGTACGGTATCCAGGAGACAAAGTGTCCAAAGTAGGAAGTCTTGAGAGTTTCGATGATAGAGACATTATTGCCTATCGCACCTTTCAAATATGTGAGGTGTACAACAGAGACATGGGAAGATCCTATTACATTATATATATATACATACACCGTATGGTTTGTTTACTGCGTCAACGAGCATTACTGGCTTACAAAAGTAAAATAGTGACATACTACGGAACCATGACTGTACCCAGCTGTACAGCTATTCGTCTGCAGCAAACAAATGGGGCAGATGGACTGTACCGAGGATGTGCTAGGGCTTTCCAGCGAAAATTCTGCAGTGTACTCGAAACAGCCTTGGCATCATATGGGTGGATATCACCCAGCAACAGAATGATGCCGTTCGTCGACATTCCTGGGCGTTTGGACTTGCTAGCGCGAGTCAATTTGTGCAATGTGTCCACGTTCCTGTGTACGTTAATTGCGGCACTGTGTTCCAGGAAGCCAGTGAGCAACTGGCCCTTGCAGCCAAGGAAAGAGGTCACCATGACATTCCTGAAGCTGGAGCGCCTGTCGCTTCGAGTGCGCTTCTGAAGTGTTTCTGGGAAAACATTACACTTCTTCCATAGAGTTCTCATCCCTCCCCATGCGATTTCCATGTTTTCGGAGGCCTGAAGAAAGATATTCGTGGCCGTCGATTTGCTTCGGTCGGAGAGTGCACGCCTGGTTCAAATGGCTCTGAGCACTATGCGACTCAACTTCTGAGGTCATCAGTCGCCTAGAACTTAGAACTAATTAAACCTAACTAACCTAAGGACATCACACACATCCATGCCCGAGGCAGGATTCGAACCTGCGACCGTAGTGGTCACGCGGTTCCAGACTGAAGCGCCTTTAACCGCACGGCCACACCGGCCGGCAGTGCACGCCTGGGTATAGTCATGATTCCGCGGGCAACCGCAATCATTTTTTTTTCTTTTTTCATGAAGGAGTTGACCATCTTGTCTAACAGTGAGATAAATATATTAACAGGCTGGGTCGGAGATTTTCTCCGCTCAGGGACTGGATGTTGTGTTGTCTTCATCATCATTTCATGCCCACCCGGCGCGCAGGTCGCCCAATGTGGCGTCGAATGTAATATGACCTGCAGCAAGGCGGCCGGACCTGCCCCGCAAGGGGCCTCCCGGCCAATGACGCCAAATGCTCATTTCCATTTCCATTAACAGTTATGGCGATTATTTTTGGAATAGTAAACGGTTTGCTTAGATTTTTCCACCTGTCATGTTTTCATTTCAGTGCCCCTTATAGCAGCCTGAACCTTGCTTTGCTGTATGATGAAATGTAATAAAATATGGACCAACATGGGGCACTAATGCCACACCAGATCACGAAAGATACCCCCATACCGTAACACCACTTCCTCCGTACGTCACTCTGGCACTATGCAAGATGGCAGGTAACGTTCTTCAGGCATTCGCCAAACCCAAACCCTTCCATTGGTTTGCCACAGGGCATACCGTGATTCATCTCTCCAAACCGCTCGTTTCCAGTCGTTCATTGTCCAATCACCACTTAGCTTAGATTACAGGATTACGTATCTCATGAGGAGTTGCTCATCCATTGTGTGCCATTCTTTTTATCTCCCTATGCGCACACGTTGTGCTAGCGCGACTGCAGGTAGCTCTTTGGAACTAGTGGCTGATCCCTTCCGCTGCTTTCGTGCGCTTTTTTTACAAACACCTTCTGCAGTGCTTGAGAGTCCCAGCCTGTCAGTGCATAAAGACTGCCTGTGCTTTCCCTGAACATTAATTCCCTTTCTTCATTTTTTTTACTGCTTGCTCATTGTATAGACTGAATAACACCAGTTACGATAATCCACAACTCTGTCTCACTCCCTCCTCAATTTTCAGTTCCCTTTCATGTCCTTCGACTCACAACTGCATTCTAGCTTCTGTGGTAGCTGTAGATAATCTTTTGCTCCTTGTATTTTAACCTTGCTGTGTTTGGAATTTGAAGGATTATATTTCAATATTTCAGTCAAAATTGTCAACAGCTTTCTGAAAATCCGCAATAAATGCAGGTTTGCCTTTCTTCAAACTATCGTCTACGATTAATTGGAGGGTCAATTACGCCTTTGCGTATTTATAAATTTCTCATGGGACCAAACTGATCTTCCCCAAGGTCGAATTCTATTAGTTATTTCACATTGCTGTCAATAATTAACGTCGGTATTTTGCAACAAATGGTTCTGTAATGTGCCTACTTCACTTCCAACAAAGGAAACTCCCCATCGCACCCGCTTCAGCTTTAGTGGTAAGATGGCCCAGTGGACAGCCTGTGAAAAACTGAACACAGATCAAGCATGAAAACAGGAAGAAGGTGTATTGAACTGTGAAAAATAAATAAATAGAGACAGTTGAACGCTCCAACCTTAACAAAGTGCAACATTGAGGAAAGACGAGAAGCAACGGCCTCATAGACTGCCAAGCAGGCGTGCCGTGTTCAAAACTTCCTCGTGCACTTTTTCCGCTGTATTCAAATTTGTGTCTGTGTCGTGGTGTAAAGTCAGTTTGCAACAGAGGGGTGTAAGGAAGGGACCGACAATGATAGTTGATTCTGCCCAATCACTCTATTAACATTTTGCCGACCGCACGTCTTGTACAAATTTATTCGCTTGGCGCCGGCAGCGCTAATTCGGATTACTTGGCTTGTCGCCGGCCGTTCTTGACATTATTGGAAGATTATAAATTGTTACGTTTTACTAATCTCATCGTTAATTCTCGTAAGTTCTCAACCATGTTCCCCTACCTTCATGAAATTTCGAAGATATATACAGTATATGGGCCTACGTAATTAAGTAGAAAATTTATTTGTTTCATATATTTGTTTATTTGCATTGTCTTTGGTATTTAGTATTTCTCTTTCATATGATATGCAGCAAAACAGTCTCCAAGATTACCGCAACTCCACAGGACTTGCACATTAGGTTTTTTTTTTTTTTTTTTTTTTTTTTTGAACATACATGGCAGTCTCTTCGTTTTCGTTTATTCGTTTCGGAAATACGTAGGCCTATTATCTGGTATTGCTTTATGTGACCGGGTAGTCTGTCAACCGGATCATGAGACGTATGCGATGTAGTGGCAATCTCCAAGTTTTGCTCCGCGCATTCATCGTAAATAATCGTATCGTCTTTTTCGTCTGCCATGATGAAAGGGCACAAGTACTTTTATATATATATATATATATATATATATATATATATATATATATATATATACTTGTTGACGTGTGTAACTTATTGTTACCTAAATGAAGCACCAACAGAATGCAAAAGATACTAAAATGCTAGCCGGCCGGTGTGGCCGTGCGGTTCTAGGCGCTTCAGTCTGGAACCGCGTGACCGCTACGGTCGCAGGTTCGAATCCTGCCTCGGGCATGGATGTGTGTGATGTCCTTAGGTTAGTTAGGTTTAAGTAGTTCTAAGGTCTAGGGGACTGATGACATCAGATGTTAAGTAAGTCCCATAGTGCTCAGAGCCATTTGAACCATTTCTACTAAAGTGCTGTCGCCACTGCGCGATGCTACGCTCACACCAATTTGGTGTCGCCGAACAGCAGAGTTTTAACAACCGAAAGGAAGTGGCTTTTGAATGGGAACCGCAAACTTTTGATGACAAGGCGACAAGTGAACCGAATCCTTCACCGGAAAACACGTCTGGGGTGTCATACACGGCATTGGTGACAGTATGTGTGTCATATGATAGGAATCTGTTATCGACGCACCTAATTTGTATGCCACCTTGCCCGATTTAGGTGTTCGTATGAATGTGAATGTGACTGATCACTCCCTAGAAAATGATGAAAACGTAACAGCTTGTCATATAAGAATCAACAAATGAACGTAAGAGTTTCACAATCACTCAGTTTCTCTGTGATTTCCCAAAACATATGTTTTTAACGTTTTTGAAGTTGCTTTCTGTTTTGGAAGTTTCGACTCTTGAATTCCTTTATTGTAACATAGTTCGCATCCCTTTATTTGTTGTTTTCGTTTCTGTGAGACGCCTTTTTGGTATCACGCCCGCGCTCACTATTCATCACATTTACTTGCGACGGTAATGTATTCTCACCACATAACTTATATTCTATAACCAGTCTACGAGGGCGAGTCAAACGAAAACCTTAAATTTGTAATAACAAATCGAAATTTCGCGCCGTTATGCTGTAAGTTGGTAAGCGTGCTACAAACAGCGTGCAGAATGGCCTGTAGGTGGCAGCATAGTGCAGATGCACACATACCGTCGCAGTATCAGTATTTAGATGGCCGCCCCACTTGCGACTTGCACCAGGGAAGAACAGCGTTCTGTTATTCGGTTTTTGCGTGGTGAAAGTGTGAAACCTATTGAAATTCTTCGACAAATGAAGGTTCAGTACGGTGATACATGTGTGTCACAGCAGCAAGTCTACGAATGGAGTAGAAAGTTCGCAAATGGTGTGACTTCAGTTGAAGATGCTCCTCGTCCAGGTCAGGCACAACGAGTTGTGACTCCACATAACATTACAGCAGTTGAAGCCATAGTTAAGGGAAATCGCCGAGTGACACTGAATAACATTGCAGCATGTTTACAGATTAGTTATGGGTCAGCACACCAGTGTCTGCAAGATGCACCAGTGTCTGCAAGATGGGTGCCACGGCAGCTGACTCCTGAAATGAGAGAACGACGTGTTGATGCTTGTGAAGAACTTATTCGGCGCTGATGGCTTCCTTGCAAGAATCGTTATTGAGGACGAAAGCTGGGTTCACTTCCACCAACCGGAAACGAAGAGAGCGAGTAAGGATGGCGCCATTCCTCATCACCGAAAAAGAAGTTTCGAACAGAACTATCAGCAATGAAGGTTATGCTGACTCTCTTTTGGGACGAAAAAGGCGTCATTTTGGAGCATTAGCCTAGAGGGACCACTGTCACCAGTGCATCATACACAGATCTCCTAAAAATCATCTGCGGCCTGCAATCAAATCAAAGCGACGTGGTTTGCTGTCAGCAGGTGTCCTTTTGCAACATGACAATGCAAGGCCCCACACGGCCCGTACAACAGTTGCAACAATCACAGACCTGCATTTTGAGTGTCTTCCTTATCCACCATACTCACCAGACCTTGCCCCAAGTGATTTCCATATGTTTGGACCACTCAAAGACGCAATGGGAGGAAAGAAGTTCCGTTCTGATGAAGAGGTACGCCACGTGGTGCGTGAGTGGTTGCGCGGACTACAAAAAAACTTTTTGCTAAAGGAATTTATGCACTTTGGACTTGCATTGAGCGTGTGGGAGATTATGTTGAAAAGTGATACAGCTGTTCACCACTTCTGCACAATAAATAATATTTTAAAAATATTTAAGGTTTTCATTTGACTCACTCTCGTATAAAATGATAACTGCCAAGACTATAGAAAGAGAACAAACATTTTAGTGACCGGACGTACAGTTCATAAAGTTGTGAAAAAATAAAATAAAAATAAGTGGCACGAGATGTTTTAGAACCCGGTTCGTCCGCTTCGCAATTCATCACCGTAAACACTTTTTTTTCTTTCTTTTTTTTCCATTTTGTTCGTTGTTGATCGTTGTGTTTGGTCGTTGCGGACGTCACATGACGTCCGTTCAAGTTCGTTTGTTGATCCTTCCACTCAGTTTTTTTATTACAGAGGCCAACCAGCTCTCTGACCAAACACGCTATGCTACCATGCCGGCATTTTGTATAGAAATGGCAACACGTAACCGCGGCACCATAGCTGTCGCAATTTACTGAATGTTGCACCTGTCTTTATACGTGACCTGTGTTCAGGTTTTGACGGGCTATCGACTCGGTCCTTTTACCACTAAATCTGAGGGGGGTGCGTTGGAGAGGTTCACTTGTAAGATAGCCGTCTATTGTCGCATCCTTTCCATAGTCGTAACAGTACCCGTCAAGTTGTCTTACTGCAAGAATTGGACCTATTGTGGACGTTTCTGGTCCGAAGGCGGGCTGCTCTTCTCACAACACATTTCCTACCCTTCTGTTACTATGAAGTAGGTAATTATAATTGGCAGCTGTATCGATTTGATGATATAGTTGGCTACGCGTCGGGAAGCTGCTTCATCAGCTTCGCAGTCGGGAGGATGAAGGCGACATTCCGCCCTGCTCTGATAATTGCAGGCGTGCAGCGGCGAAGTGGCCTGTTGTGGCGGCTTCTGCGCACGCGCACTGCTGCGGTCGTTGCCTCAACAGCTGGGGCCTGGCGCTGACAGAGCAGCGGCAGGAATCCGCCGAGTCACGCTCCGTGCAGAACCTGCGCAACACCGGGAACGACCTCACTCAACACTGCACCAGCACTCCGCCTTCTGTACGTCCCAGCTATGGACATCTGTATCTGTTTCTATACACGTACTCCACCAGCCACCTATGGTGCATGGCAGAGGGTTCGTTGTTCCACTGGGGAGGAAGACGTTAACTTTGCGTCCTTTTTCTACTTGATGCAGGCAGTTGCTAGGGGACACAAAAATATCTGTGAAACAAGTAGAGGCCCCTTTCCAAAAACATCCTGCTTTTGTCGGCAAGTGGATCGCAAATTGGATGTAGCTGCTCGCAGCTAGTAAGGGGACGGGCGGCAGTGGGGCGCCTCCAGCGCTGGCAAGGGACTGCTGCCTGATAAGGCCCGTCCACACGCAACGATCTGTCTGCGCAAATGTCTGCGCACATCACATCTGCGCAGACAGATCGTTGCGTGTGGACAGAAGATTTGCACCAACCTGAGGTGTGTGCAAACCTGGAAGTTGGAGTTGGAGGTTTGAGCGAAACCTCTCAAATCTGTGGGTTCAAACCACATCTGCGCAGACAAGCTGGAGCGTGTGGACAGGAGATCGCCGCAAATCTGGCGCGAAACAACTGTTTGCTCAGTCTAGTGTTTGTATTTGTGCGCACATGTCATTAAAATGGCTGATACTCATCAGTGTTCTCGAGAGTTTGTTAGTGAATTCATTGAAATACATAGAAACCACCCATGTTTGTGGAAGATTAAAAGTAAAGAATATAGTGACCGAGACAAAAAGACAGCACCATACAATGCTCTAATTCAAAAATTCGTTCTGAACTGTTTACCGAAAAGAGTTATCCAAAGTTCAGAAATCTAGAAGATCTAGTGTAGCAGTAGATCAAGTATACCAGCCAACGTTATGGTATTTTGATCTGCTTGGCTTTCTTAAGGTTCGCCCTGCAAATCTCGCAGTAAATTTACGCGAGAAAACTGCTTTCGCTTTAGCAGCCACTGTCTACACCATTTTGACCACTTTCTCTGTTTCCTGCGGTTGGTCTGAATGTTTTTTGCAACACAAGTTGCGAACACAGACCACAACAGAAGTTCCTCCATTTCTATATTTGAAAATAACTGAATTAAATTTTTGACGTTTACGGGGGGCGTAGTCGCTTGCCACTGATATTTCTTTTCTACACCGACAGATGGCGGGCGAGTAGTAGATTGGGGTTTGTGTCGTGTGAACGCACCACATTTGCAGCGATCTTTTGCATGCACAGACATCTGCGCCGATGTCTGCGCAGACAGATCGTTGCGTGTGGACCGGGCTATACGGGAAAGCTGGTGGCCACTCAGAAGCTACAGTAGCGAAGTCCCTACACTAGGCGACGGTGGTCAGCAGCGCACCGCGCAGCGTTTTAATGACTTTGCGATCGCAATATATAAAGCGATGAAACGATCGGAAGTTAAACAAGAGTACCCATGTCTTATGAAATGCAAATTATGTCCTTCTCAGATTTCCCATTCTCTGAATCGTTTCTTTTCCGATTTCTACTATTTATTCCCGTTTTATAAACAATTTCCATCAATAAGTTCTGTTAATATCATGTCCTTTGAAATGACAGTTCATTTGTACAGCGAAAATTCGGAATTGCCCCCAAAATTCGAAATTCCTCCAATAGGGTAGGTTGGGGGGAGGGGGAGGGTGGGGAGGGCTGGGACACACGTGCAGGCTGAGACATCATCCAGGGGTGGGGGTGGTCAGGAGGGGGGTTGGGCGGGGGTGGGTGGGAGCGGGGGTGATTAATTGATCAATTTAATGAATTTGCATATCAATTTGATATCAAAATAGGCTGAGGACCCCATTATACTACTACTACTCTCTACTAACGTCTATAGTAGCGACGGAGGGAACTGACACCATGAATCCTGCATCCCTGTCCATAAATCCATAAGAGTATGAGGGAGTGAAGATCTCTTCTGAACAGCACGATGCAAGGCATCCCAGATATACTCCATAGTGTTCACATCTGGGGAGTATGGTGACCAGTGGAAGTGTTTAAACTGAGAAGAGTGTTCCTGGAACCACCCTGTAGCAATTTGGATGTGTGGGGTGTCGCATTGTCCTGCTTGAATTGCCCATGTCCGCCGGAATGCACAATGGACATCAATGGCAGCAGGTGATCAGACAGAATGCTTACGTACGTCTCACCTGTCAGAGTCGTATCTAGACGTACCAGGAGTCCCATATCACTCCGACTGCATACGCACCACACCATTACAGAGCCTCCACCAATTTGAACAGTCCCCTGCTGTCAGGCAGGGTCGGTGGATTCATGAGGTTGTCTCCATACCGGTACACGTCCATCCACTAGATACTCTTTGAAACGAGACCTGTCCAGGCAACATGTTTCCAGTCATCAACAGTCCAATATCGCTGTGGACGGGCCCAGGCGAGGTGTAAAGCTTAGTGTCGTGCAATCATCAAGGGTACACGAGTGGGCCTTCGGCTCTAGAAGCCCATATAGATGATTATGTTCGTTGAATGTTTCGCACGCTGATACTTGTTGAAGGCCCAGCACTGAAATCTGCAGTAGTTTGCGGAAGGGTTACACTTCTGTTTTGTTGAACAATTCTCTTCAGTCTTGTAGGATCTTCATCCGGCCGCAGCGATGTCGGAGATTTGATGTTTTACAGGATTCCTGATATTCACGGTACACTCGTAAAATGGTCGCACGGGAAAATCCCCACTTCATCGGTACCTCGGAGAAACTGTGTCCCATTGCTCGTGGGCCGACTATAACGCCACGTTGAAACTCACTTAAATCTTGATAACTTGCCACTGTAGCAGCAGTAACCAATCTAACAACTGCGGCAGACACTTGCTGTCTTATATAGACGTTGCCTACCGCAGCGCCGTATTTTGGCTGCTTACTTATCTCTGTATTTGAATACGCATGCCTATACCAGTTTCTTTGGCGCTTCAGTGCACAAGATCAGTGCTGGAATTTTGAAACAATACAAGAAGTGACAGCCAACAATATTTTTTTACGTTTTCTATTGCACGGATTCGTATTATCGGATCAGTTCTAATTAATTGCGTCACAATGACGCTGTATTGGAAACCATTTCGTACAGAAACACTTAATACACGGAAGAGTTTGAGAATCTGCATAAACTGGAGGAAAGTAATACGTCTTCATGTATAAATTTTATCTGCATATGAACATAGCACCGATATGTATACACTGGATGGCATTTTACTCAGAAACAGCTGCAGATTTATCTGCCACTTCTCTCGTAAACGTATGTCCGTAAATACGCAGAAATCCTCTTTACGATACAAGGCTGTGTATTATCATGTCTCGATTTTCAACATATAAACTGCGTCATCTCTATATGACATTTGCAATTTCAGATTCGTTGCACATACCTACGAAAAGTAACTGATCCTCCTTTCCCATTCTTCTGTCTGCGTCTGTAGCTACAAAATTAGTGCACAAAAGCTGTTACTTAAACGCATGGCTGTAACGGATCGTGCAGCCACGTCTCGATCCCTGAGTCAACAGATGGGGATGTTTGCAAGACATCAACCATCTGCGCGAACAGTTCGACGACGTTTGCAACAGCATGGACTATCAGCTCGGGGACCATGGCTGCGGTTACCCTTGACGCTGCATCACAGACAGGAGCGCCTGCGATGGTGTACTCAACGACGCACGTGGGTGCATAAATGGCAAAAAGTCATTTTTTCGGATGAATCCAGGTTCTGTTTACAGCATCATGATGGTCGCATCCGTGTTTGGCAACATCGCGGTGAAAGCAAATTGGAAGCGTGTATTCATCATCGCCATACTGGCTATCTGGCTATCACCCGGCGTGATGGTATGGGGTGCCTGCCATTGGTTACACGTCTCGGTCACCTCTTGTTCGCATTGACGGCACTTTGAACAGTGGACGTCACATTTCAGATGTGTTACGACCCGTAGCTCTACCCTTCATTCGATCCCTGCGAAACCCTACATTTCAACAGCATAATGCATGACCGCATGTTGCAGGTCCTGTACGGGTCTTTCTGGATACAGAAAATGTTCGACTGCTGCCCTGGCCAGCACATTCTCCGGATCTCTCACCAATTGAAAACGTGTGGTCAATGGTGGCCGAGCAACTGGCTCGTCACAATACGCCAGTCACTACTCTTGATGGACTGTGGTATCGTGATGAAGCTGCACGGGCAGCTGTACCTGTACACGCCATCCAAGCTCTGTTTAACTCAATGCCCAGGCGTATCAAGGCCGTTATTACGGCCAGAGGTGGTTGTTCTGGGTACTGATTTATCAGGCTCTATGCACCCAAATTGCGTGAAAATTTAATCAAATGTCAGTTCTAGTATAATATATTTGTCCAATGAATACCCGTTTATCATTTGCATTTCTTCTTGGTGTAGCAATTTTAATGGCCAGAAGTGTATATTGTTCCTTGGTAAAACTCGCAAGTTACTAATACAATACTTATTGTAAAAACATGTAATCTGTACATTTCACATTCATGTCCACCCAGGAGAAACAGTACAGTCTTTTACTTGAAAAGGTCGAAGTCCTATAACGCATTAGCCCAAATAACTCCCCTGGAAAGGGAATGTAGTGCATAAAAATAAGACTTATTCCAAAACTTATTTGCTGAGGAAGCAGCAAATTGATTTTGCAAATCAAAAACGATCAGACGATGACAAAACCCAATTATGTTTTGGTACATAATACTGCAAAACGAGTACAGGGCACTTTCGTACAGTGTGTTCTTTGCGAAATGCGTTCTTGATGGAGCCTAAATCTGCTGTCCGGAAATCAGCTCGCCTATAAGAGCAACAATGAGTCAAAGAGACGGTATAGAACACACTTGTTTGAAAAACTGATGAATCAGTAAGAGAAACGTACCCGGTATGGTCTCACAGCTAATGAAAGTATCAACCTAACTGACACCACACAATATCTTAATTGAAACTTCCTGGCAGATTAAAACTGTGTGCCAGACCGAGACTCGAACTCGGGACCTTTGCCTTTCACGGGTAAAATCTCATTCTGGAATATCTTAATTTTATCCATGGTACTGAAGGCAACTTTGTTGTAACTCACGAACTACTTTCGGCAGGTTCAGTGCTGTCCCTTCATCGAAAAGTGTAGTGGGACGCGAAGCGTCACCCCTCCACCAGTGTCAGCCCAGTTTGCAGGTGAATATAAGTTTAATTTAGTTTTGTTTATGTATTTTTTTGTAATATTTGTAATGGCTGTGAATTATCTAAAGTTTTGTATTTATTTGTTATGTTTCATGTACGGAGAGGGCGGCGCAACGAACGGAGACAGCATCTTCGTTGCCGGGACCAGAGAGAAAATTGCTGGCCACTATACGTCGCGGGTCGACAGCCAAAGAGCAACAGAAGATCCTGAAACCGAGCTGTTGCGTCGTGCTTCTAAAAATTGAAAAATTGAGATTTTTTAATGTTTTGTACAACAATGACGTCATAGAAAGTTTAATCGTGTGTAAATGTTCAGTCCTATCTTGTCAAGGCTCAGGTTCACGCCTATATGTATGAAGATAATAAAGTAGTGTATACTACAAAAGTTTAAATACGTGTTCCGAGAGTTTATTTATGAAGAATTATATTAAGGAAGAAGGATGACTGATTTATTTGACATGATTATTAATTTTTGACAATATTCATCGCGAGTTTGAGTCTTGAAAGTTTATTCAAAGTGGGTCTAATATTTGTTAAATCAGATAACTTGCATTAATATAACTTCTGAGAAGAAACAAACGACATCTAAATTGAAAAAAAGTTTGCGCAAACCAATAGGACTGAGTGACGTAATTCTGCGCATACGACTCAAATGATGATGTTTTAGTTACAGTTTCGTTCAAGAACCATTCAGAGACAATTTAAAAAGAGTTTAAATAATTCTGAAGTGTGTTGTAACTGACGTAGGTGACGAAGTCTGCACATGGTCATATGTCCAAAGAAAACCATTTATACAAAACATACGTCGTTACACTACAAAAGCCAAGTGCACTCTATTAATAATCCAAATTTTTGTCTTCTTTAGACAAAAGAATGTATTCAACCCCAGATGCACACATCCCCCCAAATCGGACTGCCTCTCTGTACGCTAAATTCTTCACTTTTTTCCTCTTCGTGGCATGTGGCCCTTCGAGCAGGGCTAGAGTCAAGCCGTCAGAAACCAGTCCATAAGCAGAAGACTTTGCGCTCCCGTGTTCTACACCAACGCTGATAACGTTTTACTTGGAACTCAACATAGCTTGGGAGTGGGTGTCTTGCTTTACCTAGTTTAGCCGCCAGTATCAGCGAAGTGTCTACGCAAAGTGGCGTGTGTTTTGACAGTGCACATATATTCATTTCAATTACGATATCTTGAAGAAAATCATCTGCTAGTTCCGTGCTTGAGATGTATGTATGGCAGATGAATATTGTGTATGTTCTCAGCAAATTTGCATCCGACCACGGAAACAAAATACTTAACACATAATACCATGGAAATCTGCAAAAATTTATCCAGGGGAGGCGGGGAAGTAACAAGATGTTAAAATTTTCATTTTTATTTAAATGTGTTGGTAAATATCGAGACGTGTAATGCCACAAGAACTACATTTTTGTCAAATGGCTTGAGCACTATTGGACATAACATCTGAGGTCATCAGTCCCCTAGAACTTAGAACTACTTAAGCCTAACTAACCTAAAGACATCACACACATCCATGCCCGAGGCACGATTCGAACCTGCGAGCGTAGCGGTCGCGCGGTTCCAGACTGAAGCGCCTAGAACCGCTTGGCCACACCGCCCAGGCCTAAATTTTGTAAATGACACAAAAATTTATTATAGCCCAAAGGATTGATGATTATCGTAGTCTGTAATGAATAAACATTCTGGTTCTCAGTTTCCCCCCTTTGACGATCGCAGTATGCACGACATGCAGGTTGCACAGGCATCTGATGATGTGACGACAGAATGCACTTGACGCCTAGTACGTAGATATCTATGCATGTTAATTTCTCCCATCACATAATACATTCGAGATCATTAGCAGACGCATTCTGAACAACTTCACTGACGTAACAGTGACAGACAGCCATGTGTTTAATTTCATTTGCACCATAGTTTTCAGAGACGACATTTAATTATTCCGTGATGCTAAATAACTGAGAGAGAAGTGTCTTGCCTCGTTAAAGACATTAAAATATGCATCATGTATGGAAAAAATCGCGGATCCGTTTACACTCGTTCCCATTAAGGAACTGACGTTGCTGGCATATAAAACTATAGAATTCACTCAAAAATTCCGCCATCTGCACTGCTTACCATTAAAACTGCAACACCATGAAAGTGTCTAGGAGTGGCGTCTTTGCTTCGTAATCGAAACCGACCACGGTCCTGGTTCGAACACCGTCACTTCTTAAATTTTGAATAATGACCATCAGCAAATGATAACCGAAGACTTCCGGCATAGGAAGTCACTCTAATTGCAGCAACGGCCTTGTCAAAGAGGGCGTAGGAGAGGACGGAAGATCAGGACACTCACTGGCCCTTGTGGTGGGAAACTGCCCCAAAAAGGCGGAAGAATCAGCAATAATCGATGGCATGACGATGCAGAAGGCAATGGAAACCACTGCGCTAAAGATACTTAATGTATGTCCACATGACATGTGACCTTTAAGTGAAAAAGTGTCATGATGATCTCTCCAATTGCAAAATATACCGGACTAGTCCCTCATTCGGATCTCCGGAAGGGGACTGCCAAGTGGGAGGTGACCGCTAGAAAAAGATTGAACCCTACACTACATAATGTAGCATGTTTGCTACATGTAAGTTATTTGCTTGTAGATCTGTAGAATTCCAACAAATGGCAGCAGCGCTTGTGTCAGAGTGTCTCCTTGACTTATGTGAGCTTATGTGTAACATTGTTGTTTCTTAAATCTCTGTTGTATTGTTTATTGTATCTTTGACAAACGTGTTCTGTGATCTGTAATGGCGACTGTCTACCGATATCGAATTAGTGTGTGCATTTACGAAGCAAATACGGAATTTTGAAGGCTTCAAAAATTATTTTTCTACAGAAAATGTATGGAATTATACACTCCTGGAAATTGAAATAAGAACACCGTGAATTCATTGTCCCAGGAAGGGGAAACTTCATTGACACATTCCTGGGGTCAGATACATCACATGATCACACTGACAGAACCACAGGCACATAGACACAGGCAACAGAGCATGCACAATGTCGGCACTAGTACAGTGTATATCCACCTTTCGCAGCAATGCAGGCTGCTATTCTCCCATGGAGACGATCGTAGAGATGCTGGATGTAGTCCTGTGGAACGGCTTGTCATGCCATTTCCACCTGGCGCCTCAGTTGGAGCAGCGTTCGTGCTGGACGTGCAGGCCGCGTGAGACGACGCTTCATCCAGTCCCAAACATGCTCAATGGGGGACAGATCCGGAGATCTTGCTGGCCAGGGTAGTTGACTTACACCTTCTAGAGCACGTTGGGTGGCACGGGATACATGCGGACGTGCATTGTCCTGTTGGAACAGCAAGTTCCCTTGCCGGTCTAGGAATGGTAGAACGATGGGTTCGATGACGGTTTGGATGTACCGTGCACTATTCAGTGTCCCCTCGACGACCACCAGTGGTGTACGGCCAGTGTAGGAGATCGCTCCCCACACCATGATGCCGGGTGTTGGCCCTGTGTGCCTCGGTCGTATGCAGTCCTGATTGTGGCGCTCACCTGCACGGCGCCAAACACGCATACGACCATCATTGGCACCAAGGCAGAAGCGACTCTCATCGCTGAAGACGACACGTCTCCATTCGTCCCTCCATTCACGCCTGTCGCGACACCACTGGAGGCGGGCTGCACGATGTTGGGGCGTGAGCGGAAGACGGCCTAACGGTGTGCGGGACCGTAGCCCAGCTTCATGGAGACGGTTGCGAATGGTCCTCGCCGATACCCCAGGAGCAACAGTGTCCCTAATTTGCTGGGAAGTGGCGGTGCGGTCCCCTACGGCACTGCGTAGGATCCTACGGTCTTGGCGTGCATCCGTGCGTCGCTGCGGTCCGGTCCCAGGTCGACGGGCACGTGCACCTTCCGCCGACCACTGGCGACAACATCGATGTACTGTGGAGACCTCACGCCCCACGTGTTGAGCAATTCGGCGGTACGTCCACCCGGCCTCCCGCATGCCCACTATACGCCCTCGCTCAAAGTCCGTCAACTGCACATACGGTTCACGTCCACGCTGTCGCGGCATGCTACCAGTGTTAAAGACTGCGATGGAGCTCCGTATGCCACGGCAAACTGGCTGACACTGACGGCGGCGGTGCACAAATGCTGCGCAGCTAGCGCCATTCGACGGCCAACACCGCGGTTCCTGGTGTGTCCGCTGTGCCGTGCGTGTGATCATTGCTTGTACAGCCCTCTCGCAGTGTCCGGAGCAAGTATGGTGGGTCTGACACACCGGTGTCAATGTGTTCTTTTTTCCATTTCCAGGATTGTAGATATCAATGTTGAATCTGTGTTTTCTTTTGGTTCTAGTGGGGAAAATATGTCAAAATATAAAGGTAGCGTTTTTGCTACAACATTAAACAAAGGTATTTTTTACTGTGTACAGTAATTGCCAGATTCATTTATTTTTTAGTTGTTTCTTACATAGATAATCGCTATTTGAATCTAAATAAAAGTTTTGGTTGCTAATGGAAGTAGTAATGGATGTTTTTTTAGAGGTATGGACGTACAATTCATTGACGACGAAGGTCGGAAAAGAAGATTAGAGGAGGATAATATTCTTATCGTCCTTGAGGTGCCTTCTGGAAGTGAAGATGATTTCTCATCTGATGACTCAATTGCTGACCCAACTGTAAACATAGACACAATAGTTGGCAATATTGAGGAGTATTGTCCAACAGACTTTGAATTAGACGGTTGTAATAATGACGCTTCACATGTCTCCATAGTTCCAGCACCAGATTCCTTGCCTCATATGCCTAATATGAATGATAAATCTGAGTCATCAAGGAAAAAGCTGAGAACAAATCATGTAACATGGAATCTGTGTAGTTTTGATTTTCCATTTGATAAAAAATATTCAAGGGAAACCTCTATCTACCAGATGAAGCTTATGCTTTGCAAACACCATTTTAGTTCTTCAAATATATATTTACAGATAGGTTATTGAATCACATTGCAGAACAAACAATATTATACAGTGTTCAAAAAGACCCAACAAAGCTTTATAATACGAATTCTGAAGATCTTACAAAATTCGTACGAATCTGTATTATATCATGAGCCATGTCTGCAAAGAAACACTGGGCTGTATTGGAACCCAGCCGTGGGGTTATCTGTGATACGTGAAATAATGTCAGTGAATAAATTTGAGAAATTGAGGCAGTTTTTGCATTTCAGTGACAACACCAAGGAAATATCTCACGATCAGCCAAATTGTGATAAGCTGCATGAAATTCGTCCAACAAAGTCAAGGCACCATCTAAAGCAATACGTGCCTGATAAGCCACAGAAATGAGGCTAAAAAATTTTCATGTTTTGTGGTATATCTGGCTTCACTTATGATTTTGAAATTTATACTGGGAAGGAAAATCTTCCAGTACACCGCTTGCAAGATGAACTGGACTTGGGTGTCAGTAGCAATGTGGTTGTCAGATTAGAACGATCTATTCCCAAGCATGTGGGTCATAAGTTGTACTTTGACAACTACTACACATGCTTACCTCTAATGAATATTTCGCTTGTCAAGGAATTTTGTCTCTGGGAACTGTTAGGAGAAACAGAATTCCAGACTGGGGATGATGATTTGTGAAAGGAGTCAAGGGGAACATCTGTGGAGTATGTGACAAACATAAGTGGAACAGATGTATCCTCTGTAGTGTGGAAAGACAATAAATGTGTAACGTTACTATCAACGTATGCAGAACTACCGAGGTGCGCAGCCGAAAGGTACAATCGCAAGAAGAAACAGAGGGAAGTGATAAGTGTTCCTTACGTGATACAAGAATATAACAAATGTATGGGGGGTGTGGACCTTCATGTCAGTTTGCTTGGACGGTACAAAATGTAATGAGGAGCGAAAAATGGTACTTTATACTATTTTATCATCTAACAGATGTTGCAACCATCAATGCCTGGATTCTCTATAAGCGTGTTGCAAAGCAAAACACAGGTTTAAAAACACGGAAATTGTCTCAATTTCGGCTGTCGTTGGGAAAAGTGTCTGCAAAGTAGGAGCAACAGAAGGAAAGCGAGGTAGACCAACATCCAATCCCCAGAATGAAGTGAAAAGGCCTCCCGTTGCAGCTCAACCAACAGTTGATGTACGGAGAGATGGTGTTGGTCACTGGCCAAAAGTGATGGAAAAGCGTCAACGCTGTAAGCGCGTCAACTGCAAGAAATTTACGGTAGTCCAGTGTGAAAAGCGTGGAGTAGCTCTGTGTGTGAAGAAGAACATTGATTGCTTCAAAATTCATCACATTGAATAAGGGTCATTTTTTACAGTGTCATGTTTCTAAATATTTCATGGTGACTGACAGTTTCGCAAAAATATGAATATTTTTCTATATTGTGCTGAATTACCACCCACCTAATAGCCATTATGTCCACCTTTGGCTCGGATAACAGCTGCAACGAATCGTGGAGTGGAAGCAATGAGGCCTTGATAGGCCGCTGGAGGGAGTTGGCACCACATCTGCACACACGTCACCTAATTCCCGTAAATTCCGAGCAGAGGGGGAGGGGGGGGGGGGCGATGAGCTTTGACGCCGCATTCAATCACATCCCAGGTTGTCCGATCGGATTCATATCTGGCTAGTTGGGGGGTCTAGCACATCAGTTGGAACTCGCTACTGTGTTCCTCGAAGCACTCTATCATACTCCTGTCTTTGTGACAAAGCGCATTATCTTTCTGAAAAATGCCTCTGCCGTCGGGAAACAGGATCGTCCATGAAAGGCTGTACGTAGTCTGCAACCAGTGTACGATACTCCTTGGCTGCCATGGTGCCTTGCACGAGTTGCACTGAACCCATGGATGCCAAGGTAAATGTTCCCCAGCGCATAATGGAGCAGCCACCAGCTTGTCTCCGTCCCGTGTCAAGGACCTGCTCCCCTGGAAGACGACGGATTCGCGCCCTCCCATCGGCTTGATGAACAAGGTATCTGGATCCATCAGACCGTACAACGCTCTGCCACTGCACCAAGGTCCAGTGCTGATGGTCACGTACCCATTTCAGTCGTAGTTACAGATGTGGTGGTGTTTAACAATGGCACATGCGTGGGTCGTCGGCAGCAGAGGCCCATCGTTAGGAGTGTTCGGTTGTTTAGACACACTTGTACTTTGCACAACATTAAAGTCTGATGTTAATTCAGCCACAATTCGCCGTCTGTCCTGTTTTACCAGTCTGCCCAGCCTGCGACGTCTGACACCTGTAATGAATGGTGGTTGCCCAATCCCACGACGTCTGGACGTGGTCTCACCTTGGTTTCGCCACGTGTTGAAGACACTCGCCGCAGCACTCCTCGAACACCCGACAAATCGCGCAGTTTCCAAAAGCCTCGTGCCGAGCTTCCGGGCCATCACATTCTGCCCTCTGTCAAACTCAGATAGATTGCGCGCCTTACCCGTTCTACACACGGACAGCTCGCTCACTGATACTACATGCACCGTGCGTGTGTTTGGCTAGTTGTCATTATCGCCAGGTGACGCTGCTATCGCCTGGACGGGTTTATATCGACAGTAGGTCGGTGGTCATAACGTTTTGGCTGACCAGTGTATACTAACAAGAGTCGCAATACGGTAGCGACAGGATCGTAACATTTTAGCGCTGCAGTTTATTGTTCCGCTAATTTGAAGATCTGGTCGGATTGCACTACTGTCATGCCAGTATGGAATCGTAAGTCATACTCAACGCTATACAGGATCTCAGTAGTCCCAGGCAACCAGCACCCAAGAAGACAAACAGATATTGTTGCTCACTCGACTATCAGGATATCGAATAATGAGTCACGATACGATGTTGTTTGCAGCAAGATTTTATTGACTGCATAATATCTGGCAGGATAATGCAAGGCTACACACTGCATTTCACACCACATTACCGAACTGTATTATTGATTTCTATGTTGGGACCGTCCATATACAACTAATAAAAGCAATACTTGTTTTCCAAACCACAAATTGTGTTTATTCAGCCGCATACAGACGGTCTTAATCTAAAAGTCATTAGTATAATGTTAACATCTACTGAGGACTGACATGATAGCAACATTACTGCTATCAATGATGGCAATAAAATGAAAGTTTAATCATCAGAAAATCAGCCATCTGGAGTATGGAGACCGAGTAAATGCGTCTTGAGGACGACACAAATGAATTAACAACACCAGGAATTGCAAGTAATGCCAAAGATGATTTGATTTCACGAAACTTAAGCTGCAAAAGTCGTTTCTAACCTGAAAACAAGATAATAAGAGAAAACCTAATATGGGAACACGTTTGCAACTACTGTACCTATAACTCATTTATTATACACAAAAACAAACGTATATTACAGGCCTCTGAAAATGTTTCACAAATAAAAGAAGCGAAAACCGTTTTGGAAAAAAAAAAGAATTTGACTTTCATTTACTTTCAAAAACGGAATACACCTTCACAAATTTAGAGGTAACTAAGGAATAACGGCAGAAAACGGTTAAAATACATTGTAAAGTTCTTTGTAAATTTATGTGTTTATTTGCGAATGAATATGCAATGCGTAGTGTTTGTGTTACGCAAATTTACTGTGTGGTGTGTTGTTGAGCAAACTGTGTGCTTAATCAGTTTTACTGTAATCCAAAAAAGTTAAACAACTTAATCTGGTAAACCAATTCGCAATCCCCGTAATGAAACCAGTCCCTCTGAAATTTACCCAGTCTCGTGAGCACCTGTTCAAATAAACAATGAGATAAATTTTCCTTAGCTCTAGAGTCGCAACGGATGCAAGCTTGGTATTCTGTTCTCTCAACAGTACGCACTGAAAATATGCAATCTTGGCTCATCGAAGTGCAATTCCAGCCATAAAGTAGCTTCGTACGAATAATAGATTGGCTGATAAATGAATAACCTTGCAAATGTTCAGTGAAAACATAGGATATAACTCAGCGCTCTGCAATACTGCCCGCATTTAAACTGTTACGAACATTAATATTTTTCTGATTTTGGCACATTAATATAATTTTTTGATTCTAATTGAAAAATGATTTCTTGTAGAAAAATATTCATTGGATTGGATGGGACTGGATTTAAATAAACATGACATGGAAGAGGATGAGGTACTGATAAGGGGATATGATAAAACCGAATGCTTCAGTTTGAAAATTGTATTCGAAATAAAGTTTCACCTACACAAAATATGATATGAAACATTTTACATTAACTTCAAAATCAGTGAACTTCTCAACTGTTCTACAGTTCTCACTTACTGTGGTAATTAAAAACACTTGGGTTGTTATATATGCAGGCCGGTGTGGCTGAGCGGTTCTAGGCGCTTCAGTCTAGAACCACGCGACCGCTACGGTCGCAGGTTCGAATCCTGCCTCGTGCATGGGTGTGTGTGATGTCCTTAGGTTAGTTAGGTGTAAGTAGTTCTAAGTTCTAGGGGACTGATGACTTCAGATGTTAAGTCCCATAGTGCTCAGAGCCTTGAACCATTTGATCGTTATATGAGAAAAAGTCTGACATCGTTTGACAAAATAGATTCCAAAATTTAACTTCTCTGTATCAGGATTACAAAACACACAAAATATTACAAATCGAATATACCTAATCAACCTATACATTAAATCTAATGAAAAGTCCTTGGTTCCTACATTCAAGGGCAAGTACTATAAAATTCGGCCAAATCCACATACCGAATTGCTGCATACTTAAAACTAAATGTACAAAATTTCATTACCTTACAAATTGTTCTAGTTGCTTTTCCTTTGTGTTACAATATAAATTCATTATTCTTCTATAATTGCCATGGACAATAGTCACTATTTGTTAACGATCAGTATCACTTTAATTCTTGTTAATCTTATAGTCATACAAACTAATAATACACACTTTACACTTTTATAGAACTAACTACGATCTAACATTTACTGGCTCTGTGTGAGCAGCACAAACAATATCATTCATCGCTTCATTTTATAAAAACTGTGTTATGCTGAGTCCATAGACCAACAAGTAAATTCTCACAGCTAGCCACTAGCTCTAAGTCTTATACCCTAACAGAGTGCAACGGCAACTGTTACTGCGCTGTGCACACTCCTACTTACAATCGATTCTGCCACTCAGGCAATATCTTTGGTTCAGTGGTGTCAAAGATATAATTTTTTCTACATACGACAACCGTTTCAGGCCATTTTTTATGAATTATACTACAAAATCGGGCTCCATGTGCAAGTGGACCCCTCACAACACTTCATAATCTGATATCAACTGTGATATGATGAACAGCTTCACAAAGTTTGTTTGGTAGCCTAAGTACTGGACAAATACTTCATGGTGTAACACTTTCTATTTCTTTAATTTTGGTTATAATTACAAAATAAATTAGAGCATATTGGGAAATAATAAACAAAACATTTACAAAGTGAGTCAGGTGGAAAGGTAGATACCTTGAGGGATGGTAGTTATTCTGAACAAAAAACTTCATATGGACATATGCCGTGTTCCAAATGGTTTCCAAGGTAGAATACATTCTTATTTGTTTCCTGTATTATTTACACAATGTCATTGTTTAAATATACCACAGTAGTGTAGAAGAAGTTGAGACGAAAAAATTGATACAGGACACTATGTCGGGAAATTACGTCAAATCAGCATACCAAAAATTCCTAAACTACAGCGCATTCACGATGCGCCAGACATTCAGTATTCTCGCGCTCACTTCGCACAAACTATTAGTCGAGTAGAAAAAATGAATAGGGCCTTTTTTGTAAAAAAATTAATATAATTTCATTTTGTACTGTTTTCGCTGGAGGGTGTGATTTTAAAGTTTTTCAAGAAATACGTCCAAAAGTGATACTAAATCTGTTCTATCTAAGAAATCATTCGGAATACGGCATATGTTCATACGAAGTTTTTAGTTCACAATCCATAATACTATCTGTACAGGGTTGGGCCTTGCATTGTAGACCAATACGCACCAATCCCTTAACAATTATTAGTCATTTCTCAAATATTCTGTCATATATGAATTCTGAAAAGATCCGTATTTTGTTCAGTGAAATTTTTGGATCACAGATTGTATTATTTCTATTACCATATTTTAGCACGCCGTGATTTGAGTACGAAGACACTCATTTTATGTCTCACGATTATATTTGCTTTAGCACCGAATTCGCACAACCTGTTCGCGTTATCTTTGCTCACGCGTAATAGGGTGAAAGAAAGTAGCTCTTCCCCCGTGACGTAGCAGCGAAATTCCATGACGCAGTATATTGCCCCCTAATGGAAGCTTGATGAACAACGCTGACTTCGTTACGAGAGAATAATAGCGCTGGCTGGCGTTTACGTGACGCGTTGTTACTGTCAATTGCACTGTAAAGATCACAGTTCACGTTCACTGCAGGAAGGCTGAACAGAACACCAGCGTGGAGCATATCCCGTCGAAGTTTCGAGACTGGATTAATAACGAGTACAGAAATGTCAAGATGGTGGTTTTAATGCTTAAAGTGTTTTACACGCCCCCCAACCTCCCCTCCCCGCTCCACTCGGCTTAAGTGTAACGCACAGAACGTTAATACAACCACGTGAAACAGAAGAAAAGTTCTTTTTTGGGATATTGTTGAACTCGCTCCTCAAAATGACTTGAATGTCGGTTATGTCGTCAAAGCGTAGACAATTCATACGAATTTCTGTAATTTGTCGTTTTGTGCTAGCTTCGTATTGCTAACACCAAGTTTCGTCAACTGTGATGATTTTTTCCAGAAAAGAATTGTTCACGATTCGCATTTCAATCAAGTTGCAGTAGACATCCATGCGTCGTCGTTCTTGTTTGGGAGTCAAGTTGTGCGGGACAAACTTTTAAACTTTTGCGCACACTTTTCTGTCCTTCAAAACATCATGGAGAATGTGAATTCTTGATGTATAGAAATATTGCTTCCATTGCGATTTGTGACAGCAATTTTGGCACTCCACGGCAGCATCTCCACTACTTGACACAGCCTGGTTCACAACCAAGGAGCGTAGAATAACAAAGTGAAACTTCCCCTTGTATGTATTGAATGACAGCGCTGGAAAAACCCTTGCATTATTTGATTTTTAAACAGCTGAGAAAAACGCAACGTTCTCAGACTGTTCTCTTTGCTTATTCTGATCATCACTAAACTGACACACAATATTTTAGCGGAACACAATTTGACGTTCAATAATCCCTACAAAAGAATGGCCCTGACTAACAATAACTTACACCTTTCATAAATCACTTACCTCACAAAAATCTTCGTGACTCGATCTACTGCAATACAGCGAGCGCCAATGCTGCCAGCTAAATAAAAGTTTCTAACTACTGAAGGCACTAACTACTGATAGGCATAGTTAGCAAATGAAAGATTATGATAGAGAACAAACAATGTATTTACCTTAATAGCGTTCAAAAGTATATATATACATATATATATATATATATATATATATATATATATATATATATATATATATAATTTTATGACATCCAGTTAAACAAATTTCCTTTTTCTGAGGGACACACGTCCAGATCTTCCGTTCACAGCAACCTCTCAAAACTCTGGCTTCTCTCTCCCCACAGTGCTGGCGGCTCACTACCAACTGCCCAACGCTACGGGCTGTTCACATCCAACTGCCCAACACTACTCTAGCAAATAATCCAACAATGAGTCCAACCAGACACAGACTGCACACAGTGAAGTCAGCGATTTTCATACAGAGCACAACGTGTGTTACCAACATAAAAACCTGAACAGCCTACTTACATACCCCCATTACTCCCCACAAAAAATTTTACAAATTGTTTTGGGCAGTGGCCAATACTTATTTGCTAAATTTTTTTTGTATTAACGATAGCAAAAATATCAAACGCACACACTTATTGATACACTGTTGGTCAAAAGCAAAAATTGTCCTCACAGTCCATAAAGACAGTTCTGATCATTCATCACAGTAGTAATTGCAGTTTTATGCACAAAGTCTGAGCAGTAAAAGACAATGCGCACGAAAGTAGTGGAGTTCCATGCAGTCTAGAAGTAGTATTGTCCTTCCAACGAAGGACAGAGCAGACCCACAGTATTTCTTGTAGAGATAATGGTATCGGTGGGCCATCAAAGGTGCAGACCCACTGTAGTCCGTGGAGAGATGGCCAGCAGCCATCCGTTGCGACTGTGCGGGTGCACAATCACCATCGAAGAGTCTTGCAGATAATACAGCAAGTCCATGAACCACTACTTGTTCACTCACAAACTTTTTGGAATGTCCTTAGAAACAGCAATGCTGTTAACCAGTTCCTTAGTGAATTATCAACACTCGTCCAAACACTAAGACAGTCATTTAGCATCTGAAGTTTTACACATACAGTATGACCAACAGAAATGTGTGCAATAAAATGAATACCTACTATTCACTTAATTTGAAGAACTGGTGTCTATACAAGTACAAATTTACGGCATAAGAATACAATTATAAAGGTACAGAAAACATAATTAAAGAACATAATAATACAGACATTTGCAATAATACAGGCTTTACAAAAGAATAGAAATAAGCATATACATGAGTATTACAGGAATTGTGACATAAGTAAATAAGTGAGAAATGAGAATATTCATACATTAATTTGACATATGATCATTAAAGGAAAACATAACAGAATAAATAATATCTAAACATTTTTCCAAAGTATTTGAGGATACCAGTACTCCTCACCATAGTGAATGTAGCTTCGTATTAGAAAATTCTACAACATAACTCTTATCAGATAAACACATAAAGACAGGAAGAACACAAGTACACAGGGGTATACAAACACACAGCGGAATAACACAAAAAGTAAGGACAGGCTTTGTTTTCAGTGTGACATTTGGTACTGCAGTCCAAACCAAAACTTCATTCCATAGATCTTTCCTCTTGTTTCATACTGCCCAACACTACACTAGCGGATAATCCAACAATGAGTCCAATCAGCGATTTTCATACAGAGCACTACGTGGCATTACCAACGTAAAAACCTAAACAGTCTACTTACAAAAGGTATGCCAGATTGGGATAGCGGACTCGGATTGGTCAGTGTCTTGTTACGTCACCCGGCAGCCAGACAGTCGGATGGTAATGTATGGGAGATTACAAAATAAATTTTTCCACGTCTCTCCTCTTCCCATTTAACTTAAAGTTTTGCGCTGACAGGGGTCAAAACTCTTATTTTTAATAATATATACGAAGTTCCCAAAAGAAATTGGTTAAATATTAGCAGCAAAGAAAATACAGGCTGACAATTATTGAAATATAAGACAATAAACGTAAATTAGTTACAAACTTCGGCGTGCACATTCAACATGTAAACGTCACTACAGATATTCAGATTTAGGTTATGACATGTCCGATGTGCCTGCCATCCTTGGCGGTGATGTGACGCAAACGAATTCTGCGTGACCCGCTGAAGTGTGAGCACATAGATGCTGTCGATGACCTCCTGAATGGCTGTTTTCTGCTCAGAAATGTTTTTACAGTTATTGCTGTACACCTTGTCTTTAATATAGACCCACAAAAAGGAGTCGCATGCGTTCAGACCCGGAGAATATTGCGGCCAATCGAGGCCCATGCCAGTGGCCTTTGAGTATCCCAGAGTCAGAATGCGGTCCCCACAGTGCTCCTCCAGCACATCAGACACTCTTCTGCTTAGATGGGGTCGAGCTTTCTCTTTTATGAACCACATCTTTTCGAAATCAGGGTCACTTTGGATAATGTGGATGAAATCACATTCCAAAATTTTCGCGTATTGTTCGGTAGTCTCTGTACCACCAAGGAATATAGCACCCATTATTCCGTGACTGGACATTGCGCACTACAGTCACCCGTTAGGGGTGAAGAGACTTCTCGATCGAGAAATACGTATTCTCAGTCCCCCAAATGCGCCAATTCTGCTCATTGACGAACCCATCCAAATGAAAGTCAGCTTTGTCGCTAAACCAAACCAGGTATGCACTACTATTCCCGTTATATGTTAATGAGTTCTTAACTGTTCTCTTCCATTGTAAATATCACTTATACGCTGATGATCTCCAGTTATATCTAAGTGCAAATCCAACAAACGGGTGTACAGCAATACAGCATGTGAATGCTGATTTACTTGACATGCCAGTCCGGACGCAGAAATTAGGTTTGAAACTTAACCCATCTAAAACACAAGCAATCTTGGTCGCTCGTAAAAGACTCATTACCCCTCAATACAGAGAATCTCTTCATTCACTGATCCTAAACGGCACAGATATAAGCATTTCCTCTTTTGTAAGGTACTTGCTGATAATTCTGGACCATCATCTAGACTGGACTGAATACACAATTGCAGTCTGTAAGAAAGTATCACTACAGAAATATAAAAAAGTGTTTCCTTTTGAGCTTAAGAAGAAGCTTGTAGAGTCACTTATACTCCTTATACTCGACTATGGTTTCATATGAAAGCTCATGCAGGTTGGACTGGCGATGAATCCTTGTGCACAATACATTTGTAACTTTCGATTTTTCGACCATATCACTCCTGGCTACAGACAATTATAATGGCTATGTGCCAATAAGCGTAGAGACTATCATACCCCATGCTTGCTCTACCGTCTTCTCAATCACTACACTTCGGGCAGCAATGACCATACAGCCAAAGGTAGTTACAAAAGTATCACATTAAGAACATATGTAGGGCAGAATGCATTCTTGTACTTAAACACAAATATATCTCCAAAAATATTACAGCTGAAATAGTAAAACTTGAGACTATTATGTACAACGTAATGTTTGATATGCTGTGCAAGTTTTGTCTGAAAATGCGCGTTGGCAAACAGTTTACAAGGATTTGAACTGTTGTTTGCCATTGTCTCTGTAATTACCTTTTCTCGTAAACTAATCAAGCAATGAAACTGAAATTTCGCAGTTTACATCTGCATACGAGACTAATAAAATGTGTGGAACAGATTTTCCTTTAAGGTCATAGTCGCTTTGAAATTAATTTTTCAGTTTTGGTACCCAGGATTACTCTATTTTTCTCAAATTTTAAAAATGTACTTTTCTCAGAGAAAAGATAACGTAAAAGTCCTGCACAGGATTATTCAGTAAGTAATTTCTAAGTACTATGCTAAATTTTATGATGTTAGTTTTTATAGTTCGTGAGAAAAGGTACAGTACAGCTCAAAAAAGTCAGTTTACAGAAACTCACATTTAAAGTTTTTATTTCAATTTTTGAAAATTTTGCTGTATCTCTAGTGACTAATGCTGTCCATATCCATAATCTTTATTCTCTTCCTCGTCTTCCTGCCGTAATCTCTTTTCCTGCCTCCTTTGCGCAGCCATCTTTTGCATTTTTTCTTTTGCTTCCTGAGCTTTGTCCAGTCACGCTTCGTTGACAAAGGAACAAGCAAACTAGACTTATCTGCAGTTAGTTTCGATTGTGTGAACGATAAATTAACGCACAAAAAATTTCTAGTGTAGAGAAGTTAAGGATCACAGCATACGAAGAGCGGCATGGCAGTTGCAGACGCCCAAACACTTTTAAAACTTATTTGTAGCCATAATTAGATTATTAATGTTTGCGATGTTATTCTTAAAGAATCAATCTAATAAATTACCCAATAAAAAATTCAAATTTTTTCGCAGTTTTACTCTACGTCTGTCCTTAATGCAATAGCAATTTCCTCAGTAGAACAACAATGAGTTCTATGTACAAACATAAGTTCTTAACGTAAAATCAAAACTTTAAAAGAACGAACATCCGACAGCCAGCAGCAGTTAGAACAGTGTCAAAGTAACATCAGTGCAACTTTCACAATAGAACAACGCTAAAAAAGTGTGAAGTACGAAGATAAGCTCGTTATATAAAATAACAGAACAATCATAAAAATGTGACGTACAAAGATAAGCTCGTTATATAAATTAAAAAACACAAAATTACGACCCAGGCTTTGAACTGGTCCGGTTCCATAGGAGAATGACATCCATGGCAACTTACGATCAAAAACAGGACAACGGTGTCGTTTACAAAGGTAAGTTCTTAATGCAAAGTAAATACACAAACAGACGTCCTACTTATCTAACCAGGATGGTTCCATGTGAGGACAAGAGCCACCAACTTGTAGGACAAAGCAGGATGCCGGCGTCTTTCAAACAGTTTATGAGCAAATAATACCTACATGTATAGAACCGATGAAGTGAAGCAGTTACACTGGTAGGGGGGGGGGGGGGGGGTAGCCCGACGCAACCAATTCTTTATACAAGACCACCTGAGTAGGATACCTGGCACACGCCAGTATGACGTGGTTCAGATCGGCCACTGCCGATGTGTCCTGGTCATAGTGTCCAGAAGCAACGATTTTCAGCCTGTATATGTGGGCGGGGTAACACCCATATCCTAGTCTCATGCGGGTGAGAGAGGTCCACATGAGGTCTACTAAGATTCATCGAAGTGAACCATGAACGAAAAGAGACCTCCAGTTGCATGGCTACCAGGTGGCCGGTGTCATAGTGAAGGGATACGTGCCTTTCAGAACTTCAGTCGTAATGCTCCTCTTAGCGAGGCGGTCAAAACTTTCATTAATGTCTTCATGCCATTTTATCCAAAGTAAGCAGACGTCAATGCTCAACGTCCGTATGAGTATCCTATTTACAGCCTGATGGAAACGAAAATTGAGGATGTGTTAGATGACGATGAGTTTGGTTTTACGAAAGGTAAAGGAACCAGGAAGACAGTTCTGACGTTGCACATGATAATGGAAGCAATACAGAAGAAAAATCAAGACAACTTCACAGGATTTGTCGGACTAAAAATAGCGGTCGACAATGCAAAGTGGTGCAAGATGTTCCGAATTCTCAGAAAATGGGTATAAGCCTTAGACAAAGGTAATACACAAGAAGAAACAAGAAGAGTGGAAGACCAAGAACTAAGTACAGGGATTGATGAAGTCTTTCACCTTACTGTTGGACTTATACATCCTACAAGCTAAGACAGAAATAAAATGTAGGTTCAGGAGTGGCATTAAGGTTCAGGGTAGAAGAATATCAATGATTAAGATTCGCTGATGATATTGCTAATCTTGATTGATTGATTGATTGATTTTAACAGGAGAGCTAAAACAGCTTAGGTCTGACCCGCCACTGCCCGCACCGGAACTAGGTTTATTGTGCGGTATCGCTCCCTGTATATCTAGTAAAGCCAACCAGTGCCCTTAAATAGTGCAAGGAGTCCCTCTACCAGTTTTTTGTTAGACACAATTTCTTCAGGTCTAGTTGTCCCGAAGATTCTGTATCTTTTACTCTCCAATGCCATGCATTCAAAGATTAGGCGTGATGCAGTTTCTTCACCCTCATCATAGATCCTACATTTAGGGTCCTCTTCCATTATACCCATTGTGTGTAGGTGTTTTTTGAAGTTCCCATGGCCGGTCATCAGTCCAGTCATGAGTTTGATCTCTTTCCTGTTCAATCCCAGGATTACAGAGCTTCTTTTAAAACATGGCTTGGGAATCATTATCTTACCATGTTTTTGTTTATGGACCTTGGTCCAATATCCTACCTGCTGTTCCCTAAGCCAATGCCGTAATTCTAATTTGATCATAGCCTTGGTGATTGTCAAGACAGGTTCCGGTCCAATAAATGGAGTTGTTGCCCCCATCCTAGCCAATCAATCGGCTTGTTCATTGCCACAGATCCCTGAGTGGTCAGGGACCCACACTAGGTACACCCTATCGCTTCCCCCTAGCTCCACCAGAGCCCTGTGGCAATTTGTAACTATCTTAGATCAAACTCATGGCTGGACTGATGACCGGCTATGAGAAGTTCAAAAAACACCTACACACAATGGGTATAATGGAAGAAGACCCTTGCAGCAGCTGCCAATGATTTCAGGGCTGCCTGGCTGTCTGAATAGATTAGATGCTACGGTCATTGTAGCACCTACTCATATTCTCCTCCACACATGCCCTGATTGCAGTAATTTCGACTTGGAATACAAGGGCCAGTTTCCCTAGAGAGATGCTGCTCTCCAGTCTTGGCTGAACCCCGTAAAACCCTGTCCCAACGCCTTGATCTGTTTTCGACCCATCGGTGAACCAAACGATCTCCCCTGTACGGTGTCGAACTGTTTTCTCCCACTGCTCCCTACTTCCAATTATTATGTTGTAAGGCTTGTCGAAGCAGTTGGGAGTTATTATATAGTCGGCGGACATTTCCCCAGCCATACCTATATTTACCTCACTCACTATGTTAGTGTGTGATTCTGGATATCCGAATGAGACCCAGTTTTGGCCAGTTTTTAGTCTGTATGCCCCAGCTGCTGCCTCCATCTTAACCCAAAGGTGAAGTGGAGGCATATCCAGCATGGCTTCCATTCCAGCGGTTGGTATGCTGCTAATTCCTCCCGTTATGACTAAGCAGGCCAATCTCAGCACCTTAGTAAGTTCTTTAGCAGCAACCCGCTGTTATACCTTCTTCCACCACACTACGACCCCATAGGAAATCCTAGGTCTAACCACTGTGGTGCATGTTCAGTGCATACCCCTGGGGCTTAGGCCCCAGTTGCTAATCTTAGTGAAACTGAAGGAGAACTGTCGGAAATACTCAACTGAGTGAACAATCTATTGAGAACAAAATATTGCTCGATTGTAAACCGAAGGAAGACAAAAGTAATGAGGAGTGGCAGAAATGAGGTTGCCGAACGACTTAACATTGAAATTGAGGCTCACGATGCATTCACTGTGAAGGAATTCTGTTACCTTGGGAGGAAACTAACATATAATGGACGAAGCGAAGGGGACTTTAGAAACAGAACAGCGCAGACAAAGGGGGCATATGTGATCAAAAGGAATACACTGGTACAAAATTTTGTCCTTAATTTGAGGATGAAATTTCTCAAAACGTATATCTGAAGCACAGCACTGTACGGTAGAGAATCATGGACTGTGGAAAAAACGGAATAGAAGAGAATCGAACCGTCTGAGATATGGTGCTACAGAAGGATGTTGAAAATTAGGTGGACTGATTAAGTAACGAATGAGGTGGTTCTATAGAGCATTGCTGAAGAAAGGATCATATGCAAAACACTTGACAAGAAGAAGGAACAACATGATATTGTGTTATGTTAACCGGGGACCTAGAAACGACGGAGAGGCTCCGTCCCCGCCTCAGCCGCAGTGGTCCGCAACCCCACGACGACTATTGCAGTCCACTTCACCCTTCCGCCACCCCACACCGAACCCAGAGTTATTGTGCGGTTCGGCCCCCGGTGGACTCCCAGGGAACGTCTCACACTAGACGAGTGTAACCCCTATGTTTGCGTGGTAGAATAATGGTGGTGTACGCGTACGTGGAGAACTTGTTTGGGCAGCAATCGCCGACATAGTGTAGCTGAGGCGGAATAATGGGAACCAGACCGCATTCGCCGAGGCAGTTGGAAAACCGCCTAAAAACCATCCACAGACTGGCCGGGCGGATTCGTGCCGGGGACCTGCGCTCCTTCCCGCCCGGAAAGCAGTGCGTTAGACCGCACGGCCAACCGAACAACATGATACGAGAAGTGTTAAAGGGTCTAGGGATAGATGTAGAGGGGAACACCTATAGGCGAAGATGTGGACTGGAATATATCCAACAAATAATTCAAAACATTCGGTGCAAGCTCTGCTCTGAGGTGTACAGGTTGGCACTCCAGAGCGAGTTGTGGCGGGCCGCATCAAATGTGTTAGAAGTCTGATAGCAAGGAAAAAAGAAAAAAGTTATGACGGAGATGCTTGAGCGTTAATCTTATAAGTTGAGTGTTGCTGAAGTTTTGGCCTCATACAATCGTCCAGCAGTCAGCCAAACCCTCACGCGTCAAATACGCAGCTAGTGGCTTTCGGAAGCTGGAATCCTGCCCGGCAACAATTGGAGTGTTCCGAAAGGGACGGGACCGGTTGCAGTCCTGGTGGTCCGGGACTCCAGCCCGCGGCCGTAAAAAGCGACCCTGACCGCAGTAGCGCGGACTCTGCCAGGCCCTCGCGTTCTCCAGGCCGGGCTCACTGACGCACGCACGCTGCCAGTGCGCTTTCACAGCACCAGCTCTGCCCGGTCTGCGCCTCTGTCCGACAGCTGTCTCCCACCTCCACTGCTAACAGCACGAGATCCTTACCAGAAGCAGTTGGCACTCGCACGACAAGATAAGGTCCTACCTCTCATGCCCTTCGTGGTAGGCACATTTCGTACGCTTTCAAGGCAGGTATACGACTAGAACGCAGATTTCGATGTGTACAGATAATCCACCAAATACAACTTGCCATGACCCCCACTTTTAACATGCCACATGTTATGTCTTCCTTTGTACACTGTGTGGTTCGTCAGTCGCTACAGCAGCGACGAACAAATGCTGTTCATGGACAGAGTATACAGATGTTAATTTATTCTACATCTAATATCAAATAGTAAAAATAGTACATAACTTTGTTGCTGTCTTTGCAGCGTCAGTTGCTAAGAGTAGAGTTGAATGTAGAAATACATACGAGGTATGTTCAAAAAATTCCGGAACTTTGCCCAAACATTTTTTTCTACGCTTACCTTTTACCTGTTGTGCATGGTCTCCTTCGAAATACTCTCCTCCACAACTGATACACCGCTCCCAACCCCGTTTCCGCTTCACTGGAACCAGGCTTGGTACGCCTCTTGCTCGATCGCTCGAAACGCCGTCTCCGAATTTTCTTGTATCCTGTCTATCGTTGCAAATCTTCACCCTTTCAATTGGTTTTCAACTTTGGAATTAAACAGAATGTCCGCAGGGTGCCAGAGACTACGGAGAATGAGGCAACAGTCACGCATCAACAGTGATGGACGTGCGGGTGTGTTATCGTGATCCAAGAGCCATGAATTGTCTCACCACATTCCACGCCGTTTCCTTCTCACATTTTTTCGCAGGCGTAGCAATACGTCCCGATAGTACCATCGATGAACAGTTTGTCCCTGTGGCACGAATTCATGATGAACGAAACCTTCAAAGTCATAGAAAACTATCAGCATGGCTTTGACATCTGATCTGAAGAGCTTTTTTTACTCTAGGAGAACCTTTCCCGACCCGTTGTCAAGACTTAACCTGTGTCTTAACATCATCAAAGTAGACCAACGTCTCATCACCAGCTGCGATTCTTTTAAGGAACATTTCGTTCTCATTTGCGCGATACAAAAGCTCTTAAGAGGCGAAGGTCTTTCTGGTCTTGACTCGTGAGCCGTGGGACGAAGTTGGCGGTGCATTCCAAGATGCTGTGTCAGGATTTCATGATCTGATCCAACCGAAATGTTACATTCTCCTGCAAGCTCTCGGACAGTCAGTCTTCGATTGGCACGCACATTTTCGTTGATGTTCCTGACATGAGCGTTGTCGGTCGACGTCGAAGGGCGTCCTGAGCGAGGGTCATCTTTAACTTCCGTCCGGCCGATTTAAACCGTGTGAACCATTGGTAACACCGAGTACGGCTTAAGCACTCATCACCGTGGGCTTCCTGCATCATTTGGTGTCTCTCTGTAACTGTTTTCTTGAGTTTCACGCAAAATTTAATGCAGACAGCTTGCTCATCTGACTCTGCCATCTTGAGATCCATAAACTGTGCGACACGACGTTCTACTCAGTACAGTACTGAACAATAACTAACAGGCATACAACAATGTAACTTCCGGCAGTTACACATTAACCACAGGAACGTGCAGGGATGCCAATCGCATTTCGCTTCAACACACCACTGGCGCTAAATTACGAATGTTCCGGACTTTTTTGAACAGACCTCGTACAGATAAACAAGATTTATAAATCTGTCATTCTTCAATACAATGTCTATTCAGGAGATTTCGAATCCTAACCACTGTGAAAGTCTGTTAACGTCATTCAACTGGCAAACACCCAAAAAACGCTCTTAGCGCATGACTGTTCGAACTTAAATACAAGCGCGGCAGTGACGGAGAGGGGATGCTTGCATCTCATTGGCTAGCTCCGGCGTAATCGTTCGTGGCAGGCAGCGCTGTGTGGTGCGGTGGCGGCTGTAGGAAACGCGGCGGCGTAACTGGCGGCTAGCGTATTTCACTGCGGCCGACCGGATATCGGCCGATAACGCAACACAGACGAATACGATTTTAACAATAACAACGATGTAATACAGGGCTTACGGAAACGTGTCAGAATCTTAGGGATTTTATTCTTGACGTCAGAACATTACAAAAGTTCATAAGTTGGAACCGCCTTCGTTATGAAGGTACGGAAGGAGCGCAAAAAAATTATAGATTTACCAAGCACATTTACATGTATGGAAAGCGTCATTCATGGTAAAAAAAAAGATACATTTACCAAACATATTTACATTTACAAAAATTGCTCGAAGTGACCATATTCTGCTTCCATGCGCCCCTGAACCTGTATTGTACAATGCTTATTCGAACGTTGCGGAAAACTCGTGGAGTGTTCCTCATTTGGTCAAATCCATTCTGGATACGCTCCCTCAGAACTTCGATATTGGGTTCGGGAGTTAACTGCACGAAGCATTTTAAATGTCTCCACATGAAAAAAATCCATGGGATTCAAATCTGATATCGGGCAGGCCATGGAATATATGCCTCTCGACCAATCCAACCGTTGGGAAATTGCTCGTCGAGATCCTTGCAAACTGTGGGGTGGAGCACCATCGTGCACCAACCACATTCGTTCGATGTACATCATGATATAACTGAAGTAACTCACGTCTGAAAGACTTCAGCTACTTTTTGGTGCAGTAAGACGTTGGAGAAAGAAGTAGGGGCCTATGAGACGATCACGAAAGATTCCACTGCACACTTTGAGTGAGAACCTCTGTTGATGTCCGTCTTCTCGCACTCCATGAAGATTTTTTTCATAAGCATAGATGAGATCGTTATAACTGAAGATCCCATCAGCCACTGTCGTTAGCAGTAAGTTGCTTGCTAAGAACAGTATAAATACAGCACACTCCCTTAAAAAACGTTGACAGAAAGTTATTCTTGGCTGAAAGCTTACATCGTTTAATCCTTCCACCCTTTGAAAGTGATACGGGTACAGAAGACTTTCACGAGGAATGTTCGAGGTCGTCATGCGCTTCTAAGCCCTCCCCTTCTAGCAAATCTCTTTGCACTAGGTGATGGAGTGTCTTACACATTACAAATAACTAGTTCTTGAAGCTCATGCGGTTTGTACCTTGCGTGGTCTCTCGCCATCTCGAACTATGTTCACAAACGAATCTCTCGCAAACGTTGGTGGAGTCGTACAAGCTATCTTTCACAACGTAACTGCCACGCAGAATAACTTTCAGCAAAATGCTGAGCTGCTGCGTCCGTATTCCCATCTAAAACATAACAAAAGAGATTGACACAAGACGAGACAAACCAACTGTAAACAAGAACGTGAGTAAAAACTCACATTTCAGGTAGACTACACAAACAGGTATTGCTATAGACAATTTCTTTCACATCTCCCTACCGAAGGACTTTCGGACCTCCCTCTATATCAAGTGTTTCTAATGTTTCTATGTCAGGAATAAGTTCCTTATGTTTCTGACACATGATCTTGTACAACCTGCACATAAAATCTCTTGATATAATAACAATAAGAATACTGGTTTGTTTACATAAATGCTTAGTACACCGCTTTAGCATAGCTTCCAGATAACCTCAATTCAGAGGAAAAGCATTTGTTGGAAACTTCGGTTGGTTGATTTTGGGGAGGAGACCAAACAGCGACGTCATCGGTCCCAGCGGACAGGGGAAAGATTGGGAAGGAAGTCGGTCGTAACATTGCAAAGGAACCATCCCAGCATTTGCCTGAGGCTATTTAGGGAAATCACGGAAAACCTAAATCATTATGGCCAGACGCAGGTTTGAACCGTCGTCCTCCCGAATGCGAGTCCAGTGTGCTAACCACTGTGCCACCCCGCTCGGTTTGGAAACTTTAAGAAATACTCGCGCCATGTAAATATTAGGTTGGTGCGTAAGTTCTTAGCACTATTCCATAAGAGTAATAAACACAAAAGGTACACATGACAGAGACTTTAGTCATTAATAAACAGGGTGTTTATAAATGAATATCGGGGTTTTAACGCTTTATAATATTTATTACATTAAACTTACAGTTATAAATGATATTTCATATGAAAGAGCAACTCAAACAGTTGTGTTTGGCACCAGTGCGCATGCGCAGCGCGCAATTTTTCCGCGATTGGTTGAACTTCACTGTACCCAAGCGCTGGATAGGCCGCAAGGGGCTCAATGACAGGGCTTGCTTTGAATGGCCTCCACGTTAACCCGACCTAACACCATGTGATTTTTTCGTTTTAGGCTTCATCAAGGAACGTGCGTACGTGCTTCCGCTACCAGCAGATCACCCTGAATTAAGAAACCGGACTGAAGCCTCTGTTGCTACAATCACTGAAGACACGTTTGGGAAGACCTCGGCTATAGACTTGATGTGTGCCGTGTGACAAATGGTGCTCACATTGAACATTTATAAGTTTCTTGGTAAAACTGGTTGAGTTGCTCTTTCATTTGACATATCATTTATATCTGTAAGTTTAATATAAAAATTTTTATAAAGCGTTAAAATCCCAGTATTAATTTATAAACACCCTGTATTTTCTCCTTCACTATTTGTAACAGTCTACCAGCGCTAGAGTAGCTTATCGACTGTGTGACTCTAGTAATCACGTTGTTTTGAGGTGAATAACTAGTCGAGCCATATTCAGAGTGCATTTTCATCAGGAAACGAAGTTCCTTAAAGACTGTTTGATAGAGAGCAGGAAACATGATGCATAACGTTGTCTTCTGTGAATGCGTGCAGGGAGTTGCTGCTTTGTTTGGGCTCAACCATCCCTTTCTTTCACTTATGTTAGTATAATGACACCATTTCTCGTCGCCAGTAACGGCACAGAGTAGGAATGGTCAGTGTTGTTCACGAACCAATTGATGACGAGCAAACATTTTTGTCATTTTGACATGCGGTACCCATACACCGGATTTTTTATCCTTCACCACTGCATGTAAATGTCACACGATGGCTAATTGATAACACTTCATCACATTTGCCAGTTCTCGAGTACACTGACACAAATCACTGTGGATTAAAATGGGTTTAAACGATCTTCATCGAAAACCGAAGCTCTTCCTGAACGTGGAGAGTCAGTAATGTCAAAATGATCCTCCTTAAAACGAGAAAACCATTTTCTTGCCGTGTTCTGTCCAATGGTATTATCCCCGTGAGGTGCTGTCCACTCGTCTCGTATAGGTTGCCTAAAGGATGCTGCGTTCTCGGAATACTATACGACAAATTCAAGCAAAATCACATTAATAGTTTTTATTACAAATAGGCAGATGCACAATACTTGTGTTTACGACAAGTGGTAGCCAGCGATGGGCGACATGCAGTTAAGTGTCATTTGCTATATACAGTACTGGCCATTAAACTTACTACATCAAGAAGATGACGTGCTACAGACGCGAAATTTAACCGACAGGAAAAAGATGCTGTGGTATGCAAATGATTAGCTTTTCAGAGCATTCACACAAGGTTGGCGCCGGTGGCGACACCGACAACGTGCTGACATGAGGGAGGTTTCCAACCGATTTCTCATACACAAACAGCAGTTGACCGGCGTTGCCTGGTGAAAGGTTGTTGTGATGCCTCGTGTAAGGAGGAGAAAAGCGTACCATCACGTTTCCGACTTTGATATAGGTCGGATTGTAGCCTATCGCGATTGCGGTTTATCGTGTCGCGACATTGCTGCTCGCGTTGGTCGAGATCCAATGACTGTTAGCAGAATATGGAATCGGTGGGTTCAGGAGGGTAATACGGAACGTCGTGTTGGATCCCAACGGCCTCGTATCACTAGCAGTCGAGATGACAGGCCTCTTATCCGCATGGCTGTAACGGATCGTGCAGCCACGTCTCGATCCATACGTCAACAGATAGGGACGTTTGCAAGACAACAACTATCTGCACGAACAGTTCGACGACGTTTGCAGCAGCATGGACTGTCAGCTCGGAGACCATGGCTGCGGTTACCCTTGACGCTGCATCACAGACAGGAGCGCCTGCGATGGTGTACTCAACGACAAACCTGGGTGCACGAACGGCAAAACGTCATTTTTTCGGATGAATCCAGGTTCTGTTTACAGCATCATGATGGTCGCATCCGTGTTGGCGACATCGCGGTGAACGCACATTGGAAGGGTGTATTCGTCATCGGCATACTGGCATATCACCCGGCGTGATGGTATGGGGTGCCATTGGTTACATGTCTCGGTCACCTGTTGTTCGCATTGAAGGCACTTTGAACAGTGGACGTTACATTTCAGATGTGTTACGACCCGTGGCTCTTCCTTTCATTCGATCCCTGCGTTGCCGGATAATGCACGACCGCATGTTGTAGGTTCTGTACGGGCCTTTCTGGATACAGAAAATGTTCGACTGCTGCCCTGGCCAGCGCATTCTCCAGATCTCTCACCAACTGAAAACGTCTGGTCAATGGTGGCCTAGCAACTGGCTCGTCACAATATGCAAGTCACTACTCTTGATGAATTGTGGTATCATGTTGAAGCTGTATGGGCAGCTGTACCTGTAGATGCCATCCAAGTTCTGTTTGACTCAATGCCCAGGCGTATCAATGCCGTTATTACGGCCAGAGGTGGTTGTTCTGGGTACTGATTTCTCAGGATCTATGCATCCAAATTGCGTGAAAATGTAATCACCTGTCATTTCTAGTATAATATATTTGTCCAATGAATCCCCCTTTATCATCTGCATTTCTTCTTGGTGTAGCTATTTTAATTGCTAGTAGTGTACAATGTTCATGAAAGCAATTGATATGGATCACACATCACTGCACTGGGCCGTGCTAATACTGTCCGAATACTGAGCGGATACTGAGAGGCCGAGGCCGACAGGAGCGACGTTTATACTCTCCTCTTGTAGAGGCCGCTCCTGTCGTGGTGCGGTCCTAATCAGCGCACCATTGGCCGACGTCATTTCACCGCCTTCTCTTGTCTTGCGTTCTTCATCTTGTGGTCACGCCAGAACAATCTCTATACACGACACATTTGTTTCTGGCTGCCTACGCTGCCTATTGAACTCAAACAGAAGAATATGTCGGAAATGTTATGATTTTCTTCACTAGGCACTCCAATTTCTAACGTCCACATCTGCATTCACTATCTCCATATGGCAAAATGACAATATGTAAACTCAGATAGCAACTACAAATGAAAAATGACCATCGATAAGTAAACCCGTAGCAATCGGAAAACCAACATGCAAAACAAAAACGCTAAGAACTTAGGTACCAACCTAGAAATTAAAGAACAATAACAGGAAATGACTTGAAGAATTTTGACTGTAGCATAATTTACACGAATTAAAATCAAAGTGTGCATTCAACATTATATCATTTAGCACTACAGTTGTGAAAACAGGTCTGCAGATTATGCCTATGCGAGAGCATAAATGAGAGACATGTTGTTTCTTTCAGTCCTTTCTGTCTACGTTCCGATACGTTTCTTAGTGGAAGGCCTTACTTTTCTGACTTTCCTTAGACTTTTTGTGTGGTCTCAGACTCTCTGCCTTGTCTTATCCCTTCTGTTTTGCCTTACTCAACTTCCTACCGCCGGTTCTGCCAATGGGATCGCGGACTGTGTCATGAGTCGTTGGGAACAGGTACTGCAAGGCTACGAATGGGCGCCTCTACATGGCTGATGTGTTTTCTGTTGCCGTTCGGGCAGAAAACTCGTACACGTGGGGCGGCCTCAGGCAAGCACTGAAAACTATCCTGTGTTAAACGTGGTTTTTCAATTTTGTACACTCCCTTGCCACTTCCAATACTTTTAATTATTATGCTACTTTACTCTATCAAACATGGTAGTTTGTAATCAGTTAGTTAGTTAGTTAGTTACATGTTCCATTGGTCATTTGAACGATCCTTTATCGACGTGAAGTGGAACGAGTCAGTTTACAGGACATGTGTACGTGGTGTTAACATTAATGAAATTAGTTTTTAGTCATACTCATGAACTACACCTAACGAGAGGAACACCAATTTACATGGCTACTCTGCAAACCACATTTAGGTGACTGGCAGAGGATTCATCGACCCACGTTCGCAATAGTTCTCCATTATTCCACTCTCGAACAGCGAGTGGAGAAAACGAACACTTATATCTTTCCGTGTGAGCTCTGATTTCCCTTATTTTAATATGATGATCGTTTCTCCCTATGTCGGTGTCAACAAAATATTTTCGCATTCGGTGGAGAAAGCTGCTGACTGAAATTTCGTGAGAAAATCCCGCAGCAACGAAAAAAGCCTTTCTTTTAATGATTTCCATCCCAAATCCCTGTCATGTCCGTGACACTCTCCCATATATTTCTCGATAATACAAAATGAGCTGTTCTTCTTTGAACTTTCTCTATGTACTCCGTTATTCCTATCTGGTAAGGATCCCACACCGCGCAGCAGTACTCCAAAAGAGGGCGGACAAGCGTAGTGTAAGCAGTCTCTTTAGTAGATCTGTTGCATCTTCTTAAGTTTTCTGCCAAAAGAAGGCAGTTTTTGGTTCGTCTTCCCCACAACATTATCTGCGTGTTCTTCCCAATTTAAGTTGTCGTAATTTCTAGGTATTTAGTTGAATTTATGGCCTTTATGTTCGACTGATTTATCGTGTAACTGAAGTTTTGACGCATTCCTTTTAGCATTCAAGTGGATGACCTCACAATTTTCATTATTTAGGGTCAATTGCCAACTCTCGCACCATACAGATATCTTTCTTAAGTCGTTTTGCAATTTGTCATCTGCAAAGAACCTAAGATGGCTGCTCAGGTTGTTTCCTAAATAGTTTATATGGATAAGGAACAGCAGAGGGCCTATAACACGAACTTGGGGAACGCCAAAAATCACTTCTGTTTCACTCGATGACTTTCCGCCAGTACTGCGAACTGTGACCTCTCTGACAGGAAATCACGAATCCAGTCGCATAACTTAGACGATATTCCATAAGCACGTAATTTGATTACAATCCACTTGTGAGGCACGTTGTCAAAAGCGTTTTGAAAATCAAGAAATACTGAATGAATTTGAAATACCTTGTCGATAGCACTCAACACTTCGTGTGAGTAAAGATTTAGTTGTATTTCACAAGAACTATGTTTTCTAAATGCGCGTTGGCTGTGTGTCAATAGACCATTCTCTTCGTGGTAATTCATAATGTTCGAACACAATACATATTCCAAAATCCTGCAGCATATCGATCTTAATGATATGGGCCTGTAATTTAATGGATTATTCCTATTGCCTTTCGCGAATATTGGTGTGACCTGCGCAACTTTACAGTCTTTGGGTACGGAGCTTTCGTCGGGTGTGAAGTTTCTATTTAGAAATTAAAGAGAAACATGTTTTGTTCCAAATATTGATGAAAACATTATTAATCAACCTTGAAAACATACACCAGCAACAAAAAGCATTGATTTTTTTCATAGTATTATTTTCTTAAAGTTTTGAAAAGTTTTATTATTGTCAGTAGCGCAACATATGAGGAATACTAAGTAGACTTACAGTATATTGTCCTAATTTTAGTTGCAATGTCTAGTTTCCTTTCATTCGGAGGAATCAGTGTTCATTCAATGTCTCCTCGATTACTGAAACATTTTTCACACATTGGAATAATGTACACTAAGCACAAAAATTCACAGCATCTCTGGTGCCGATGTTTTGTTTTCCTGTCTTTGGATCTAGGAAATATCATATTTTGCATTGGGTCTAACTTACTGCTATCCGAAGTCCAAGATTTTTCAGAAATTCTTTTGTCTTCACATTAGATCCAGGCTTTGAAAACTGCACCACATGTTCGTTAGTTGATATTACAATTTCAACTTACAGTGCTTGTAAAAACAGAGAATCTCCTCTAATGTGACGGGGTTTCGTAAATGCCAGCGACCATAACGCGCCCCTTTGGCTTCACAAACGAAGCTAAACTATCGTTAACTGCAATATCGCCATCTACAGATTGTGGAAGTAAGATAACGAAGTTTTCAACTGCAAATTATACGCTATCTCATGACAGCGTTAAGAAATACACCACTGCTATAAGTGCAACTACTGCACAGTAACGAAGATTTAAAACCTAGGTTTTATTTTATTTTTATCTTTTTACAGATTACCAGTTATTTTTCAATAAAAATTCCTCCATGGATAGACCGAGTTGTCGAGAACAAATGATTATAGGTTAGAGCTAAAATCTGCATTGCTGCCTATCAGATATTTTATGTTATCGGGCAAAGGACAATTTTTTGTTGCTGCATATTGAACTCCTTTCTGAGGAACCAACAGCTTCGGTAAGGGGTAATAAAGTTCATTTTTTCCCTCTAGTGTCTTGGGTACCGTACGGACATCACTGCTCTTCTCAAATTATGGTGGATTACGTATGACGAATTTCATTAGCGAATATATACGTTGTGATGGCGCTGGTGCACTGTGAAATAATATATTTGGTGCAGCCAAGTAAAAAGTCAGACACCTTCATTGGCGGCACAAGAAGCAGAGAAAAGCGGGTCAAGCTACACCATCCTAACGGAATTTCAAGAAGGGAAGTCCATTGATATCGCAGTATAACGCGCGCACCTCGTTATTGTGGTGTAGTTTGTGGCCGACCTACGCATTCCGAGGCGCCAGACTACGGACGTAGCAAAATGGCGGATCAGCTACGACTCGGAAGGACTTCCACATGCCCAGGCCGTAGCAACGACATCTACATCTATATGTATACAGAGTGGTCCATTGATAGTGAGCGGGCCAAATATCTCACGAAATAAGCATCAAACGAAAAAACTACACAGAACGAAACGCGTCTAGCTTGAAGGGGGAAACCAGATGGCGCTATCGTTGGCCCGCTTGATGGCGCTGCCATAGGTCAAACGGATATCAACTGCGTTTTTTTAAAAATAGGAACCCCCATTTTTTATTACATATTCGTGCAGTACGTAAAGAAATATGAATGTTTTAGTAGGACCACATTTTTCGCTTTGTTATAGATGGCGCTGTAATAGTCACAAACATATAAGTACGTGGTATCACGTAACATTCCGCCAGTGCGGACGGTATTTGCTCCGTGATACATTACCAGTGTTAAAATGGACCGTTTACCAATTGCGAAAAAGGTCGATATCGTGTTGATGTATGGCTATTGTGATCAAAATGCCCAAGGGGTGTGTGCTATGTATGCTGCTCGGTATCATGGACGACATCATCCAAGTGTCCGGACCGTTCGCCGGATAGTTACGTTATTTAAGGAAACAGGAAGTGTTCAGCCACACGTGTAACGTCAACCACGACCTGCAACAAGTGATGATGCCCAAGTAGGTGTTTTAGCTGCTGTCGCGGCTAATCTGCACACCGGTAGCAGACAAATTGCGCGAGAATTGGGAATCTCAAAAACGTCGGTGTTGAGAATGCTACATCAACATCGATTGCACCCGTACCATATTCCTATGCACCAGGAATTGCATGGCGACGACTTTGAACGTCGTGTACAGTTCTGCCACTGGCCACAAGCGAAATTACGGGACGATGATAGATTTTTTGCACGCGTTCTATTTAGCGACGAGGCGTCATTCACCAACAGCGGTAACGTAAACCGGCATAATATGCACTATTGGGCAACGGAAAATCCACGATTGCTGCGACAAGTGGAACATTAGCGACCTTGGCGGGTTAATGTATGGTGCGGCATTAAGGGAGGAAGGATAATTGGCCCCCATTTTATCGATGGCAATCTAAATGGTACAATGTATGCTGATTTCCTACGTAATGTTCTACCGATGTTACTACAAGATGTTTCACTGCATGACAGAATGGCGATTTACTTCCAACACGATGGATGTCCGGCACATAGCTCGCGTGGTTTGAAGCGGTACTGAATAGCATATTTCATGACAGGTTGATTGGTCGTCGAAGCACCATACCATGGCCCGCACGTTCACCGGATCTGACGTCCCCGGATTTCTTTCTGTGGGGAAAGTTGAAGGATCCACCAACAACGCGTGACAACATGCGTCAGGGCATTGTCAATGCATGTGCGAACATTACGGAAGGCGAACTACTCGCTGTTGAGAGGAATGTCGTTACACGTACTGCCAAATGCATTGAGGTTGACGGACATCATTTTGAGAATTTATTGCATTAGTGTGTGTATTTACAGGTAATCACGATGTAACAGCATGGGTTCTCAGAAACGATAAGTTCACAAAGGTACATATATCACATTGGTACAACTGAAATAAAATGTTCAAACATAGCTACGTTCTGTATTTTAATTTAAAAAAGCTACCTGTTACCAACTGTTCGTCTAAAATTGTGAGCCACATGTTTGTGACTATTACAGCGCCATCTATCACAAAGCGAAAAAGTGGTCCAACTAAAACATTCATATTTCTTTACGTACTACACGAATATGTAATAAAAATTGGGGTTCCTATTTAAAAAAAAAACGCAGTTGATGTGTGTTTGACCTATGGCAGCGCCATCTAGCGGGCCAACCATAGCACCATCTGGTTTCCTCCTTGAAGCTAGACGCGTTTCGTTCTTTGTAGTTTTTTCGTTTGATGCTTATTTCGTGAGATATTTGGCCCAGTCACGATCAATGGACCATCCTGTATAATCGACAAGCTACCTTATGGTGCGGGGCGGAGGGTACCTTCTACCACTACTAGTTTTTTCCTTCCGTGTTCACTCGCAGATAGAGCCTGGGAAAAACAACTCTCCGTATGAGCCTTAATTTCTCTTGTCTTGGTGGTCCTTAAGGGAAATTGACGTAGGCGTCGTTAGAATTGTCTTACCGTCAGCTTCAAATGTCAGTTCTCTAAATTTTCTCAGTAGCGTTCCGCAAGAGAAGCATCGCCGTCCCTCGCGGGATTCCGATTTGAGTTCCCGAAACATCAGTGTAAGACTTGTGTATTGATCGGACCCGTCCGTAGCAAATCTAACAGGGCGCCGTGAAACTGCTTCGACGTCTTCCTTTAATCCGACCTGGTGAGTATCACCAACACTCGAGCAGTACTCATGTATGGGTGTCACTGGTGTTCTATAAGCGGCCTCTTTTACCTATGAATCACACTTTCCTACAGTTCTTCCAGTAAACCGAAGTCGATCATTTGCCTTCGCTACCACGATCTTCACAGGCACGATTCATCTGATATCGTTTCTCAACGTTACGCTGAGATATTCAAATGAGGTGACTGTGTGAAACAGCGCTCCACTAATTCTGTTCTCGAACATTACGGGATTGTTCTCCCTACACATTTGCATTAACTTACTTTTTTCTACATTTACAGGAAGCTGCCGATCACCACACCAGTTAGTAATTTTGTCTAAGTCATCTTGTACCCTCCTAAAGTGACTCAAAGATGATACTTTCCCGCGCAGCCTCATCAGCAAATAGTCGAAGATTAGTGCCCACCCCATCTCTGAGATCACTTATGTATGTAGAGGACAACAACAGTCCTATAACACTCCCCTGGGGCACCCATGGCGGTACCCTTTTCTCTGATGAACGCTCGCTCTGAAGCACAACGTACTGGCTTTTATTACTTAAGAAGTATTCGAACCATTCACGTATCTGCGAACCTATTCCGTATGATTGTACCTTTGCTAACAGCCACCCATAAATGTGACGTACATGTACAGACGAACAAATAATTCCACTTTCACAAAAATTGCATGATTTGTTCAATGGGAAAAGCTTCACAAGTCAATAACGCTTTGGTTGACCTCCAGCCCTTATGCAAGCAGTTATTCGGCTTGTCATTGATTAATAGAGTTGTTGGACGTCCTCCTGAGGGATATTGTGCGAAATTCTGTCCAATTGGCGAGTTAAATCGTCAAAATCCCGAGCTGGTGGGAGGGCGCTGCCAATAATGCTCCAAACGTCCGCGATTGGAGTGAGATCCAGCGACCTTACTGGCCAAGGGCGAAGACAAGGACTAGAAGCTCTCTCCGTGTGCGAGCAGATGTTATCCTGCTGAAACGTAAGCCCAGGATGGCTTTCATGAAGGGCAACAAAATGGTACGTAGAATGTCGTCGACGTACTGCTGTGCTGTAAAGGGTGCCGTGGATGGCAACCAAAGGAGTCGTGCTATGAAATGAAATGTCACCCCAAACCGTCCTTCCTGGATGTCGGTCGTATTGTGGGCGACAGCCAGGCTGATATCACACTACTGTTCCAAGACTCTCCAGAAACGTCTTCGCTGGTCGTCGGGTCTGTTTGAAGCGGGATTCATCACTGAAGACATTTTCATGGGTCTCCCAGTAGACTGGGCACAGACGCGGCGCTGCGACTAACAGCTCTGCAGCGGAGTGTGCGCTGATATGAAACTTCCTGCAGATTAAAACTGTGTGCCGGATCGAGACTCGAACTCGGGACCTCTGCCTTTCGCGGGAAAGTGTTCTACCATCTGAGCTACCCAAGCACGACTCACGCCCCGTCCTCACAGCTTCATTTCTGCTAGTATCTCGTCTCCTATCTTCCAAACTTTACAGAAGCTCTTCTGCGAGCATTGCAGAACAAGCACTCCTGAAAGAAAGGATATTGCGGAGACATGGCTTAACCACAGCGTGGGGGATGTTTCCAGAATGAGACTTTCACTCGTGCTTGGGTAGCTCAGATGGTAGAGCACTGGCCCGCGAAAGGTAAAGGTCCCGAGTTCGAGTCTCGGTCCGGCACACAGTTTTAATCTGCCAGGAAGTTTCATATCAGCGCACACTTCGCTGCAGAGTGAAAATCTCATTCTGGAAACATCACCCCGGCTGTGGCTAAGCCATGTCTCCGCAATATCCTTTCTTTCAGGAGTGCTAGTTCTGATAGGTTCGCAGGAGAGCTTCCGTAAAGTTTGGAAGGTAGGAGACGAGGTACTGGCAAAAGTGAAGCTGTGAGGACGGGGCATGAGTCGTGCTTGGGTAGCTCAGATGGTAGAGCACGGGCCTGCGAAAGGCAAAGGTTCTGAGTTCGAGTCTCGGTCCGGCACAGAGTTTTAATCTGCGAGGAAGTTTCAGTTCTACTCGTGTCAATGGGATTACGCACCGAATGTGCTCGAGACCACTGCAAAGGGGTTGTTGGTATACAGAGGTCGATGTTATTCGGCACAAGGAGCGCCTTGAGCTCAGCCTTCTCTCTGTGATTCGCCTACTAATGGTCCTTGTGGTCGCTGAAGCACCACCTGCACGTCGGATCGATGATAATGACGAATCCGGGGTTCTGAGCGATTCCATGACGATTGTTGGGTCCTTACTGTTATATCCTAGCCAGTAATGCCACCCGAGCCCGCTGCCAAAAGGTTGGCAGCATCAAAGTCCGGACGCCGTCCGCATAAGCAGCGCCAGCGAGACAGCAAATCGCCGCAAGTCTGCGCGCGCCGCCGCTGGCTTCTGGCTTCTTAAGCGCTGGAGTCGCGAGCGCTAGGACAGTTCTGTATTCGCCGCTCAGCTGTATACTCGCCACCGAATTGTGTACTTGCTAGTCAGTTGTGTGTTCATCGCAGCAGAGTTGTTGTTTGTCGTCAGCCGACGCTGACCTAGCCGCTCCGACTCGAACTAGACAGATTTCTGTAGACACGGAGTTCACTACTGTGTTTCTGTATCTTCGTTAATAAAGATAAGTACCGACTTTTATTTAATCAGAGTGTTTGGGTTTTCATCTTTCTGTTCACTGTTCCAGCGGACCGGTCGGCCCGCTATTAAAAGTGTGGCGGTGACTTCGTAAGCCGTTTCTACAGCGAATTGCTTGTCGCTACGAACGCCGCCACAAAACTTACATTCTAGCATCTCTCTAGGTCGGTCGCTTTCTTCTTAACACTGTGTTGGACCATGGTCCACCCACTGCTGCTAAAGTGGCGAAATAGTAGTATCAGCCCTTTTCAAATGTCGAACGATTCTCCGATTACTGCGACCGGCTTTTTTAAGCCCAACTACACGTCTCTCACAAGTGCTGACATTTGCGTACATTGTTCATGCGCCTGTCTGCGAGGCATAGTTACTGTCCAGCTGAGTACAAGGAATGAAATTCGCAGAGACCTTTTGGGACGTATACGTCTCCTGTTTCTATAGCAAACCTACGTTAACCCTGCGGCGGGCACGTGGCGGTATACAGTGCCGCCATCTTGTTTTCGTTCAATAATTACGTCAGCGCGCCGAGCACACAACAGAGGTGCTAGATATGCTTCGATTGTTTAGTCACGCGCCAAACTGCGTTACTGCGCCGTCATTGTACCCACCATTAACCCTAGCATTACCAACGGGGGGGCCTCGTAGGCCCACTGACTCAGTTTTTCTATGTTGTATCCACACCCTTTGATATATGAACTTGAAAGCAAAGGTAATTGTTCGTTATTGAATGTACTATTGAGTCATTACAGAATTTCGGAATAAAAATGTAATTAAAATTCATTTACTTGATTTAATTCTCTGTGGGCCTTAGAAGCCCACCCGTTGGTAATAGCAAGGAAAGATTTACGAGGTTGAGTCTCTCGTTTCAAATTCTTACCATGAAACGAATTTTGGCATTGTCGCCTTCAGACGTATTATTATGAAGCGGACCATTGTTATTTTCAGTGTTTCTGCTGCTGTTGAACCAGCAACATGAGTAGACATCGTTTACGTGATAGTTCCATTGAAAGAGTGCTAGAAGAAGTTTTGAACGAATCAGATTTAGAGGAAAGTGAAGTGGATGATGATGTGGAAGAAATTAGAACTGATTCATCGTCTGAGAATGAAGATGAGGTTGAAGCCAATCCACCAGATGATAATGATACGGAATGTGATAAATTCATTGCAAAAAGTGGACGAGAGTATATTACGAAGCCATCTCGACAATATCGGCGTTCTGTACAAAATATAGTGCGAGAAAGAATGGGGCTAGGACAACAAGGAAGAATTGCGTCTCCGAAAGAGGCTATAGAGCTCTTTTTTACACCTCAAATTATGAATCTAATAAAACTACACTCAAATGAAGAGGCTTCTCGACTAGGTATTCAGCACACAGATGAAGATGAGTTATTTTGTTATATAGGACTCTTGCTAATCATGGGTTCAAATCATGACAATAAGATACCTGTCCAAGATTTATGGTCTTTGCTTCAGGGCCGACAAGTGTACTATGGATCAATGAGTCGGACCCGATTTTTCGAATTGACTAAAATATTGAGGTTTGATGATAAGAACACAAGAGAAATTCGTCGCCAGACTGACAAGTTTGCTCCAATGAGGGAAATTTTTGAAAGCTTCAATTCTTCACTTCCATTGTATTTCATTCCTGGTCTACATACAACAGTGGATGAGATGTTGTCTTTGTTCCGTGGTCGCTGTCCATTCAAGGTGTTTCTAAAAGAAAAACCTGGAAAATACGGCATTCTAATTCGAATGCTGTCTGATTCTGAGACTAGATATGTGATCAGCATGGACATCTATACAGGCAAGTCAGGAAATACACAGCATTCAAATGGACCGATGGAAATTGTAAAGAGACTAATAAAACCTATTGAAAAATCAGGCCGTAATGTTACCACAGATCGGTACTATACTTCAGTGGAGCTTGCTGAGACTCTATGGAATGATTTTCACCTCACGCTTGTTGGCACCCTACAGTCTAACAGACGACACATACCTGAAGAGCTGAAGACTACAACTGGCCGCAGTTTACACTCTTCCATCTTTGCTTGTACTGACCCTCAGACACAGAGGCCACCAGTTACTCTTGCATCAACGCTAGTCCGCGAGAAGCCAAAACGACTGCTGTTGATGCTTTCAACTTATCACTCAGAAGGGGTGTTGAATGAAGACTCAAAAAAGACTAACATAAATCTTTTTTATAATTCTACAAAGGGAGGCGTGGACACCATAGACCAGATGGCAAGACACTACAGCACAAAGAGAGGAACAAGAAGATGGCCTTTGTCCCTCTTCTACACACTCATTGACATAGCAGCAATAAATGCATATTCACTCTTCCTCCTCAACTTTCCGAATTGGAAAAAGAATTTGCTAAACCGCAGAAGAGTTTTTATCACTAACTTAGGTCTCGAACTAATAAGATCTCAAGTAGATAAACGGGCACAAAATTTGTATGGACTTCAGAAGCCAGTAATAATGGCAATGGAAAGCATCACACAACGGAAGCTCAGCTGCTCTGTAGAACCATCATCCTCATCAGCAGAACCAGGAACACGTGGACGGTGCCACCTATGCTGCCAAGAAGCTGCATCTAAAAAGATCAACTACAACAAGCTGGGAAAGTCAACTGTTACCTGCTCTCGGTGCCACAAACACGTCTGTGGGAAACACTGCAGGAAGACAGTGTTGTGTGCAAAATGCGTTGCAGAATGAGACAGTAAATTTTGTTTGCTTCATGTAGTGTATCGAATTAAAAAAGTCGTTTTTATAAGAAAACACTATTTTGAAACATTATACCAAAAATTATATATACTGAATCTCGTGATTTGTTCATTTTATTCCTATTATAATAACATCTTTTATTATCCAGTATACAAAAACAATGTCTAAGCATTTTGAATTGTTATTAGAGGTATCAGAAGTAAATAAACTTGATTTATGATAAAATAAATTGTGGTATTCTTTATGGGCCTTTGAGGCCCCCCGTTGGTATTACATGTAACAAAAAATACGTTGGTAATGCTAGGGTTAACAGCTGTGACTCACCTGTGAAGTGGAGGACTGCACCGAGACGCCACTGCGTACCGCACGCGCCCGGTAATGTAAGTACATGTAGCCGTACCTCTGTCGAATGTTTTGATGATTAGAAGCTTTGTTTTACAACTCTGTGGGTGAATGATGATTTTGTTATTAACATTGCTTTGGCATTAGAATTAATTTATTGTCTCCCAGGCCCGCACAAAGGAAAGGACTAACACCAGAAGAAATTGAGCGTCTTCTTCTTCAATCATCTGACGAAGAAGATTACGCAGATTTCTCTGACAGAGATGAGGAAGCAGAAATAATTGAAACTGCAGATCATTCCAGCGAATCTGAGCAGTCATGCATTAACGGGAATGAAGTGAAAGGAATGCCACATGATGACTGCCATTTTTATATTGATTAGGACCAAGAAACTTTGTGGATAAATAATCCGTTAGCACTAGCAGGGAAACCAAAACGTAAGAATATAATCAGAATCCTACCTGGCCCGAAACGCAATGGTACAGAAGCTAAAACTGAAATTGAAAGTTTGTTTGATCCTGAGATATTTGATTATGTCGTTGCAAACACAAACAAATACATAAATAACAAGAGATCATCTGTGAATTACTCAAGGGCTAGAGACTGCAAAACTACTTCTGCTTCTGAAATAATGGCTCTTTTAGGAGCACTGTTTCTCATTGCTGTACAAAAAGGAGGACGCACAAATGTATTAGAACTGTGGGCATCAAATGGAACAGGAATGATTATCCTAAGGGCAGCATTTAGCTACAAGCGCTTTCTGTTCTTGCTCCGGCCACTCAGGTTTGACGATACTTCTACAAGAAAACATCGACTAGCAACTGATAAATTTGCTGCCACGCGCAATCTCCACTCAACATTTCTGAACAACTGCAGAAATAATTACAGTCTAGGGGAGTTCACAACCATAGACGAAATGCTTTTCCCATTTTGCGGATGTTGTGGTTTTGTTTAGTACATGCCCAATAATCCCGCTAAGTATGGATTGAAATTGTATGCATTATGCGATAGCAAGACATTTTATACTTTTAATTTTGGAGTATACTGCGGCAGACAGAATCCTGGACCATATGTTGCATCTAATCAGCCAATTGATATTGTGAAGAGATTGGTTGAGGCAATCATGGGAACTCACAGGAATGTAACTACGGACAACTACTGCAGTAGTTACCCCGTAGCACAGCATCTTTTACGAAATGGGCTACCGTTCATTGCAACATTGAAAATGAACAAGAAGGAAATTCCTCCGGAATTTTTTCCCAACAGATCGCGAGAAATTGGAAATCGTCTTTTCGAATTTCAAGTTGACTTCTGTCTTGTTTCGTGTCAAACAAAAAGGAACAAGGCTGTACTTTTCCTGTCGTCAATGCATGAAACTGCTGAAATCGACACCGTTACAGGCAAGTCTGTTGTAAATTTCCACTACAATGCAACAAAAGGTGGAGTCGATACTGTGGATTATATGTGTACATCCTACTCTACACAAAGGACCACAAGAAGATGGCCCTTAGCATTGTTTTTTCGTTATCTGGATATTGCTGGGATAAATTCCCGGGTCTTGTTTTTTGCAAACAATCCAGAGAAAAGATTCAGAAGAATAACCTACCTAACAAACCTGGCCTTGGCTCTGATGAACTTCCATTTGAAAGAAAGGGCTCAGCTCTCTACTCTACCACGAGATATTCAAGGATTTCTGTCACCTCATCAAACAATTCCCGCCAATCACGATGAGACCGTAAGAAGGTGTGGGAGGTACCATCTTTGTGGTGGTAAAAAAAAATGAAACTACTGTCAGTGGCAATAGCTGCAAAAGATTCGTTTGCAAGCAACTTTGCCACAATTTTGTCACATGTAATGATTACAGAGCTTCTCTGGAGGAAGAAAGTGTGTGATTCTTGATATATATTTACTGACTGCCTTATTCTTTATTAATACTACAAAATTATTATACATATTACACGTTTTGTAAAACTTGCTTTAACAATGGTAAACAATTGAATCATATCTGTGGTTATAATTTATTTAGAATTTGTTATTAAAGTAGCGCTTAGGAAATATCCTGAAAACGAATGTCAGATATTCTGTGACAATTTTAATTTTCCCATGCGCCTTGGATATATGTCTACAGATCATAATGAAAGTTGCAGTTAAGAATGATGTTATAAACAATAAATAATTAATTCCACCAGAAAATTAAAACAACTGCTTTTTTATGTATTTAAATTTAGGCGGCAGTAAGTGCCGCACGCGCCCGCTGACGCAACAACCTTAAGCGCGCCTGCCGCAGGGTTAAACGCATTGGTGTGTAATTCTGTGGGCCAGTTCTTTTAAGCTTCTTATATAGAGGAGTCACCTGTGCTTTTTCCTACTCACTTGTGACTTCGCGCTGGGCGAGAGATTCGCCATAAATGAGACCTACGTAAGGAACCAATGCCGTACAGTACTTTAATCAGTAAAACCGAACTGGGATTCGATCGGGACCTGGCGACTTAGAAGAGTCATCGGGGCAAAGAAACGGGTAAGGGAATATAACAAGAACGGTCAGGTCTCGTATAAACGTTGCTCACCTTTCGGTGGAGATATGTTATTCCGCAGCTGACCAGCCTGGAGGAGGAACCTACCACCTGCTCCTCCAGCTATCTGCACCCTTCTACGGAACAGCAAGTCCCACCATGGGGACTTGGACGCTGTTAGCCGCAGCACCGCGTCTGTGCCCAGTCTACTGGAAGACCCATGCGCCTTCGATCAGTGGTGGCCCACCAAGCGGGCTCAGTTGTACAGTCGCTCTCCCGTCCGCAGGGACACGCAGTCTGGCTTGCTACCCCACCTGCAGCTCCCGTGGGCAGAGTCCACTGCTGTTGCCAGGAGACTGCAGCGTGACTCAGCACCACTCCACGCACACACACACACACACACACACACACACACACAGGGTCGCCGACTGCAGGTGCCTGCTTAGCTGGCGCCCAGAGCCGTCTCTACAACGCCATCGCATGTGTGTCTTGCTGATTAATAAATGTTTGGTTCTGTAATAGTGTGGGCAGCAGACTGGCACCCATTTACCAAGCTCCTAACCACCCGAGTTCATGGGTGGTGGTCCACGGCAACATCACCTCGACCTTGCACTGTGCCGGAATTGCCAAGTACGAATGTCCACGTATCCAGCCCTGATGAAACGTTCAACCCAGTACACGAGGAAATCGAGAAAAAATATAGATGTAATAAATTGCTAATAATCCGTGGAGAGGCGCTATAGATCTCAACATAAACTCTCAGAAGAGCACTTTGGAACACTGTGTGAGCAATATTGAAAACAACCAGCTCTAGTGTACCTGATCGAACTGGTAAATAAACTTCCCTACATTGTAATATTGTAGTGACCCACGAATCTTTCTGAGTTAAGTTCATAAATAATTATAGAGATCATCGACACACCACAAAAGGGTGTACCATACAAATTACTGTTAATGAAAATTATACTCGGCAATCCTACTCTACCACGTAATATTGACTCCCCTTAACTCGTTACTCAGATAATCACAGCGTTGCACTTGGCATTAAATTATTTCAGATGATCAATCCAATTTTTGAATTACAGTACTTACGCCTTCCAAACTGTATAAAAATGATTTGCATTTAATTATTTTTACAAATCAGTTGTTGTCTTAGGTCAAATATGTATCTTTTACCATGGAAAAGAACAGTTGTTTACATTCTCTGATCAGCGATACCTCTGCCAATAAAGTCTTTTATAGTAAATCAGAACTCTTTTGTAAGTAAATCTTCGCGCATTGGTTTATAATTGTCAATTAAAATATTTTTTAACCGTAACTCCAATGTTACCTCTCAAGACATTACTTGAACCTGCGTCGTTAAACTTTGATAAAATACTTCTCTGTTTTCTTTTTAAAGACTCGTCATTCATTTACTTATATCGCTGACTTGAGCGTGCTTGATCTACTTGTTATAAGTCAGATCACTAAACCATAAGTCCAGACAAACGTAGGGGGCTACCATTAATCTTTAACCATCAGTATATATTTAATTTTATCCGTATTTCGCAGCTTCAATCTATTAGAACAACTGGAGATATACCTCCACAAAATCAAAAAAACCAGAATCTATGTTAAATGAACAAACAGATTTCGCAAGCCATAGTTATTTCAGTAATTTTAAAGGCCAATTCTAAGTTATTTCCTGCATATGTCAATTGTTTAATAGTTATATCTTTAGCACTAAGAAGAAATTCATCTTTGACAACATCATGTACAAAAACATCTGTGAAATGTTTACAGACATGTGTGTGCAAATATGCCTGTTGCATGAAGTGACATCTACGAAAAATACGCAGAAAAGAATGTTTGCCGGTACTAAAACGTTAAAAACGCTTTTCTTGGATTATGTGGTAAGTTCACATTGTTCATCTTTTCCACTATTTCGCACATATTTTCCGCGTTTGACTTACGAAATTCATAACCTAACATTAAACATTTTCGTGAGAGGAATTCGCATTTCACCTCATTCAAGAGAAGAAATAAAGCATGTATTAAGACAAATTACATCTGATGATGGACTCACAGGGTCCGAAATGCATCGTGTTCTTAATAAAATACGTAAAGTTGTGACTGAAGGCGTTTTTTAATTCATACATCAGTACATGGTTTCTTGTAGCTGTCGTTTTGATGTATAGCGGTCAGCTCGCCCAGGATCATCTTTGGCGGTCGTTGCTGCTGTTAGCCACTGCCGCATAGATGGTCTTTGTCGCTTCTGAGTGAACACTTGTACAGCTGGTAACAATACTGGTTTTCCTAGAACATACACACACACTGACTTTAGTTACAAAAAATAAAGCATTTTTATACCCTTTATCTCCCTTACGGTATTTTGCTGCTATCATAATAGATTGAAACGACCACGTTATTTACTTAACGACACGAAATTGCTCAAAATAAATTTTGACACGTTACGACCTACCCTCAACCGTCACCCAACGTAACGTCCGACCCCCGGGCAGTGCAGTTAAAATGCCCAACTCCTTGAAGAGGTACCTACATGACGACCATAGGTGAACACCACATATTATTCTTACTGCTTGCTTTTGTGCAATCATCACTTTCTTTCCAAATGATCCGTTGCCGCAGGAAGTTGTTCTGTACGACATTTTTGGGAGGATATCTGCTGAATGTCAGGAGGTTGATTCGTTTCTCTGGAACACTAGCAATTGTTCGGAGTGCAAAAGTATATAAAAAAATCGTCGGTCAGGCGCTGAAGACCCCTCGATAGTCGACCGACCGCCATGTCATCCTCAAACTCATCATTGGATGCGGTATTGAGGAGGGTCGAGTCAGAGTCCCGGCCGTTGTCGGTTTTTCGAACTTAGAACTGTACCTCTCAGTCAGGTTGCTCTTCAGTTGTCATCACAAGGCTGTGTGCACACCGGTCTATCCACCCACCAAGGAAAACCGAACACAGGTCCCCCGTCTAAGGGTCTCCTACGATGACTACTCGGCTTTGGAGGCAGACAGAGCAAAAATAGTCGTACTTCCTTGTTTGAGCAGCTCAGTAACATACTTCTTCTAGTTCAAGTTTTCAGTAATATGTACAACCAAAAACATGGGGCATTCTATCCTATTTACTGACTCCTGCCCATATGCTACGTCAATTGCTGGTATGATTCCATTTGGAAACATCGTTAATAATGTCTTCTGTTCCTTTCTCTGCGGTGGGATTTATTACAACACTGCTACCTTCTGCAAAAAGTACAAATTCTGCTTGATAAATGAGTGGCGGGTCATGCATATGTATAAGTAATAGGTTTGGACCTAAAATTGATCCTTGTGGGACTCTCTTCATCACTAATATTTCCCTCACACCAACATGTTTTGAATTATTAGACAAAACATTTGCATTCAGCTTGTTAAGTATGATTCAACAAGGTGTGTGGAGAGTCACCAATTTAATAAAACATAACTTTTTGTTAGAGAGTAACATGACCTACACAGTCAAACGTTATTTGAAAGCTCACAAAAAAGACCAACTGGAGATATTTTATTATTTTAAGCTTGTGATATTTCGTGAGTCCATGTGTAAACAGCATTCTCAGTCAATGATCCCTTCTGGAATTCACACTGTGATGTGCTAACAGTACGAAACTGTTCAAAACTGAAATTCGTGGCGAAGTCGTTTCGCCTCAGAGCCTGCAAGATTTAAGCTTTGTGAGCGTGCATGCGAAGTTGTGAGTACGTCGAGAGTATGTAGTTCGCTTTAATGAGGTTATCATTTGAGAACCTGTACGCTGTACTGCTACCGCCAGGAACATGGCAATAGCAGCTGTACTGGTATTTTTCGACCCCCACCAAGGGTTTTGCGCTTTCTGCAAGAAAAAATGAACCTAACTCTGATCCTAATTAAAATAAAAAACATATTTTTAAATACTTAAAGTTACTGTAGAAGATTGGACCATGTAAAACTTTCATAATTTTTACTTCATTTCTGAAGAACATAAACTTTAAAATGAAAACTCGTTACAACTTAAATAGTGACAAAATTGTTAAAAAATTGGCCAAGTGCGAATAGGACTCGCCCATTGTGGGTTCAGTACAAGATTATGTGTATAGGCAGTTCATCCATCCAGGGAATCGAGAAACTGAACGATTTTTGCCTGTTATAGATATCGATACTGGCAGGATGTTAGTCCCGATAATTTCCGGACCAAATCAAAATCTGTACGGTAGTTCCTCACGCTGGCCCGGACATGATGATGAATGCAATGTGTGTTCAAATGGCAAAAGATATATTTTATGTGATTCAATTACAATTTAAGATTTTTTTGCTTCATTTGTGTTGTGAAACATGGCTCTTGCCGAATTTCATGATTCTAGGTCAACGGGAAGCATCTTATAGGCTTTGATCATCGAGTTTTCCAGTGTCAAGATACGTATCACAAATAGCCGTATCTTTTGACTGAAGTGACTTAGAACCTTAAAAATTTTACTCCGCCTAGGGACCATAGATCTTAATATCTGACATAAATTTGAACCTAATACCTCTACACGTTTCTAGAAAAAGGGTTCTTAACAGTTGGACAGACACAGACATACGGACAGAAGAAGGATCCTATAAGGGTTCCATTTTTACAGACTGAGGCACAGAACTCTTGAAAAAATGCTGTTTTCTGAAGCTTGTACACAACAAATGCAATAAGATGCTCTGCTTTCGAATGATTCATTGTGAAGCGAGGTGTTTTGGTAATCATTAGAAAAAAGTACAGCGTTTGCACAAGAAGCCTCCCAGATTCATAATACAATAACAAAATTATGAGGAACAAATATTTGCGATTTACGGCACCATGAAAGTTAACTAAAAAGGTCGTACATATTTTTTTCTAAACAATCCCTTTGTTTTGTTTCGGGTGGTACATAATTACCAGAAATGGATACACCCCAAGACATAGCCCAATGCATGATCTGCTATGCGGAAAAGTAATCGTCCACAGGTACCCATAGAAATTTAAGCTTCCCACATGTGTGGGATGTTGCTTCGCCAGATAAAACGACGTTTCCCAGATAGCTGGGGCTTTGCCCGATCCAGTCGAACATCTCGGTAGGAAATTCTTGGCGAAGCTGCAAGTTGTTTCGCCTCGGAGCTCGCACAATCTAACTTTGTGAGCGTGCAAGCGAAGTTGTGAACTCTTTAGCGAGGGTTATTTGCCTCTCGTGGTGCTCGGTGAACTTTGATAGATATTCTTGAAAGATTCCTCTGAACTCTTCTGCCAGAACCTGACTGTTTCTTTGCACTTCCTGTGGGCGTGCTTCAGCAGTCTCCAGCGTAAACCTCACCTGAAGATGGCTGGATGGTTGTCGGCCGAAATATCGTGGCAAGATGTCGACAACATCCGGCTGCAATTCCGAAACGTCGCAGAATATTCTCATCGTATTTGCATTAAACCTCTCCTTGACTTCTTCTAACATAACGTGTGCTTGTCGAACAGTCACCATGTTACTCTTTTCATTAACTAACAATGCTGCGTCGTCTGCAAAATGTATAATACGTCCATTTGAGTGTATATCATTAAGAAACTAAGAAGACCAGGGGTCCTAGAATGGGCTCTTGTGGCTGCACATTCTCTTCTCATGAACCTGCTTCTTGGACTGATGCTACTTGATGTCTGTTGGTCGGATACGATCGAAGGCAAACCGTTTTATACGGAGAGCATTCGCAGCTGCTGGAAGTCATAATGAATGAAGACACCGCTGGCAGATGACGAAACTTGGTTTTAATTGCACACGTTACCGGTTTCACGAGCTACAGACACATCTTCATGTGCAACCTACACATTTAAAATTGATATGTAAGCTGTATTGGAAATTTGTGGCGTTATATTAAGCTTATTTGAAGACTTGTACTCACTAAAAATTACTGCATTAATCGATCATGAGTGAACCCAACGTTCTTAGCCAAGGTATTGCCGTTCATAGAATATTGGCATAAAAATAGCAACAGACAAACGACGCCCACTTGAAAAGTTGGTCTATGTAATACCTGCAACTAATGAACTGATGTTGGCGGATAGATCGTATCGATAAAGAGGGCATTCTTTGCTCGTATAAGTATCTGTAAAGAATGAAACAGTGCTGAAGGCGAAACCGATTTCGAAGCTCAAAGTTAATTAGCGGTGAAAATAGTGCCTGATCTTAGGTGCAAAGTGGAATAAACTAGGCACCCCGCTTTCTTACGTATCTCAAACCAGACGCGGAAGGCACAACTTGCATGAATAGGCCCTGCCTTCACCGGCTTCCAGCAAAAACTGACTGCCGAGGTAAATATTGCCTATCAGTGTATCTCAGTGTACACGAAGTCGGGTTCAGCAATGTTTCTTTCTTTTTACAGATACTTGTATGTGCAAAGAATGGCCTGTTTATCGGTACTACACTCCTGGAAATGGAAAAAAGAACACATTGACATCGGTGCGTCAGACCCACCATACTTGCTCCGGACACTGCGAGAGGGCTGTACAAGCAATGATCATACGCACGGCACAGCGGACACACCAGGAACCGCGGTGTTGGCCGTCGAATGGCGCTAGCTGCGCAGCATTTGTGGCACCGCCGCCGTCAGTGTCAGCCAGTTTGCCGTGGCATACGGAGCTCCATCGCAGTCTTTAACACTGGTAGCATGCCGCGACAGCGTGGACGTGAACCGTATGTGCAGTTGACGGACTTTGAGCGAGGGCGTATAGCGGGCATGCGGGAGGCCGGGTGGACGTACCGCCGAATTGCTCAACACGTGGGGCGTGAGGTCTCCACAGTACATCGATGTTGTCGCCAGTGGTCGGCGGAAGGTGCACGTGCCCGTCGACCTGGGACCGGACCGCAGCGACGCACGGATGCACGCCAAGACCGTAGGATCCTACGCAGTGCCGTAGGGGACCGCACCGCCACTTCCCAGCAAATTAGGGACACTGTTGCTCCTGGGGTATCGGCGAGGACCATTCGCAACCGTCTCCATGAAGCTGGGCTACGGTCCCGCACACCGTTAGGCCGTCTTCCGCTCACGCCCCAACATCGTGCAGCCCGCCTCCAGTGGTGTCGCGACAGGCGTGAATGGAGGGACGAATGGAGACGTGTCGTCTTCAGCGATGAGAGTCGCTTCTGCCTTGGTGCCAATGATGGTCGTATGCGTGTTTGGCGCCGTGCAGGTGAGCGCCACAATCAGGACTCCATACGACCGAGGCACACAGGGCCAACACCCGGCATCATGGTGTGGGGAGCGATCTCCTGCACTGGCCGTACACCACTGGTGATCGTCGAGGGGACACTGAATAGTGCACGGTGCATCCAAACCGTCATCGAACCCATCGTTCTACCATTCCTAGACCGGCAAGGGAACTTGCTGTTCCAACAGGACAATGCACGTCCGCATGTATCCCGTGCCACCCAACGTGCTCTAGAAGGTGTAAGTCAACTACCCTGGCCAGCAAGATCTCCGGATCTGTCCCCCATTGAGCATGTTTGGGACTGGATGAAGCGTCGTCTCACGCGGTCTGCACGTCCAGCACGAACGCTGGTCCAACTGAGGCGCCAGGTGGAAATGGCATGGCAAGCCGTTCCACAGGACTACATCCAGCATCTCTACGATCGTCTCCATGGGAGAATAGCAGCCTGCATTGCTGCGAAAGGTGGATATACACTGTACTAGTGCCGACATTGTGCATGCTCTGTTGCCTGTGTCTATGTGCCTGTGGTTCTGTCAGTGTGATCATGTGATGTATCTGACCCCAGGAATGTGTCAATAAAGTTTCCCCTTCCTGGGACAATGAATTCACGGTGTTCTTATTTCAATTTCCAGGAGTGTATCTACCCGGCAACGTTAATTTCGGAGATTACATGGACCAACTTCTCACGTAGGCTTTATTCGTCTAGTTTATTTTAAATATTGACAATACACTGAGTTGGGATAGCGATATGCACATATACGGACAGTGGCAGTATCGCCTACACAAGGTATAACAGGGCAGTGCATTGGCATAACAGCCGGCCGCTGTGGCCGGAGCTGATCTAGGCGCTTCAGTCCGGAACCGTGCTGCTGCTACGGTCGCAGGTTCTAATCCTGCCTCGGGCATGGGTGTGTGTGATGTCCTTAGGTTAGTTAGATTTAAGTAGTTCTAAGTCTAGGGGACTGATGACCTCAGATGTTAAGTCCCATAGTGCTTAGAGCCATTGGCACAACAGTCATTTGTACTCAGGTCATTCGTGTGAAAAGGTGTCCGATGTAATTATGGCTGCACGACTTGAATTAACAGACTTTGAACACGGAATGGTAGTTGGAGATACACGTTTGGGACCTTCCATTTCGGAAATCGTATGGAAATCAATGTTCCGAGATTCACAGCATCAAGAAAATACCGAGAATACCAGATTTCAGGTATGATCTCTCACCACCGACAACGCAGTGGCCGACTGCGTTCACTTAGCAACCGAGAGCAGCGGTGTTTGCGGATAGTTATCTGTCCTAATAGACAAGTAAAACTGGGTGAAATAGCCGCCGAAATGAATGCGGGACTTACGACAAACGTATCCGTTAGGACAGTGTTGTGTTTACAGGCTGTGGCAGCAGACTACCGATGCGAGTGCCTTCGCTAACAGCAAGACATCGCCTGCAGCGCCTCTCTTGCGCCCGTGAACATATCGGTTAGTGCCTAGACGACTGGAAAACAGTGGTCTGGGTGCCTATTCTGTATCTTTCCGCCATTGTGCCGATCGTTTCGGTACTCAAGAGAACCGAACGGTCTAGTACTGGAATTAGAGTCACTGCATTATTCAGTAAGCATTTCGGTAGCAATACCGTTCGGGTCTAGAGAACCGAAGAGCTGTTGTCGGTTCGCGTCGCGCAAGCCAGTCAAAAGCAAGCGGCCGCAGATCCGCACATGCGCACTGCAGCACACACATCGCCAATGACACAAAGCGGCTATCTGACGACACAGGCGCGCTATTCTTCCATGTACCGAAAATTGCGTTTACGTTGCCATAACGGTTGACGCCGCATTCCATCGAGCTGACGTGCCCGCATTCATCGCCCTTGCCTCCTCCTTAACAGTATCAGGCGCAGTATATCCATTTCCATGATTCTCAGCTGAAATGCATAAAACTTTTTACAGTTTCTCTGGCCGCATGTTTCCATGCATGCATAATAACGATAGCGTATTTGACTGTATTCTGCAGATTGTCGTAAATGCCGCATTATGTCATCTTATTCTTATTCACACTGACATCGTGTTTTGGATTTTACGTTTCGGAAAATGAGTTAGCAATAGTGTGTAGTACCACATTGTACTAATACATCTACACTCCTGGAAATTGAAATAAGAACACCGTGAATTCATTGTCCCAGGAAGGGGAAACTTTATTGACACATTCCTGGGGTCAGATACATCACATGATCACACTGACAGAACCACAGGCACATAGACACAGGCAACAGAGCATGCACAATGTCGGCACTAGTACAGTGTATATCCACCTTTCGCAGCAATGCAGGCTGCTATTCTCCCATGGAGACGATCGTAGAGATGCTGGATGTAGTCCTGTGGAACGGCTTGCCATGCCATTTCCACCTGGCGCCTCAGTTGGACCAGCGTTCGTGCTGGACGTGCAGACCGCGTGAGACGACGCTTCATCCAGTCCCAAACATGCTCAATGGGGGACAGATCCGGAGATCTTGCTGGCCAGGGTAGTTGACTTACACCTTCTAGAGCACGTTGGGTGGCACGGGATACATGCGGACGTGCATTGTCCTGTTGGAACAGCAAGTTCCCTTGCCGGTCTAGGAATGGTAGAACGATGGGTTCGATGACGGTTTGGATGTACCGTGCACTATTCAGTGTCCCCTCGACGATCACCAGTGGTGTACGGCCAGTGTAGGAGATCGCTCCCCACACCATGATGCCGGGTGTTGGCCCTGTGTGCCTCGGTCGTATGCAGTCCTGATTATGGCGCTCACCTGCACGGCGCCAAACACGCATACGACCATCATTGGCACCAAGGCAGAAGCGACTCTCATCGCTGAAGACGACACGTCTCCATTCGTCCCTCCATTCACGCCTGTCTCGCGACACCACTGGAGGCGGGCTGCACGATGTTGGGGCGTGAGCGGAAGACGGCCTAACGGTGTGCGGGACCGTAGCCCAGCTTCATGGAGACGGTTGCGAATGGTCCTCGCCGATACCCCAGGGGCAACAGTGTCCCTAATTTGCTGGGAAGTGGCGGTGCGGTCCCCTACGGCACTGCGTAGGATCCTACGGTCTTGGCGTGCATCCGTGCGTCGCTGCGGTCCGGTCCCAGGTCGACGGGCACGTGCACCTTCCGCCGACCACTGGCGACAACATCGATATACTGTGGAGACCTCACGCCCCACGTGTTGAGCAATTCGGCGGTACGTCCACCCGGCCTCCCGCATGCCCACTATACGCCCTCGCTCAAAGTCCGTCAACTGCACATACGGTTCACGTCCACGCTGTCGCGGCATGCTACCGGTGTTAAAGACTGCGATGGAGCTCCGTATGCCACGGCAAACTGGCTGACACTGACGGCGGCGGTGCACAAATGCTGCGCAGCTAGCGCCATTCGACGGCCAACACCGCGGTTCCTGGCGTGTCCGCTGTGCCGTGCGTGTGATCATTGCTTGTACAGCCCTCTCGCAGTGTCCGGAGCAAGTATGGTGGGTCTGACACACCGGTGTCAATGTGTTCTTTTTTCCATTTCCATGAGTGTATAAACACACCCGAAAAATTCATTCTGAGAGTTTCAAAGAATAAGAAGATAAACAGAAAGTGGTTATAACTCGCTCCTAGAGATCCAAATGATTAAGTAGCCCACTTCCCTATATGATACGTCAACGATTTGGGCCTTAAAAACAAAATTGAAAAAAAACGCATTTTCGAGAACTCCTGCAGTTCGTCGAAGTTTATAACATGCATCTCATGAATGAAAATGTTTCGCATATGGTGCTACAGTCATCTCTGTCTACCGTGGTTGAGGATTCGATCGCAGATAAGTACTTGTGACAAGCAAGATTATGAAGGTGACTGCTGCTAGTTACATTCCTAGTAATTTAAGTTATGCTCTTAGATTCCTGTCTAATCGCATACTCGGAAATCGCTACACATTCGGAAAAAATGGTGAATTATTTCTGACAAGAAAAAATATAAAGGTCACTGTCGATTGTTTCACTCACAGCAGTTTCATCTCCAACAATTTCACATGTCGTATTTTAAACACACAGAAATCACGAAATCATTACTGAGGAAGTGCGCTCTTACATGTAAGTAATAACAAATATTGCAGAAAAATCTTAACTTACACGAATAACAATGTCTCAGAACGTGTTGCATATATGAAGAGGAAAAAAAAATTCCTGCATCCATCCATACGCGAACCCGTGTCCATTTGTATCGCATTCCCGCGCGCTAACCACTTGGTCACGCCAAACAACAGACACACAGACTCCTCAATTCTTGTAGTATTGTGTAGAGGAACGTAGGCTGACTTCGTTGCCAAACGGTGCTGCGTAAGTCATAAATGCGTGATAGTTTGGAAGGTTTCCAATATCAGGCTTAACATAACTGCTTTTTACTGTTACTTGAAAGTTGTAAACACGTTTCGATAATTACTAACTAATCCACTTATGGGGAAAAGTACACAAAGGCACTAGTAACGTCAGTTCACACTAATGTAATATACGTAAGCAGAGCCGATGTCTTGATATTTAATGATCATTAAACTCTTATTTGCATAAGAATAACACGTATTTTGAGAAAATATTGACCGAAAACGTTTTTCTTGGATGTAATCATTCACAGTAACAACCTAACCTAACCATATTTCTAACAAAGGAAAATAGTCTATTATGAGCTCACTTTCCAAACGGATGCGTCCTCTGGTGATTCTTTAATAACACAATCACTAAATCCAAAGCTAAAACCGCTAAATATGTTTAAAATCACAAATTATAGTTGTTCATAAACCACAGCTCACCGATCGACAGGGCCAGACCGAAATCCAAAACCGAAATCCAATTGTCGTAAAATCGGTGGGAGGAACGTTCGTTAACAAGTCTCAGAAGCTTACTGAATAGGATATTTCGATAAAGAAGCGAGAATGACGTCACTAACGAGTCTAACCTACTACACCGATCGGTATGAACGATACAGAATAGGGCCCCTGGTCAGATAAGTCACTATTTCAGTTGGCAGGAGCTGATGGTAGGATTCGAGTTGGGTGTAGACCCCACGGAGCCATGGACCAAGTTGTCAACAAGGCACTACACCAGCTAGTGGTGGTTCCATAATGGTGTGGGCTGTATTTAAATGGAATGGACTGTGTCCTCTGGTCCAGCTGCAGACCATTTGCAGCCATTCATGGACTTCATGTTCCCAAACAACAAAGATATTTATAAGGGTGACAATGCGCCATGTCACTGGGACACAAATTGTACACATTTGATTTTAAGAATATTGTGGACGTTCCGAGCAAATGATTTGGCCATCCAGATCGCCCAACATGAATCCTATAGAACATTTATGGGACGTAATAGAGAGGTCAGTTTATGAAATCCTGCACCGGCAACACTTTCGCAATAATAGACGGCTGTAGAGGCAGCATGGCTCAATATTTCTGCAGGGAACTTCCAACGACTAGTTGAGTCCATGCCACTTCGAGCTACTACACTACGCCGGACAAAAGGAGGCCCGTCACGATATTGGGAGGTATCCGATGACTTTTGTCTCCTCATTATATTCTATGAAAGACAAAACCTTGCCTAAGAACGTTGGGTTCACCGATAATCTAACACTTTTTAGTGAGTACAAGTCTTCAAATAAGCTTATGTAATAGCACAAATTTCCAGTACAGTTTATGATTATATTTTAATTTTTTAATCTGTACGTTATCCCTGAAGACGCAGCTGTGAGCCGTGAAACCGCTGCTGTGGTCAATTAACACCAAGTTTCACCAGCTGTCAGCGTGAACTTCGTTCATCATCCGATTTAAGGGTTTCTGCGGCACTATGTACCTCCCCCAATTCCGTAGAATTTTAACTTAGTAAGGAGGGCTTTATGCGGAATGCATTTAAAGGACTTACTAACATGGGAAAATTCCCATCGCACCCACATCAGATTTAGTGGTAAGTAGATAGCGCCTGAGAGATCAAGCTTGAAAGCAGGAAGAAGATGTACTGAACTGTGAAAAAAGAAGCAAAATGAAAGAGTTAACGGTTCAAGCTCAAGATGCAGTTGAATAATAATGCCGTCATAGTTATATGGACACGGAGTTGAATTGTGAAGGATTAGGTATGTGTTTGAATCTCCCTCGTGCGCTCCCATTTTTTCACAAATGAACTGTCCTTCCGATCATTGGCGTGTGGATTCAGATTTGTGTTTGTGTCGTGGTGTAACGTCCGTATGCAACAGCGAGATGCAAGGCAAGGACCTCCAGACGTACGCATCTCCTATTTGTTCTACACAAGTACCACATGTAATGACTCTTACGTTTCATTTGGAAGTTTTTACTCTTGAATTCCGTTATTGTAACATAATTCAAAGTCATTTATTTGTTGTTCTCATTTCTGTAAGAGTTCTATGCGGCATCTCGCCTGCTCTCGCTTTTCAACACGTTTACCTGGGACGGTAATATATTCTTGCCACATGACTCATATTCTATAAGCTATGTATAGTATGACAATTGCCAAGACTACAGAAGGAGAACAGACACGTCAATTACCGGACGGACAGTTCATAAGTTTGTGATAATAAAAAAAAGGGGGGGGGGCATGAGGGAGGTTTGAACACGGATCTCCCAGTTCGTAGTCGGACACCGCTGTAGCAGAATCGAGACGCGGTAGCTCTAGCAGTTCGCTGTATGTTGCCTGTGTTGAGTTTGGACCGTTCACTGGTTCTATTTTGCCTCTTTTTCGAAGTTGAGTACACCTTATTCCTGTTTTCATTCTTGATCTGTGTTCAATTTTCGACGGGCTATCCACTGGGCGATTTCACCATTAGATCTGAGGAGGGTGCGATGGAGAGTTTCTGTAGTAAGAACACAAAGTGACCAGTGTTGTAGATTCTTTTTTAGAAATTTTTTTGTCGGTACGGAGAGCAAAACGCTCTGGCGGCTACATACAGATGATATTTGTCCCGAAAGTCTCTACTTTGGACATGAGACATCAGATGGCAACTGTAGCAGCCCTTTTTCTGTTTTCTCTTTTTCGTCTAATAGGTGAAAGTTTGATTTTATTTTTTACACATTGACTGTCATTGAAGGGTTTTACTTTTATTTAATATTGTCCCGGCTAAGTATTAGTTTGATTACTTTTAAAACCCAATGTTAAACGTGGGTCACTACACATATAGTCTTCCCAACTCTGAGAGAAAAAATCTTTAGTAGCTTTACTACCAATGTTTACAGACGACGATACTTTAACCTTTCGTTCAATTGTTTTAGTTACGAATCGCTAGTTTGTTCTTGGCATAGATCACGTAACCTTAATGTATATTAATCTAAGTTAAATTAATGTTCAAGACTTGTATTATGTTTCAAATTAACAACGTCAGTTTATTGACAAGAATTATTCATAAATAGGTTCACTCATACGATCTCATTCAAAGAAGTTCTTTCATTAGATGTCTAAGTAGGATTCCCGCTAGCATCAGAGATGTTAGATAATATCCTGTCACTTTCGGTATATAAGTTATGTCTATTTAATATCCGAAAACTGTCATTAACTATGATCACTAGTCGCGTGAAGTCAGTTTCCCACTATCACAATTCAAAGTCCGAATCCGGTTAAATTTCTCGATTCAGTAAAGCGTTTAAATATTCACACGAATTGACATTAAAGCCAAAGAGATTATTATTCACCTTCCCGTTTATCTAATCTGATAAATGTCCAAATTAAAGTCTTGAATTGACAATCCTAAAAAAACAATCTCGTCACGATCTATTCTTGATCCCCGTTTAATAAAGTCCCAATTGTTGTTCTCTTTTTTTTTTTTTTTTTTTTTTTTTTTTTTTTCTCATTCCAATTGATCCGTAGTGAGGAGGTCCTCCTGGATGTGGAACATGTCAGAAAAACAACAATACATGACAAATATTTACAACTAAAACAAATAAACTAATGTACCATTCCACAGGTCCCAAGTGGAATGATCGTCATTCTTAATGAACACTAAGAGTCATTTTACAAATACTAATGCACTGAATTTAAAATAAAAAACGTTTTTTATTTATTTATAAGGTAATAAACATGTAATACAACTACTGTAATACTTATTTACAATGAACACATTACTGCACTGAAATGGTGCAGAAGTTAGATTATACTTACACACACACACACACACACACACACACACACACACACACACACACACAAATTTTCAGTGAACACATTACTGCACTGAAATTGTGCAGAAGTTATGTTGTACTTATATACAAATCAGTTGGTTTTACTAAGAAATTCATCAATGGAGTAGAAGGAGTTGGCCACCAATAAATCCTTTAGGCTTCTCTTAAACTGAATTTCATTGGTTGTTAAGCTTTTTATGGCTGCTGGCAAGTTATTGAAAATGTGTGTTCCTGAATAATGCACACCTTTTTGTACAAGACTAAGTGACTTTAAATTCTTGTGAAGATTATTCTTATTTCTAGTATTGATTCCATGAATTGAGCTGTTGGTTTGAAAAAGTGATATATTTTTAATGACAAATTTCATTAAGGAATAAATATACTGGGAAGCTGTAGTTAGTATCCCTAGTTCCCTAAACAGGCTTCTGCAGGATGTTCTTGAGTTCACACCACATATAATTCTTACTGCACGTTTTTGTGCCCGGAAAACTTTAGCTTGGCTTGATGAATTACCCCAAAAAATAATCCCATATGACATTATGGAATGAAAGTAAGAATAGTATGCCAGCTTTTTCATTTTTATATCCCCTACATCTGACAAAATTCGCATTGCAAACAGAGATTTGTTAAGACGCTTCAGCAGTTCTGTGGTGTGCTCCTCCCAATTGAATTTATTATCAAGCTGTAATCCCAAGAATTTAACACTGTCCACTTCTTCTATCTTCTTGTCATCATATGTTAGACATATACTCTTGGGACACCCCTTACAAGTTCTGAACTGCATGTAGTGTGTTTTTTCAAAGTTTAGTGACAAAGAATTGGCTAGGAACCAGTGATTAATGTCCACAAATATTTTATTGGCTGATCTTTCTAAGACTACACTTGATTTGCTATTTATTGCAATGTTTGTATCATCGGCAAACAAAACAAACTTGGCATCTGGTAATGTTACTGATGAAAGGTCATTGATATACACAAGAAAAAGTAAGGGCCCCAAAATGGAACCTTGTGGGACCCCACATGTAATTAGTTCCCAGTTGGATGATGCCTGATAGACATGTATCAAGCTCTTTCCTAATAACACCCTTTGTTTCCTGCCAGTGATATAAGATTTGAACCATTTTGCAGCATTTCCTGTTACACTATAATATTCTAGTTTACTTAAAAGGATATTGTGATTTACACAGTCAAATGCCTTTGATAGATCACAAAATATACCAGTTGCCTGCAATTTTTTGTCTAATGAATTAAGCACATTTTCACTGTAAGTGAAGATAGCCTTCTCAATATCAGAACCTTTTAGAAATCCAAACTGTGACTTTGACAGTATGTTATTTGAGATAAGATGGTTATAAAGACGACAGTACATTACTTTTTCGAAAATTTTTGAGAATGCTGGTAACAGTGAAATTGGACGGAAATTTGATGCTATTTCTTTATCTCCCTTCTTAAACAGTGGCTTAACTTCAGCATATTTCAGCCATTCAGGAAATATTCCACTGATAAACGACTGGTTACACAGATAGCTTAATATGTTACTTAGCTCAGAATCACATTCTTTAATTAACTTTGTTGATATTTCATCATACCCACTAGATGTTTTTGATTTTAAAGATTTTATGATGGACATTATTTCTGTTGGGGTAGTGAGGGTCAAATTCATATTATGGAAATTACTTGAAATGTCTGGTCTAAGGTAATCCATAGCAGCATCTACCGAACCTGACAACCCCATCTTTTCAGTAACAGTTATAAAATGTTTGTTAAAAAGTTCTGCAACACTATACACATCTGTCACCAATGTATCATTTACTCTTAATGCTATTTGTTCCTCTTCATGTCTGGTCCTACCGGTCTCCTCCTTCACTATATCCCATATTGTCTTTATTTTGTTATCTGATATGACTATCTTTTCCTTGTAATATATTTGCTTTGACATCCATATTACAGTCTTTAATATTTTGCAGTATTTCTTATAATGTGCTATAGCATCAACATTGGAAATGTTTCGGATTGACAGATACAGTTTTCTTTTTGTTTTACAAGATACCCTTATTCCTCGAGTAATCCATGGCTTCTTTGTAGATTTTCCTCTAACCTTGGTAAGTTTTGGGGGAAAGCAGTGTTCAAATAAGGTAAGCACTTTATTAGCAAAAATGTTATATTTTTCATTCATGCCATGAGCACTGTAAACATCAGTCCAGTGAATGTCTCTGAGGAGTGTCCTAAAATAATCAATTTTTGGCTTACTGATTACCCTCTTGAGCTCAGATTTAACAGATTTTATATCCTGTTCAGTATTAACATTTAACAGAAGGAACTACATGTCATGGTCTGAGAGGCCATTGGCTATTGGTTTTGTAATATAATTTTGTTCATTGGACTTTTCTATAAAGATATTATCAATGGCTGTTTGTGAGCAAGTGGCTATCCTAGTGGGGAACTTTACTGTGGGAATTAAGTTGAATGATAGTGTTACTAACTCAAATAAGTTCTTATTCGGAGAGTCTTTAAGGAAATCTACATTGAAATCACCAGCAACCACTATTTCTTTGTTTTTGGTTATTAAATGGGCCAGTACAGCTTCAAGGTGGTTTACAAACAGATTAAAGTTACCTGCAGGTGCTCGATATACACTTAATATTATGAAAGATTTTTTGTGAAAATCTAATTCTGTTGCACATGCTTCCATATGCTGTTCTAGGCAAAATTTATGAATGTCTATGTTCTTAAATTTATGACAGTTCCTGATGAATGTGGCAACTCCTCCTTTCTCCATTTCTGATCTACAAAAGTGAGATGCTAACCTAAACCCTGTAACACTTAAAAGTTCTATACCAGTGGTCACATGATGTTCAGAGAGGCAGATTATGTCAGCTGGGTTTGAAGACTCTAATTCATCTATGCATATAGTTAATTCATTAATTTTATTTCTCAGTCCTCGAATATTTTGATGCAATAAAGATAGCTGACATTTCACATTGTCTGAGTTAAAATTGGGTGGAGTTAAAATATCTGCTGACAGTTGAAAATTCTTAACCAATGGCTGTTTATGCTGATGTAATAAGCTGGAATTATGTTTTTTGATTTCTTTTTCAAACTGAAGGTTTGTCTCAGTTCTAACCTCTCTTAAAATTTGCTTTCTTTCTGTCCTCCCTACCCTAAAAAAGGGTCTTTTCTGAATCCTATAACCACTGGTATTTTACCACTCATGACAGTGCCTCCCCCCTTTAACTTTCCTGCTATTTCCCCAGCCAATTTACCCTTCCCCTTCCTGTTGAGGTGAAGGCCATGCCTAGTATAATCCCACCTACTGAGAGAATCAACATGAACCACACCAATGTGTGACCCCGCACCCGACATGAGCAGCCGTTCCAGCTCCAAATTAACTCTCTTGACAGAAGAGTTCAAATGAGGTCGGTCATGGCGCCCAAGAACAGATACAAACTCAACACTAGTATGCTTCGATGCTGATGCAATCTTCGCCAGGTCACACTCTATACTGTACCCAGGATTTCTGTCAATACTGTTACCTGCCCCACCCACTATAACCACGGTGTCTTCCTTAGTGAAATCTTTGCAAAGTGATCCTAAATCCTCTGTCACCTGCTCCAGACCAGCACTAGGTTTAAAAAAATTGGTGACCTGGTATTCTGATCCTAGTTCATCCTGCAAGAGTTGGCCAACACCTCTTCCATGGGAACTACCTAACAACAACACTTTCTTTCTCTTTTCTGATTTCCCTACATTCTTACTTTTCAATCTGCTGCTGAAAGTTTGTTGTGCCCTGTCTACACCTGCAACTGCTTGAGGCTCACCAGCTTCTAACTGAAGCAACAGGTCAAATCTATTTTCCACATTCACCATAAAGCTGTCAGACAAAGTTCTAGGCCTGTTCCTCCTGTTGCCTGTTGCCACTTCCCACCTCTCTTTACCCTTCTCCCTCCTTAACCTGTCAAGATCTCCCCTGGCCTTGTCTAATTCAGCCTGAAGGGCAGCAATTTTCCCCTCCTGTTCCAGTATCTTCCTATCTCTACTACAAATCCTACAAAACCACTGATGAGTCTCATTTACTTCCCCTATTCCCACGCCACTACAGTCACCCACATGGAAAAAACTACAGCACCCATCACACCAAAGCCCCGACCTAACAATTCTACGGCAAGTCAAGCACTTTTCACTCATGATAAACGTAATAGTTGATTAAGAATAAGTCAGTTAAATTACAGATAAACACGAAAATATGGTTACACAAATTTGGCCTATACGCAACTGTGTGTAAACAAAAACAAAAGTGCAAAGTTTCTGAAACAACAAGTTAAACTTTACGCTACTTTCCGGAAATGCTAGTTAAATAATGAAGAGGTAAGCTAAGTTAAATTGCTGGAGAGAATAAGGAACAACTAAGCGAAATTCTATAGATTTCTCTAAAGCTGTACATCCTAAATAACTTCCGAACTATAACAGACTAGACTGGAGTATCGTAATTACAACGTATGGCTATTTATACTTTAATAAACACTGTCCTTGGTGTCCCAGACCTACGTTCTATGACTACAATACAGATTTTCTTAAGTATTGGAATAACTAATATTTTAATATTTTCTGCTGTTCCCCCCCCCCCCCCCTTCTCATGTTTCTAAAACTTATAGTTAAATTTTCCTTTCCTTTTCTTTTGCTTTCTATAATAGATATTTCCCTCTATTTGTTTTTTATTTATTTTTCGTAATTACTACTTGTGGAGGGACTTGGGTCATTTTGTGAATTGATATTTTATGGACATGGGAGCTAATTTGGGAGCTATTTTTGGTTTTTCAACACCGAGAGGCGCTGTAGGCGTTACACAACGAATTTAAATCAAGGGCAACTGAGGCAACTAGCTTTGACTCGCCACGGCTTGACGGACAGACCTCACAGAGGAACAGCGTGAGGCAGTGCCCGCGCCGCTGAATGGTGTCAGGAGGCGGCGGTTAGGAGGGGCCAGAGGGTGGGGACGGGGGAAGAGGAGAGAAGGGAAAAAGGGGGGGGGGAGACAGATTGGCCGCCTGCAGTGGGCCTGACCAGGTGAACGCTCTGCGCAGAGGCGAAGGTTCGCGAAGCGCAGCGAAAGCTGCGGCAGGCGGTCCAGCGCCGAGCCGAGGCTGAATTTCTACCCGCGGCTGCTTTCTCCGGACCGGTCAGCCGCGCCAGAGACGCTCCACATCCAGCGTCCTCTGCTGTCTGGCTCAAACTAGTTTAATGCCCTTCTCAACTTTCCCATTCGCCTGAAGCAGTCCCTGTGCGTTTATCAGGGAAGTACCGCAGGTATAGCGGCTAAAATTGAATAAAAATTGAAGACTTGAAATAAAAAAAGGCTCTAAAAGTGCTAAAATCATGAATTTGAGAAGAATGTGTTTTAAGTATACTAGGTACTTAATGGTCATAATTGCACAATTAATGCGTTTTATTTGGTAGTTAAGCGTGCTATGGATCTAATTTCCAAAGAAAATTACAAACACTGTATTGTAATAGTGTGAAATACTTACTGAAAGGGGAAATACAATGCAAAGATGTAAGTGCCATAGTTCAACACTCCGCAAAAACGTAGTGAAAGTTCATTCTGTGGGTTTGTTTGTAAATAACATTCTGCTACCACTCACGATTTTCTTTTATTTATCTTTTGCACAACGCGTTTCGGGAATTGATTCCCATTTTCAAGTTTGTGTTTCTTTGTGCTATTCCATTTTTTCGTAACCTTTTCGATGTGTAAGTTTCTGCTTTGCTTTGTTTACATTATTATTTTATATTTGTCAGATACTTCGACAATACACACTACTGGCCATTAAAATTGCTACACCAATAAGAAATGCAGATGATAAACAGGTATTCATTGGACAAATATATTATACTAGAAATGACATGGCATTACATTTTCACGCAATTTGGGTGCATAGATCCTGAGAAATCAGTACGCAGAACAACCACCTCTGGCCGTAATAACGGCCTTGATACGCCTGAGCGAGTCAAACAGAGATGGCGTGTACGGGTACAGCTGCCCATGTAGCTTCAACACATTACCACAGTTCATCAAGAGCAGTGACTGGCGTATTGTGACGAGCCAGTTGCTCGGCCACCGTCGAACAGACGTTTTCAACTGGTGAGAGATCTGGAGAATGTGTTGGCCAGGGCAGCAGTCGAACATTTTCTATATCCAGGAAGGCCCGTACAGGACCTACAACATGCGGTCGTGCATTATCCTTCTGAAATGTAGGGTTTCGCAGGGATCGAATGAAGGGTAGAGCCACGGGTCGTAACACATCTGAAATGTAACGTCCACTGTTCAAAGTGCCGTCAATGCGAACAAGAGGTGACAGAGACGTGTAACCAATGGCACCCCATACCATCACGCCGGGTGATACGCCAGTATGGCGATGACGAATACACCCTTCCAATGTGCATTCATCGCGATGTCGCCAAACACGGATGCAACCGTCATGATGCTGTAAACAGAACCTGGATTCATCCGAAAAAATGACGTTTTGCCATTCGTGCACCCAGGTTCGTCGTTGAGTACTCCATCGCAGGTGCTCCTGTCTGTGATGCAGCGTCAAGGGTTACCGCAGCAATGGTCTCCGAGCTGATAGTCCATGCTGCTGCAAACGTCGTCGAACTGTTATTGCAGATGGTTGTTGTCTTGCAAAATGTCCCCATCTGTTGACTCAGGGATCGAGACGTGGCTGCACGATCCGTTACAGCCATGCGGATAAGATGCCTTTTATCTCGACTGCTAGTGATACGAGGCCGTTGGGATCCAGCACGGCGTTCCGTATTACCCTCCTGAAGCCACCGATTCCATATTCTGCTAACAGTCATTGCATCTCGACCAACGAGAGCAGCAATGTCACGATACGATAAACCGCAATCGCGATAGGCTACATTCCGACCTTTATCAAAGTCGGAAACGTGATGGTACGCATTTCTCCTCCTTACACGAGGCATCACAACAACGTTTCACCAGGCAACGCCGGTCAACTGCTGTTTGTGTATGAGAAATCGGTTAGAAACTTTCCTCATGTCAGCACGTTGTAGGTGTCGCCCCGGCGCCAACCTTATGTGAATGCTCTGAAAAGTTAATGATTTGCACATCACAGCATCTTCTTCCTGTCGGTTAAATTTCGCGTCTGTACCACGTCATCTTCGTGGCGTAGCAATTTTAATGGCCTGTAGTGTACTTAGTAACACATAAAAATAAGCACAATTGTAAAATAGATGCCGGCCGCGGTGGTCTAGCGGTTCTGGGCGCGCAGTCCGGAACCGCGCGACTGCTGCGGTCGCAGGTTCGAGTCCTGCCTCGGGCATGGATGTGTGTGATGTCCTTAGGTTAGTTAGGTTTAAGTAGTTCTAAGTTCTAGGGGACTGATGACCACAGATGTTAAGTCCCATAGTGCTCAGAGCCATTTTTTTGTACTGTGCACTGAAAGTTGTGAATAATGTTTAACATGTGTGAGACTCTGCCCAAACAGACCATAAGAAAACTGAAAGTACAAGTTCTTCTACATTTCGACACTAACTACACATAAAAACCGATAACTAACTGAAAATTGCCGGTTTTTTTAAATGTGCTGTAAAGTCAACGAAACAAAGCAGAATCTGAAACATCGAAAACATTACGAAAAAATGGCATAGTACAAAGAAATACACACTTGTAAATGGGAATCATTTCCCGAAACGCTTCGTCTAAAAGATAAATAAAAGAAAATTGTGGCTAGTTGCAGGAAGTTCTCTATAAATAAACTCATTATTTTCACAGTCGCAGGCTTTAAAAAAATTTATAATGGACAAAATCAAAGTTCAGCCTGCTTTTGTAAAACTGAATGTGGTCATTATTTTCTGCATGGGCGTTGCTGCACCACTAAGTGAACTACACCTGTCACTTTGCATCCACATGTCCACATTTCAACACCCGACCTGCTGCCCAGCGGAAGATAAGCATAAATGGCTTGCTCTTGCCACTTGTACTTGGAGGTACTAACCAAACTAAAAATGAACGACTTGTAATAGCTGTAAGTATTTGTTTGCTAATGATGCAAATACTGATATAATGTTGTTCAGTACACCACCCACACTCACCAATAAAAGTATCTGCCCTTATACCTCTTACACGCTGTATAATGCATGTCTTTGAGCGGCCTATAGTTTTAAGCATCATTTTAATATAACCCCGATTAAGTACAGAGGTAAGTATGCGCTTGTAATTATCACTGATTTTCAGGTGAAGTGATGTAACTTAGCGCTATTTTTACTTACAATTTTAATATGCACCCTAGGTATTGTGTATAACCCCATTTTTCGCAGATATTTCGGAAGTAAATCTCATCTTTGACTTTCAATTGGGGGTTACATAATTATTTGCTGCATATCAGGAACCACTTTTACCCATTACTTTAATACTGTGCTTTGATTGGCTGGAGAGAAGGAGGATTTTTTTTAATACTACAGTGTAATTGGCTGGAAAGAGGGTCGTGGGGTATAAAGCACAATTGATCTAGTTCTGCAGTCTTGGATTTTTTCATTGGCTGGTAATACGGGGAAGGGGTGAGGAAAGGGAGCGAGGGGTTTCTGACATCACTGGCAGGCCAATGACCTCGGTCATCTGACGTCAGACATGTAAACTAAGTGTTCCAGAAGCCCTATAGATATATTGTTTACACTAGCCAGAAGTTCCTAGTAAGCCACCCCTTTATACGAAATAATGCGAAATACATGTCTTTTAACACATAGTAATTAATTTAAAGTGTGATTCATGAGATATAACCTTATCCCCCCCTCTAATTCTCTCCGTCCTTACGCCACATTCAGAAATTACTAACTTACACTATTGCATTTACCAGTCGCGGCCGTCATTTAATTTATACAAAAAACGTGATCACACCTTTCCAGTGCTGCTCTTAATTCTGTGACGTCAGTTGTTTCCGCTACACCGAGTCCCGCGGTTACGGTGACATGCATGTTATCGGCAAGAGCGCCAAATATTGCAACACCACAGCCTAGGAGACCAGTCCCTGCTGATGTTGATGTCCCATTCGTCTTCGTTACTAAATTATTCACACGGTACCACGAGTTTTAGACTTATCATGGATGCATGAAATCGTTAATAGTGCTGGTAACATGACCAATATTTTGTTTCCGCGCACCACGGGAGATGTATGTACTATGTCCACTTTGTGGCAAATAATCGAGCGCCCAATCCGTATGTTCTCAATATCCGCAACTCCCGTGAATTCGCTTATTTTAGTGTTGTTTCATACAGGGTTGCAGGTCCACAGCTTTATATGATGTTTGAATTAATCTTACAGTTTTTGGTATTCTGACAGTGTTATGTCACGATCTCTTTATAGGGATACCATGGAACAGTAGCTTATTTGATCTTCTTGTCGATCCTGTCTTGTGTAACTCGGTTGCAAAACTGAAGTGCGCTCCTTTCTTTTCGGGGATCGCGCCTAAACATGTACAGGGTGGTGACAAACAGTCTGAAAAACTTATAAGGGTTTTACAGGGCAGGTTGTGCTGAGAAATAATTGTTAAGAAAAAATTCGGTAAGTTGCGCCGTTTTCCAGTTAATTAGCATTGAAGATTGCCAACCATTTCGTTGCGCTCGTAAATTCAAGCGATCAGCCAAAGACGTTATCGCCATATGAGTTCTTCTTTTGCTTCCTAAAAGCGATACAAAATTGGACATGGGGCAATAGTGAGGATCGAACCCGAGCCAAAAGCTCAGCAGTCTTGTGCGCTATCATCTACGCTATGGGAGCAGAACAACTACGGTTGCCTCTTTTTGATGTAAGAAATAAGTGACATTTACCAAAAATGGGGAACAGTTCATAATACTTGGAAATCAAACGTTAAGTACCAATTTAAATTAAATTTTAATTCGTTTCGTTAGCAGGATGAGATAATTATTGAAATTCGTAAAAGAAACTTACATCTTCCTAGATGTATGCACAGAATAGTGCATTAGGGACGACTAAACATGCACAATAAACATTGACACAAGTACCTCATTTTCTCCATACGTATTTCATATTTGACCTAGCTGATTTTAAAATTGCACTTTCTAACTTTATCATGCAATGGAACTCTTTACAAAACATGTTCATGTTTGTAGTAGTTCAGATCTATTCAACTTCTCTTCCTACTGTTTGACCTCTTGTTAAGGCTTTAAGGAGGAATGCATTCAACGAATGCATTTGGCCCAGTAACGATTATCACAAAATACACAAGTTGTTATAATTTTGTTATTTCTGTTGTCCTTTTGGCTACTAATCACTGACAACATCTTGTTTCAGAAATCTTCTGTGTTCTCCAAAATACTGACAGGAATCTTCCCAACGAGAAAAAACTTAATACAGTTCCTCCAAATAAATTATTTTATTTAAAAGGAGGGCTTTGAATGCAGTTTCCAGGGAACAAAAATCTGTGCTTCTGTTTGAACCAAAAAAACTGTAGCTTTGCAGCAACATCCTCCCTCAAGAAATCGTACAATAGTTTAAGGCTTCTTGACAGAACTTGCGGTGGCGCGGTTCTTTCCGTCCCTTTACGACGGACCTGCACCTACCTGTGAACATTGTCTCAGCAGATCATCAGTAGGAAAGCCGAGTGAAACCTACTGTACTTCGACGTGAACCAGGCTGCAATTTGAGTCACTAATTTACGTTTTGGGAGAATGTTTTTTCACTAAATGAAAGGTTGGAAATTTTGTCCTCAATTAATATATTCTGAAACTTAGGTGAACAGCGGAAGTCGGAATCGAACCCAGACCATAAGTATATGAACCTCGCATCAATCCAAGAGACCACCAAATTCTCTGCTCTATCATCCATTATTCTATCATAACAATGGTGCGCCACACTGGATGAGAATTCTGACACACAGACTCCCTGTAGTGGTTTGCAGCATGTTCAGTACATTCATTTACTTGGTTGACCGAATCACCATGAACTAGCTGCCTTGGCTACCCAGTGCATACATTCGACTCTTTTGTAATCACCGAAATAAATTCACGTAACTGACACCTACACAGAACTGCCAACAGTGCAGGATGCAGAAATTAAAACAGGAAGTGTTCCTTTCGACTTGAGCTACTCTATTGCGCTATCTGTTTGCTAAAAACGTCCTGCAGTGCAAAAGAAAAGCTGTAACTGTCTGTCTCTCAGAAGTCTAGATGCGGCCATATGCATTATCTCACAGCACTGTGCAATGCGCAAGTTCTGGAGGAATTGTTGAGTTCTGGAGGTGTTGTAGCTATGTGTCAGCTAGTGGCGTAACGGTAAGTGTCCCGCACTGTTGATAAGACGCCGAGAGTTTGGGTACATTCACTGCTACATTTTTTAAAACGACATACTGCTGTCTGCTGAAGTTATCGATCTAATGGAACTTGAACATAATTCCCTTCACTTCTCAACCCAAAATAGCCGCATGTGGAAAAAGGGCTAACTTCTGCGACATTTTGTTCTTTTCAGGTTTAATAGATGGCCAGGCTGCAGACGCATCTCGAAACTTTTGTATTATGTATGGGGAGAGAGCATCGTGCCCAAATACGTCAGAAAAGTATTTTCTACATTAGCTGTCGTGTGGCAGTGGCATTTTATTCTTCATAAAACCTTGTTTGACAGCTTTAACTCAGAACAAGTTTTCTACGTGCATGTAATCAATAAACTGCATGTGCATTGTTGGACTGTTATAGATAACATCAGAGAATTCGCACATATCGTTGATGATTAATTTCTCTCTCATGTAAACTAATGTTTTAACAACACTAAAAGAAACCATACGAAAATTGTGCACTGTATTGTAAGAAATAAAATAAAACTACCCACGATAACCTTACGACGAAAGTCTGTTTGAATAAAACTGAGTATCTGTACACAAGCGTGCCTATATCGGCACGAATTAGTAAAATACTAATCACTTAGATTTCGATTGGGTCTGTGTTTGATTGGTATGCTGTGTCATACTCAAGTGGTATGCAAATGTGGCATCTCATAAATAAAGTTATGTATTCCCAGAAACCCAAATTTTGTTTGTCAGCAGCGGAAAGAGGCGTTACCTCTTGTGCAGCATTGTAAGTTTTTCACCATTGCACGATGAGCCGAAAGTATTTTCTTGCGATTTCCTTATCGATGTGTGATCTGACTGCTTGTAGCTCTTTCACAGAAGGGATAAAAACGTTACAGTCAGCAAGACTGGAACCGCAAACCATAACAGACGCTTTCTCTCAGGTTAGCACGTTTTCACAGAGATCCTTTTTTTTTTTTTTTCTTTTTTTTTTTTTTTTTAAAACAATCACATTTTGTTCGCTTTCGTTCGTTGAATCTGCTCGGGGCGGACGTCGTAAGACACCCGTTTAAGTTCGTTGTTGATCGATTAACTCAGTTTCTTTATTACAGAGGGCTGCTAACCCTCTCACCGAACACGCTGAGCTACCGTGCCGGCTGAGCTAGGGAAGAAGCATGCGTCTAGGTCTCCTCTTACCAGACTAGTAGTGGCTAGAACTCGTAAACAGCTATTTAAATGACGAGATTAGATGCAATTTTCACGTGCAGTGACTTTCCTGGGCTGAAATCCGTAAATTTACAATCTCTTGTTACAGCTCAAGCGTTAATAATAACTCAGATTATTCAATGGAAATGACAGGAAAAATCAAGTGAACTTTGAGGCTTAATTCCGTGCACACCAGGAAGTAACTCGTCGATCACAGAGTTGCCAAATATACCTTGCCTCGTTGCCAAATCTCAGTTACAATACCAGCAGGAAGAAGACGAACCGATGTGATCCTACAGCGGGCTGGGAAGTGACCATAGCTGGCGTCTCAAAGGCGCGGCCGCTACGGCCTGAAGTACGTAATCCATCTGATTCACATGTCTGTAACTGGGTCTAGGGACTGGAGCGTAGTTACTAATACTACTCAGAACTGACTGCAAACTATGCTTCATAAATCAGTAACTCTCATAGTTGTTTTTATATATCTTTCGTAAGTGTACTCAAAACTAAGAAAATTATTGACGAACGTTTTCGTGCCTCGCCGATAGTCGAACACAACAAACAAATAAAAATAAAAACTGTACGTGTGTGTGTGTGTGTGTGTGTGTGTGTGAGAGAGAGAGAGAGAGAGAGAGAGAGAGAGAGAGTGTGAGGGAGAGAGATAAAAATAAAAAAGAATGAGAGAGAGTAAAAAATTGTTGTAAAGAAATCTTTCATTAAAATGACACGTTCTACATCATTATGAAATGTCGTATTCATGATCTGTGGAACAAGTATTAATCTAATCTAATCTAATCACATCATATTTCTGACTAGTCATGAAGAGGCACGAATTATAGAAATTTCCGCCAGTATTAGTAACCAAATCTAAACTTGAAAAAAAAAAGACGACAGTTTTTGTAATAAACCGGGACTCCTTTAAAGACCCTTTCGTCCCTGTTAACTAACCACAAAAGATGTGTGATATACCTCCATCAGAAGGAACAAAGTGTTCATGCATTTAAAGATGAAGTGCATGATGTAAAGTTCTGTGACGGAGATACGAACCCAGCTCGCAATCGGATTGTTAACTAACAAGGGGAGGCCGCCAATTGTGAAATTCAGATTCGATTCATACTGCGCATAATAAAAGCTCATGGCCAGAGGTGTAATGTGGCAAAGCACCAAGATGCACTTCTCAGCCGTTCTCGAGAAAATCGACAGTTAAAAGAAACCGTTGCGGTGAAATACTCTCTACGATCAATGATTTTCTCCAGCGTCATAGCGCAGCGGTAAGCGCTGGGGTTCGTAATCCGAAGGTCGCCGGATCGAATCTCGCGACACACAATATTTCTTTATTATTAGTTTTTTGCAATTCAAATATATATATATATATATATATATATATATATATATATATATATTACTATTAATGAATTGCTTATGCATGTTGGTGAAGGCGAATCGCTCTCCAATTGTACCGCCTCCATTTTTCCGTTTGTTTAACTGGGTGTACCAAAGCTGTCCCGTCCGCACTGATTTTCGACGATGTTACAAGTTGCGCTAGGGACCGCATCTACCTTCTTTCGAAGTTAGCAGGCAACTACGCTGTTATGGGGCGGCTCGTTTCGGCCCATTCAACATCTGTCCTTCAAGTGTAACGAGCGAGTAACGGAGTTTATATTTCATACCTGCCACAGCAAGTTTGTGTTCGTGGGGTCTCTATTCTAATTCGAACGTTTGACTTACGCTATACGTATTCGTTTCTACGACTTCCGTCAACTATACGTGGTTAACATTATGAAGACAATTAATAACATTTGTGAAATACAACTTTGTTTGCGGAAGACATAATGATGTTCGAAGTCGCCAGTTTTTCCACGACAAACGACTTTCAACAACTTATTATATGCATAATTGTTGCAACTGATTGCCGGGAATTATATATATATATATATATATATATATATATATATATATATATATATATATATATATATGTGTGTGTGTATATGAATTACAAAAAACAAATACTAAAAAAAAAGTTGCATGGAACGAGATTCGATCCGGCGACCTTCGGATTACGAACCCGAGTGCTTACCGCTGCACCACCACGCTGTAGGCGTACGGTCTACCCGACGGGAGGCCCTCGTCACACGACATTTCCATTTTACCGCTGCACCACCACGCTGTAGAAAATTACTATTCGTAGAGAGTATTTCACCACAAGGGTTTCTTTTAACTGTCGATTTTCTCGACAACGGCTGAGAAGTGCATCTTGGTGCTTTGCCACATTACACCTCTGGCCATGAGCTTTTATTATGCGCAGTATGAATCGAATCTGAATTTCACAATTGGCGGCCTCCCCTTGTAAGTAAAATCAAATGTTACATATCGGTTTTTCTTACCAGCTGCTAGATGTATGAATCTAAAATAAGGATACAAATTTTTGTGCCTGAACGACAATCGAACCACACACCTACCGTACTTCTTTATCATCCACGAACATAGCTTAAGTAACACTTGCTTACTCACCAACAGTAAGATGTGTGCGTGTTTGACCAGAAATAACGACACCTATTGCGATTGTTGGCAACACGTGAAGAGACAGTGAATGCACGTTAATTTTCACTAGCAGATTGGTATGCACGTGATAGGGCTTGAAATGAAATAATGAATTTTTTTGTACTGGATCAAGATTCGGACCCACATACTTACCATTGGAGGAGACCTAGAGAAGATTGCAGTCTTGGGAAAAGCAACGGCCGGCCGAAGTGGCCGTGCGGTTAAAGGCGCTGCAGTCTAGAACCGCAAGACCGCTACGGTCGCAGGTTCGAATCCTGCCTCGGGCATGGTTGTTTGTGATGTCCTTAGGTTAGTTAGGTTTAACTAGTTCTAAGTTCTAGGGGGACTAATGACCTCAGCAGTGAAGTCTCATAGTGCTCAGAGCCATTTGAATCATTTTCGAAAAGGAACGGAATGATTGAACTATACTGTTCCGAGAGTCCGCAGGGGGCTCCCGTCTTGGGAGTATGTGGGTGGCAACCACACGGGCCCTTAGCTAAGCCTGGCATTACTTCCACTTACTTGTGTCAGGCTTCTCCTGTTTCCTTTCCTATCCGGCCCCCCTCGGCCAACTCTTGGTTTCTTCGACCCCAACGGTATTAGGTTTCCGAGGCCCAAGGGTGTCTTTCACTTTCCTCTCTAGTATCTATTATCTACCCTCCGACCCAACGGCGAAGCGAGCGGAAGAAGAATCTTATATCCCAGGTTCTCAAAGATCGTGGAGGCGGAAGAGGTCATGCCAGACGAACTGGCTGTAAAGGCGCCGCTCAGCCATCATTGAGCTCGCGGCAGTTCGTTGCAGTTCTGGTACCGGAAGTCACATGTCACATACATATGTGCCGTGATGAATTGTTCCAGAATCATAGTGTGTGGGTCACTTCCTCGCAAGCTGTAATCCACCTTAAACAAATTCACGCAAATGGCAATTTCTCCTGTCATTTTCTCTAAAGACCAATGGCGATGGGATAAGGACGATGGTAGCAGGCTCCGAGTGAGGCTGGAAGCTACTAGTCTGGACCTGCACACTGGCGGCAGGTGTGTGATGGTCGCCTTCCTGAGAACCCGTGTGACTACTCGGGAATCCGGTCCTGCACCTGCGACTGGGCAGGCCTATTTAGGATGACCGCTGCCCACCCTGAATGGGGAAGGCCCTAGAAAATGTGGGCTAAACATCGGAAGTCACACTTGAACCGGGCTGGGAATCCGCACCCAGTAAGTCACTCCTTATACTGCGGACGTAAACAAAAGAAGAATGAAATGATTATGACAATAGGGACATGGAATGTCAGGACCCTCCTGGACGTGAACAATTACAGACCAGAGAGAAGAACTGCTCTTATCACCCAAGAACTAGCCCGTCTAGATATAGACATAGCTGCCTTGAGTGAGACAAGACTCTCAGGTGAGGGACACATTAGTGAGGTACGTTCAGGGTACACCATCTTCTGGAAGGGAAAGGATGCAGGAGAACCACGCATCCATGGTGCAGGATTTGCCGTAAAAACGAAAATAGTGAAAGATCTTCGACTTACACCTGTCTCAATTAATGAAAGACTGATGACTCTTAGAGTACCCATTGGTTCAGACAGATTCATCACCTTCGTCTCTGCATATGCTCCTACTTTAGACAGTGATGAAGACACAAAGAATCAGTTCTACCACCAACTGAACAGTACTCTCTCTAAAATACCCATTCAAGATAAATTAATTTTACTTGGTGATTTCAATGCCAGAGTGGGAAGGGACAACCGTTTTTGGAGAGATGTCATGGGTAAACAAGGGGTGGGAAACTGCAATGCAAATGGGTTGCTACTTCTTGGTCTGTGTGCTGAGCACGAGCTTTTCATCTCCAATACCCAATTCCGTTTGCGTAACCGCTATAAGACCACATGGATGCACCCACGCTCCAAACATTGGCATCTTATAGACTACGTTATTACGCGACAGCGTGACAAGAAAGACATTCTCATCACAAAAGCAGCACTAAACATCGATGAGTGCTGGACGGACCATAGACTTTTAGTCAGCCGTTTGAGAGTACCAAAGTATCGCAAGCCACGATCCCACTTTTCAAACCCACCACGCAGAAAATTCAACATAAGCAACCTGAACAACAAAAATGTTCGCTCACACTTCCAAGACATACTGTCCGAACAACTTAACAAAGCTCCAGCAACCACAGATGACGTCGAACAAGAATGGACCACATTAAAGAACATCATCAAAGAAACTGCTGAGAATGTTGTTGGTTGTAGTGCACGGAAAAGAAGTGACTGGTTTGATGACAACCACGGAGAAATCCAAGCCATCATCAATGCAAAGCGGGATGCTTACCTATCCCTTGCTCAAGATCCATCCTGCGCAGAAAAGAAAGCACACTTTCTAGAACTCAAGCAGAAATGTCAAAGTGAAATACGAGTAATCAAGAACAAATGGTGGCAACAGAAAGCCACAGAACTCCAAAATCTTTCTGATGCAAGGAACCTGCGTGGCTTTTATGCTGGTATTAAAGAGCTGTATGGACCTATCCGCTCATCATCAGGAGCACTTAAAGCTGCTGACAACTCCACCATTCTTACTGAAAGTCAGGACATCTTAAATCGTTGGAAAGAGCACTTCAGCTCACTGTTAAACAGCCCTTCTACTGCCGCTGGAGATTTTCTCAAAAATGTCCCACAGCACCCTCCAAAACCCTGTCTGGCTGATCCTCCAACTTTTCAAGAATTTTGCAAGGCACTCAAGAGTGTGAAACCTGGGAAGGCTCCTGGACCTGACAGCATCCCGATGGAGCTTATTGAGGGTGGCGGCTTGCCTCTAAAAACTAGACTCTTCTCACTTATTATATTAATGTGGGAAACCCGCAAGGTACCAGCTGACTTGAAGAACTCCACAATTGTCACCATCTTCAAAAAGGGCGACAAAAGCGTCTGTGGTAACTACCGGGGAATATCTCTACTCTCTGTCACTGGAAAAATTTTTGCAAGAATCCTTTTAAATCGCCTTCAGACACTTTCAGAGACTATACTACCTGAGTCTCAATACGGGTTTCGACCTTCAAGAGGGACAATTGACATGATCTTCTGTGCACGACAACTACAGGAGAAGTGCAGAGAACAGCAAAAGCCTTTACTACTTGTTTTCTACGATCTAGAAAAGGCCTTTGATACAGTTCCCAGAGAAGCCATGTGGATGGTCTTAAAACGCTTCGGCTGCCCTGAACATTTTGTTGACCTGATTGAAGCTCTCCACGTTGATATGACTGGACAGGTCCTCTGCCAGAATGAAATGACTGGTGAATTCCCAATAACAAGTGGGCTTAAACAAGGATGCGTTCTTGCACCTACATTATTTGCATTGTATCTGGCAGCTATGCTTTACGAGACAACCGTAAACAATGCAGGAATAGAACTAAAGTACAGGTTTGATGGAGGATTATTCAACCAGTCCAGACTCCATTCAAAAAGGTTCACCAGTACCACTCGTGTGACAGAGCTGCAGTATGCTGATGACAATGCCTCTCCAGCTCATTCACCTGCAGAGTTGCAGCTGTCAGTTGATTCCTTCAGCAGGGCGTACGAACGATTTGGTCTCTCCATCAATATTTCAAAGACAAAGGTGATGGCGCAGCCAACTCCTGGCTCCTCCGTTCCTGACTTCAGCATATCCATCTATGATACACTCCTGGAACAAGTGGACCATTTCCTCTACCTGGGAAGCATACTGTCATCCAACTGCTCATCTGGAAAAGAAGTGGAGAATAGAATACGTGCTGCACATGTAGCATTTGGTCGTCTTACAAAGCGTGTCTTCCTGAATAAAGACCTAACACTGTACACCAAACTGATGGTGTACAAAGCTGTAGTCATTTCCACCCTGCTATATGGTTGCGAAACCTGGACGTTGTATCGCTGCGATCTGAAGAAACTAGAACGCTTCAACCAACAGAAGCTAAGATATATCATGAACCTGAAATGGGATGACTTCATATCCAACACGGCTGTTCTAGAGGAAGCAAAAATGCATAGCATGGAAGCTCTTATCATTGGGCATCAACTCAGATGGGTCGGACATGTCCAGCGGATGAAAAATGACAGACTTCCACGCCAAATGCTGTACAGCGAAGTGAGCACAGGTAAAAGGCCACGAGGTGCCCCTCTCAAACGTTATAAGGATCAGTACAAGAAAAATCTGAAAAACTTGAACATCGATCCGAGTAACTGGTCCACAATAGCAGAAGACCGAAGTCGCTGGCGCTCAGTTACCTCAAATGCTCTTCAAAACTTTGAGCTGGAACGTCGAAGAATGGAGAATGACAAACGCCAGAGACGTAAACTCCTCCAGGCTCAGCCACGTCCTCCACCTTCCATCAGCTGTAATGTCTGTGGCCGCCTGTTCCACGCTAGGATTGGATTGCTAAGCCATCAAAAATCACTTCCACGCCTGAACCGTGACAAAGGAAATCTCAGGAGAGAAATGAAAACTCGGATACGAGTATCAGCCGACGACGACGACGACTGTTCCGAGAGATTCAGATCCTCGAAAGATGAGATACGAATTCGAATCACAGTCCAGCACCAAATTTTTCAACGTCTCTAGTTCAATCAAGTACAAGAAAAATAAGAGCCCTGTTCCTTTAAATCAAATAAAATAAAATTTTCTAATATAAGTAAGTTTACTGGAGACAGTATTTCTGTTTACCATAACTTCCGCCTATGTCATTTCCCAACGTAAACCGGTTCTGCCCAATTGGTAATGAAGGAACGTGATGTTTAATGCGAATTCTGGATTATAACGTCTTTGTCTTGAGGTTACCAGAGGTAAAGTAAATCTGTTCGTGCCTCTTAAAAGTAAATGCCTGAACCCACGTATTGCACCTGTGATAGTTCGTTCCACCAGACCATTGTGGCCACATTTCCCAGCGCCAGGAGTGTGCTGTAACGGATGATGTGCTTAGCTTACAAAATTAGTCACTGTGGAAAAAATGCGAGTTTGTTAAATGGTTAAGTAGAAGCAATCTTCTGACGTGGAGATTATGCTATCTCATGTCAGGTTGATAATCATTTAGAATATTTAGCAGTACTGTGCCCATTAGTGTTAAACTCGGATTCAACCAATGATTCCCACAGCTACAGGAACACTGCTTGCGATACCTCATAGACAAAATACTTATGCAGTGCTATAAGACGAAAGGATCGACCTGTCTCAAACTGTGGGAAGTTTGTTTTACAAATTTCGTACCTGGATAAAGAGCTTCTCCTATTTGTGATATCTGTGAACGTTGCTGCATAAGACGATTTAAGAAGAAACTAAATTCCTTCAGCTACGACAGTGTTTAAAGAAATCTTCTTAACGGCACTAAATCGTGGTTTGTGAATCGTGTACTGGCTGTAATCTGCCGCATTTCGCTGGTTGGAAGGCAAAAAGCTTACTGACAAATTTCACACAAGGAAAACGGGGACGAAATGTCTCCCACTGGAAGGTCATTTTGTTCTATATAAATGATTTCAAAATCAGGTAAAACGAACATTGAGGCTGTCAGTACAAGCACATTACTGTTGTCAGAATGATGTTGCACTGCCCGGGGCCTGTAATGATAAAGGGCCCGATTAGGTCAGGCATATTGTATACAGAAGTGGAAGAGAGAGCACTGTAACCTCCCCCTCACTTATCGACCTTAATGACAGTGAAAAATTAAACCGCGTGTACCTAATGGAAATTTGGGAAAGGCAATCGTCACCGAAGTTAATCTGTCGGTAAAGAGGGAGGAAAGGGTTACATCTAAATGAAAGGAAAAATGCAAATGAAACTGGTGGAAATTAATTTTGGAAAGGGGTAAAGTTAATGAAGAAAGTACATGTGCGGCCGTTACGTTAACAATTAACTAGCGATAATTAGATATTTGCGATTAGGGGGAAATTACGGTCGCCAGTCCTAAGGATAATTACTGTAGTAACTGAAAAAGAAAGGTAATTACACATATAATTAGCACTAGAAGCGTGGCAACTGAGGGTTGACACGTGTAGTGTGAAAACTGAAAGTTTGTCAGAAGTAATAACTTTCGCTGCACTCTGACTTAATTTAGCAAAAGAATTAATGAAACCAGAAAACTGAAAGTTAATTTAGTGACTGAAATTAATAAGAAGCTTTCTTTCTTAAGCACATCGAAATTCAGTAAAATACGGTTAGTCTTGGACTACCTCAACAATCATTTCAAAAGCAACTTGACTCTGCGCAATTTAGAAATAAGAGATTTAACTTCGAACTTGAATTAAATGATTCTGAACAATTAACAGTAGTAAAATTTTGTACGTACCAAGCTGAGCTGCAGTCACAGGTAAGCTAAAATATGGTAACAAAACTCGCACTCTTAATTTGTGCTTGTGTAATCTAAATATTGTAGCCAGCTATGAATACTTTAACTGAACTTTGAAATTAAGGCAGTGAAATTGAATGATGCTGGCGTTTGAATTTCAACGACACTCGGGTTCATTCCGGAAAAGGAAGGGACCCTGCTTGGTAATGCAATTGGGACAATGAGCAACAAAAGTTCATGCTAAGTTGCTGTAATTTTGCGAGGCAAATGGAACAGTTTGAAAAGCTGAGGTCTGCCATACAGTTCTGAAACTGTACGTGCTTTCAGTCTACCTTGTTGGTTGATTGAAGGTTTGAAGTCGTCGATCGAGGAGGTGGCGACAGTCACTCATTGTCGGCCGTCGCTGTTGCAGAAGCTGGATGTTGGCGCGCCTTCCTCTCGACACGGTCACCAGACGAAACGGGCTCTTGATGTGCGCCAGCTAATGCTTCCCGTCCGCGACACCATGTCAGAAACTATCATCGCAAGTCGAGGGCAATTACATGCTGCCAAACTCCGAAAGCGCGGCAACTCGCGGGAGCGTCACACAACACACCTGCTCCACTGCACTACTCCAGCCAGACTCCCTCTCTGCCCGCGCTCCACGCGGCAGAGTTCACACTACCAAAGATCCTACACACTTTGATTCTTCACACGACCTATCGATGTAATCGTTCGATAGCAGTTTTCCCTAGGCAAGACCCAGCGTAAAAATACAAATAATATTTACGAAACAAACCAATTATACATCGACATAAATGCATAAATATATATATATACAAATAGTAAAACAATTTCAATATATAAAGGCACAGAAATGTCATATATTCAGGTAACAAAATAAGGAAAAAGCTTACAGTACAATATATGGAAATAGGAGGATATGCATTTCCGGCGTTACAGCACCACTAAACTCTACAATCCGTATGCATTGCATACACACAGAAATTACTGTTACAGTGTACTATTGGAGCCCAATGAGTGAATTGCACATTTTCCGGTGATAAAGAGCACTGGCAAACAGTCTTTGCTACATTAGGTTACTTAAACTGGTGTCACTCTGAGTTAGAATTTATGGTCAACGACTAAGTATAAGGTCAATGAGTCGGATGCGGGTTTTACAACTGTGAAATACTTTCCTACATTATAGAAGTGAATACTAAATCTGAACTAATAATGCGAAAATTTTGAACTTGGATAGCTTACAATGAAAATCTTTCTGTTTATTGCAAAGGAAAACAATTGATTTTCTAAAACACTCTCTGCCATACACAACTTTAAACAGGTCACGTTGACCAAAACTTGTGGAAGAACTGACAGCGACGTATAACGGAAGGCAGTAAAATCCCTTGGCTTTTGGTTTGGCAGTATTCGACAGCCATTTCTAGGCGCAAGTAAATTAAGAAAGGCAGCGCGTTTTTGTTATCAAGTAACGTCTTCGTCAATTACTTTAGTTTAAATGTAATCTGCGAGTAATTGCTGATGTTTGATATTAACATGAAAAGGAATCTGTAGACAGGGAAAGAACCTCTTCTTGGGCAACTACTTCTATAATGATCAAAAGGCATTAAATGATCTTCAAGCACATGTGTTCCAGCAACGGTATGAAGAAAATGAAAGTAACAATGACGGTAATAATCGAATTATCCGGTAACTTTACACTTCACAGTGGATTTTCTCGAAATATGAAATTTGCTGAATTAGTGAATATTTCAAAATGGCTTTACATCGAGGCTATGATGCCTAGAAGAGTCTTTACGTCCTGCTGACATGAGAACAGCATAATCTCCACGTCAAATGATTGCTTCTACTTAACCATTTAATAGACTCGCATTTTTTCCACAGTGACTAATTTTGTAAGCTAAGCACATCATCCGTTACAGCACACTCCTGGCGCTGGGAAATGTGGCCACAATGGTCTGGTGGAACGAACTATCACAGGTGCAATACGTGGGTTCAGGCATTTACTTTTAAGAGGCACGAACAGATTTACTTTACCTCTGGTAACCTCAAGACAAAGACGTTATAATCCAGAATTCGCATTAAACATCACGTTCCTTCATTACCAATTGGGCAGAACCGGTTTACGTTGGGAAATGACATAGGTGGAAGTTATAGTAAACAGAAATACTGTCTCCAGTAAACTTACTTACATTAGAAAATTTTATTTTATTTGATTTAAAGGAACAGGGCTCTTATTTTTCTTGTACTTGAATGAACTAGAGACGTTGAAAAATTTGGTGCTGGACTGTGATTCGAATTCGTATCTCATCTTTCGAGGATCTGAATCTCTCGGAACAGTATAGTTCAATCATTCCGTTCATTTACCCAAGACTGCAATCTTCTCTAGGTCTCCTCCAATGGTAAGTATGTGGGTCCGAATCCTGATCCAGTACAAGAATATTCATTATTTCATTTCAAGCCCTATCACGTGCATACCAATCTGCTAGTGAAAATTAACGTGCATTCACTGTCTGTTCATGTGTTGCCAACAATCGCAATAGGTGTCGTTATTTCTGGTCAAACACGCACACATCTTACTGTTGGTGAGTAAGCAAGTGTTACTTAAGCTATGTTCGTGGATGATAAAGAAGTACGGTAGGTGTGCGGTTCGATTGTCGCTCAGGCACAAAAATTTGTATCCTTATTTTAGATTCATACATCTAGCAGCTGGTAAGAAAAACCGATATGTAACATTTGATTTTACTTAGTTAACAATCCGATTGCGAGCTGGGTTCGTATCTCCGTCACAGAACTTCACATCATGCGCTTCATCTTTAAATGCATGGACACTTTGTTCCTTCTGATGGAGGTATATCACACATCTTTTGTGGGGTAGTTAACAGGGACGAAAGGGTCTTTAAAGGAGTCCCGGTTTATTACAAAAACTGTCGTCTTTTTTTTTTTCAAGTTTAGATTTGGTTACTGATATTGGCGGAAATTTCTATAATTCGTGCCTCGTCATGACTAGTCAGAAATATGATATGATTAGATTAGATTAGATTAATACTTGTTCCACAGATCATGAATACGACATTTCATAATGATGTAGAACGTGTCATTTTAATGAAAGATTTCTTTACAACAATTTTTTACTCTCCCTCATTCTTTTTTATTTTTATCTCTCTCCCTCACACTCTCTCTCTTCTCTTTCTCCCTCTCACTCTCTCTCTCTCTCTCTCTCTCTCTCTCTCTCTCTCTCTCTCTCTCTCTCTCACGCACACACACACACCCGCATACAGTCTTTTTTTATTTTTATTTGTTTGTTGCGTTCGACTATCGTCGAGGCACGAAAACGTTCGTCAATGATTTTCTTAGTTTTGAGTACACTTACGAATGATATATAAAAACAACTATGAGAGTTACTGATTTATGAAGTTTAGTTTGCAGTCAGTTCTGAGTAGTATTAGTAACTACGCTCCAGTCCCTAAACCCAGTAACAGACATGTGAACCAGACGGATTACGTATTTCAGGCCGTAGCGGCCGCGTCTTTGAGACGCCAGCTATGGTCACTTCCCAGCCCGCTGTAGGATCACATCGGTTCGTCTTCTTCCTGCTGGTATTGTAACTGAGATTTGGCAACAAGGCAAGGTATATTTGGCAACTCTGTGATCGACGAGTTACTTTCTGGTGTGCACGGAATTAAGCCTCAAAGTTCACTTGATTTTTCCTATCATTTCCATTGAGGTGTAACAAAAGATTGTAAATTTACGGTTTTCAGCCCAGGAAAGTCGCTGCACGTGAAAATTGCATCTAATCTCGTCATTTAAATAGCGGTTTACGAGTTCTAGCCACTACTAGTCTAATAAGAGGAGACCTAGTCGCATGCCTCTTCCCTAGCTCTGTGGAAACGTGCTAACCTGAGAAAAACCGTCTGTTATGGTTTACGGTTCCAGTCTTGCTGACTGTAACGTTTTTATCCCTTCTGTGAAAGAGCTACAGGCAGTCAGATCACACATCGATAAGGAAATCGCAAGAAAATATTTTCGGCTCATCGTGTAATGGTGAAAAACTTACGATGCTGCACAAGAGGTAACGCCTCTTTCCGCTGCTGACAAACAAATTTTGGGTTTCTAGGAATACATAACATTATTTATGAAATGCCACATTTGCATACCACTTGAGTATGACACAGCATACCAATCAAACACAGACCCAATCGAAATCTAAGTGATTAGTATTTTACTAATTCGTGCCGATAGAGGCACGCTTGTGTACAGATACTCAGTTTTATTCAAACAGACTTTCGTCGTAAGGTTATCGTGGGTAGTTTTATTTTATTTCTTACAATACAGTGCACAATTTTCGTATGGTTTCTTTTAGTGTTGTTAAAACATTAGTTTACATGAGAGAGAAATTAATCATCAACGATATGTGCGAATTCTCTGATGTTATCTATAACAGTCTAACATGCACATGCAGTTTATTGATTACATGCATGTAGAAAACTTGTTCTGAGTTAAAGCTGTCAAACAAGGTTTTATGAAGAATAAAATGTCACTGCCACACGACAGCTAATGTAGAAAATACTTTTCTGACGTATTTGGGCACGATGCGCTCTCCCCATACATAATACAAAAGTTTCGAGATGCGTCTGCAGCCTGGCCATCTATTAAACCTGAAAAGAACAAAATGTCGCAGAAGTTAGCCCTTTTTCCACATGCGACTATTTTGGGTTCAGAAGCGAAGGGAATTATGTTCAAAGTCCATTAGATCGATAACTTCAGCAGACAGCAGTATGTCGTTTTAAAAAATGTAACAGTGAATGTACCCAAACTCTCGGCGTCTTATCAACAGTGCGCGACACTTACCGCTACGCTACTAGCTGACACATAGCTACAACACCTCCAGAACTCAACAATTCCTCCAGAACTTGCGCATTGCACAGTGCTGTGAGATAATGCATATGGCCGGATCTAGACTTCTGAGAGACAGACAGTTACAGCTTTTCTTTTGCACTGCAGGACGTTTTTAGCAAACAGATAGCGCAATAGAGTAGCTCAAGTCGAAAGGAACACATCCTGTTTTAATTTCTGCATCCTACACTGTTGGCAGTTCTGTGTAGGTGTCAGTTACGTGAATTTATTTCGGTGGGTAGCCAAGGCAGCTAGTTCATGGTGATTCGGTCAACCAAGTAAATGAATGTACTGAACATGCTGCAAACCACTACAGGGAGTCTGTGTGTCAGAATTCTCATCCAGTGTGGCGCACCATTGTTATGATAGAATAATGGGTGATAGAGCAGAGAATTTGGTGGTCTCTTGGATTGATGCGAGGTTCATATACTTATGGTCTGGGTTCGATTCCGACTTCTGCTGATGATTTTTGATAAGGAGAGACAGATTCTGTTCTCTTCTGGCTACGCCAAGTGAAGAAGGTATAATGGGATTGTGGTCTGAAATTCACGTTAAACGTGATATTCCTTCTCTACCAAGTAGACGTTAGGTTGAACCACAATCAAGTCAGGAGTCGCGTCACGTAGAAACTCTATCAGCAGTAACCTTTCTTATACTAGTTATTTATTTCTAGTGACGAAACAAACGCAATGTAGGGTCACAGGACACTTATTCCATCTTTTATTTGAGCTTCTGTATGTCGATAAAATTGGTTCTGATCTGGGAATGCAACTCAGACGACGAGGTCATTAGAGACGCGGTCTCTTCGAGTATTTGCTGCACTAAATAATTATAAAAATCGTTTTATTAAGCTATTTTTAAACGTGTACAGGTGTTATAATATTATAAGTGTTGTTGAATTAGTGGAAGTGTTAGTGAAGTGTAAAATAAGATTAAACGGGGTAAGAAGCGTATTTTTCTTCTCGCGCCTGTAGCACGAATCCTAGGCCTAATCTCTCGCGCGCGAATCGTAAGTAAGCAGTGAATTAAACTCATAGATAAACGTTTCCAGTTGGTATAAATATAAGTGTTGTTACATTAGTGGAAGTGTTAGTGAAGTGTTAAAGAAGATTAAACGGGGTAAGAAGTTTATTTTCCTTCTCGCGCCTATAGCACGAATTTTAGGCTTAATTTCACGCGCGCGTATCGTAAGTAATACAGTGAGTTATATGTAATCACCAGTTTTTTTATTCAGTACTCTTTCAATTTATTTATATCTGCCTGAATAGTTTCTAGGGTCCTTTGTTTACGTTTAGTCACTACTTAAATCAGCTTATACGATTTCTGTTTTTACCATGAGTGAGAAGTGTGTGACTTGCCGTAGGCTCGTTAGTTCCGGGGTATGGTGTGATGGGTGCTGTAGTTTCTTTCATTGGGGCGAATGTAGTGGCGTGGGAAATGGGGACATAAATGAGGCTCACCAGTGGTATTGTAGGATCTGCAGTAGAGATAGGAAAATACTGGAACAGGAAGGGAAAATTGCAGCTCTTCAAGCTGACCTAGACAAGGCAAGGGAGGATCTGGACAGGTTAAAGAGGGAGAAGCGTGAACAGAGGTGGAAAGTGGCAACAGGTAATAGGGGGAACAGGCAAAGGAGAGCATCAGACAGCTTTGTCATAAATCTTGAAAATAGATTTGACGTGTTGCCTCAGTCAGAATCGGATGAGCCTCATGTAGCTGAAGCTGTAGAAAGGGCACAATAAGCTTTCAAGGACTTGAAAAAGGTAGGGAAATTTGTAAAGAGAAAGAAACTTCTGTTGTTAGGTAGTTCCCATGGTAGAGGTGTTGGCCAACTACTGCAGGAAAATCTAGGTTCAGAGTACCAGGTCACAAACTTTTTCAAGCCTAGTGCAGATCTGGGTCAGGTAACAGA